>NC_089825.1:120021571-120370571 GCF_035046505.1 Tiliqua scincoides
CATTACCTGCAGTTGGCTTTAGGTCCCCAGGGAGGTGTTTTCCTTGGTTAGCCAAAATTCTCAAAGCGCCTACCTAACAAACTAAGAGCAGGACTTAAAAGGTCACTGAAAGAATGATGCCAAACCTGAATCCTCACCTCGCACAACCATCTCTATAAGGTCACTTAGTGGTGACCAAACAAAGGGTCTTGTACTGTCGAGGTATTGGCAAGCGTAGCTTCCTGTGTCACTGTAGTTTACCATGGAGAGAAAGAACCTGGTTGTGTTACTGCCTGGCTCTATTATCTGTGATGCTATCCGGGTGCTGGATTTGTATAGGGAGACATTCAGATTCTTCTCTGGTCCCTGGCACTCGATGGTAACGTTCAGCCCTGGAGCAACCTCCTGACAGGGAAATGCTTTGATGGAGGGTTTCGGGAGGCAGGGATCTAGGGGTAGGAAAAATCCAGTGAGGAGGACATAAACGCATCTTGGTTAATATTCAGATTCATGAGTCCCGCTGATTCTCACCAGATCAATAACCCAGTTACTACTCAGTAGATGCCTTTTTAGTACTTTATATGCTCAGGCTGTGTCTGCCATAGGTCTGTGCAAATATAATATCTTGAAGGAATGCTTAATATTGAATAGATTATGAATCTCGGTGTGTTTTTTTTTAAACCAAGCAAACTCCCAGCACTTAAACCTGTCTACGTGGCCTTGAATGTTATAGGGAAGTGCCTAGCCTAAGCTCCCCTGGCACCTGAGACCTAAAGGGTTAGTGCTACCCCTTGCATTGTGAAGAGTGTGCCACACACATTTTAGTTGATCTTCTCCAGACCCGATCACTCAACACTCCTCTCTGGATCTCCCCCAAACCCTTCTGGATCATCCCCATGTCCTTTTCCTGAGGGCTATTTTCTCCTGGTCATTACTGTCACCACTCCTCTCCTGTTCTTCTTGTGGTTCCTGCTCTTGGCCATTTCAAAAGGCAGGGAAGTTGCAGGAAAGGACTGGTGGTCTTCAGTGGCTTCTTCTTTCTTCACTTCCTCTTCCCCTTCTTCTCTGACTTTTTAAAAGGCAGCTGCCAGGGAGCTGGGAGGAGGAAATCAGCTCTGTTGGGGGGGGGGGGTGACTCCTCCTCCATCACCCTTGTTGCCAGGTAATAGGCAGCCACTGTGGGTCTTGGGTGGTAAATTACAGGGAGCAATGTAGATACTTCCCAGAATGTGTTGCGCTGGACCTCTGGATTCAGTATCTCACTGGGAGCCAAAACTGCAGGGGACGTGCAGTGATTCCCAAACTGTGCGTTGTGGCTCTGGAGGGACCAGGTAGAGATGCTAGCAAACAATCATTGTTAGGTCAAGCCTGTAATGTGTCTAATCTCCGTTCAAAGCTATCTGATTTAGCGGCCATCCTGTCATCTTGTCACAATGAATTCCATAAATCTATCTGGGACCATACAGACTTGACAGACCACTGAACTCAATTTGTCCTGATGGTGATGACCAGGGCTGGCTTTGAGCCAATTGGATCAATTGTTCCCAATTGGGACCCATACTTAAGGCACCCCATGCTAGAATAATCTATTTGGTCCGTTAACTCACATGCACTTTTTAAGTGCTCATTTGGATTGCTGTCCATTCTACCATAGAGATTATAACGTCTATAATAAATTGTATTTATACCTCTAAGATTATGCAAACCTTGACTGTGAACCTGGGGCCCTGCAAAAAATGCTTCCAGTTGGGCCCCGCAGCTCCTAAGGCCAGCCCTGGTGATGGCAAGCAAATCTGGTTGCCAGGGCCTTTTTTGGAGGGCAGTTATGGGAAATCACTATCCTAGGGAGAGTCTGCTTCAGAGATTTCCTATTCTTACTCCTTCTCCTACTTGGACAAAGTGGGCCTGTGACTGGAGAAAGCCGCCCAGCCCAGATGGAGATCAACTCTTTTGGTTGGGACTGAGGTTTCCAGTCAACAGTGGGCTGCAACAACAGCGAAGCCCTCCTAGGGACTCCTCTTTCCACTGGGGAGCAAGCATCTAAGGTGGATTATTAGAACTTGCAAAAGTTGTGAGTAAATTCAGGGATATTTTTCCCCAGCCTCTTTTCAGACGATGACCTTCGCTGTTGTTTGTTTTCGTTTTGCTCTGCTGAAAGCAAGGTCTAGGAGGCAAGCACCACCCGCCTCCTGGAAGTGGACTTCACCTCCTTGCTGCTGCTTCTGGCAGCCCAAGAAAGCTCTGATGGAGCCTTTCATGGGTCTTAGCGACAGCACAAAAGTCTCAATTGAAGCTAGCAGTGGCACACGCCTCCTCCGATACTGGAGGACATAAGCGCCGCTTTTGGCCAGCTACTTGGCTGTTCTGAAGGCTGCCCTCTTCTCCTCCCCCTTCTTCAAAAGGGAGAACAGGATGGCCAGACATGGTCAAGAACCTGCTGATAGTGGCTACAGGAGCACAGCTACTGTGGATGCAGTTCCCCGCTCATCTGAGTACTGCCTTCCTCTCCTACCTTTTAAAGAAAGAGCCCTTTAAAGTGGCACCTGCAGCTACTGTTGGGGTGGTTTTGACTGTGCAAAAAAAACAAAAACCCAGTCACGGAGAGGTGCAGTTTGCGGTGCCACCCCCTTTAAACCTGGAAGCTGGAGCATTTACCCCCATTGCCCTCTGCCATTTGTGAAACCAACTGTTACTCTGCAGATGCCTGATCTTGTCTGATCTTAGAAGCTAAGCAGGGTCAGGCGTGGTTAGTACTTGGATGGGAGACCGCCTGGGAATGCCAGGTGCTGTAGGCTTATACCATAGTCTTTCGAGACTGAAGGTTGCCATCCAACCATTTTGTGAAAATAGCACACAGGGATCAAGAGAGACCCTTACCTCTTAGGAAGATGTGTTTGCCATTACTGTCAAGTGAGCATGAAAAAGAGAATTCTGTGCTGAGGCAGTATCTACACTGGTAGATCCCTCCATCCGATGGTGTGGCATTGGCAATGAGGAATGCAGCTTCATCTTGCTCTTTCTTCTCCTCTAGCAAATGAGACAAAGATTGATCTTTGTAGAGATGAAATGTTGCATTTGGGTCCTTCTGGTCACTCTTACAAGAGAAGGTGATGTTTTCCCCCACAGTAACCACCGTACTGGGGCTTGCTGAGAGGGACGGCACAGCATTCAGTTGTTCTGGATGAGACAGAGGACAAGAATGAGATTTGGAGGCATGCCTCAACAGCTATCAGACTCTGTAAAGAAAAAACTCTTGCATGCTCTGGGGGAACATGAAGACGAGGTCAGGATGAGAGGGAAGATGGCTATAGGATCCGGAGTCATCTAAGGCCTAAACACATGTGCAGCTATTCTGTGAGAAAATACATCTTGGGTCTCAATCCATGTGGAATTTGTGAGCCCAGATTCATTCCAGTCCAGGACTTCCTTGAAGTCATAAACTGCTGATCTGTCTGCTCCCAATCCTCCTTCGGCAGATGTCCTATGTCTTGCATGTATCCTAGCCAAAAGAGGTGGGAGCTTCTCCTTGAGGGTTTGCCATTTGGGGGGCAGTCAATGCCTTGCTCTTGCTAAGGAGATCAGGGTTCCTAAGCTGTTTGTTTTCTGAGCCAGCGTGCACAACATTTGTGTGGGAGCAAGCTGCTCCACTCCTTGGGGTTTCCAAGAAAGCAGGCATAGGATCATGCCCCAAAGCAGGCACATGGAACAGTCATCCAAGCAGCCACCCTTCACACCCACAGTTTGGAAAAGAGGCAAAGATATTTCAGTTTCACTCCCCACAGCTCGCCTCCCTCTCATTCATGCCCCAGCACTACATGACTTGAGCTGCAATCATATACATGCTCTTTTGGGAGTATGCCACATTCAACACAATGAGATCTACTTCTGAGTAGGCATAGATAGGTAATATAAACACAGCACCAAAGCAGATTAGACAGGTCTTTCCTATCTGCTCAATACAGAAGGGAGGGCAACAATCAAGTAGGCAAGAACAACCATATCCATTTGTTTGTATTTCATTTACACACACACATTCCGTAGCGGTCAGGGATTGCTACCATAAAAAAGGTTGTGTGTGGCAATCCATCCACCTGCTATAAAGTTCTTAGACCAGTAGGTGTTCCCTTCTCTGACTGGGAGCATCTTTCTAAGATCTCAAGCAAAGGAAGTTCCCCCCCCCCCCAGCAGTCCTAAGAGTCTTTCCTCCCTGGAGATACTAGGATCCTCTGCACGTTTTCTGCCACTGGGCTAGATCCCCTCCTGTAACTACCTAACTCTTCGCCATAGGCATAGGTAGGTAATATAAACACAGCACCTCTCCCCTCTCCCCTCTTTGTGTGAAAATGGCACACAAAGACCGAGACAAGCCCTCACCTGTTACGAAGATTTTAACTGTGTCGCTGAAGTCTGAGTAGTAATAATAATTGCCTGACGGGATGAAATATCTACAAACATAGAGCCCCCCATTTGTTGTTTGGGCTTTGAGAATCTGAAATGTAGCCTCTTTCCTTACTTGCGGACTAATTCGAAACGTAGTACTATGTAGAGGTGCCACTTTGTGCAGTTCAAACAATTTCCGTGAGTAGCTATCACTCTGACAGCGGATGTTGACATTTCCACCCTGGATGATCACAGTGTTGGGGGAGATGGAGAGGGAAGGCTTGGGGAGAGACTGTCCTGGATGAGAGAGAAAAGGAGAATGAGATTTGGAAGGTGGAGCATTTGCAACAGCCTGTAAAACTGTGTTTTCATGTGTTTTCATGCTCTGAGCAAACGTACACAAAGTTTTGGAACTGGGTAAGATTTGCTTGTGCCATCCACAAATCAGTAAGGGAGCTCAAGTGTTCAAACGGAGGGCTTCCAGCATGAACACTGCAGCAGCCCAACTGTAAAAGGCTGTTGGGAAAGATGTTTGAAAATGCTGCAGTGGTGGATCCTTTGTGGATCCTCTCTACTGAGTCCTGGAATGACAGAAATTGTTGCTGCAATAGATTACAGAGGCCACCGTGTGTCAGATTCTAACAAGGCATTCTACATACTTGAGGCAAGAGGGAACCTTGCATTGAATTTGCAAAGAACTTAGTGGTTTTTGTGGCATCGCAGCTGGTGTGGTGCTGTAGCTAAGAGACTGAGCAATACCTCAGCAAGCCCCTAGTTCTCCTTTTGCTTCTGCTGTGAACCTGCAGGTTATTTTACGCAAGACTGTGCCACTCAATCTGTAGGGTGGAAGGAAGGCTGTGTTGGAGAGGACTGAGCTTTGTCATGTGTGGTTATTTTGTTGATCTAAATAGGGTAGACAAATGAGTGCCAGTGTGGTCTTTTGTTACTGTTGGGAAAAGGGGAGAGGGATGCAGAGCAGTCAGTGAAAGGACCTCTGTTCCTATGGTAGAATATACCACCTGACTAGCTGCTACCCACAAACAGACACAGGAACCTCAGGAAGTATCAGAGGTTCTTACTCCAGTACTTTGGAACAGAGAACCCTAATAGCTGTTCTCCTTGTGTGGAAGTGTGGGGGAGTATGATGATGTCTGCTGTTGTGGAGACAGAGCACACATCCCACCCATCCTTTTCCTGTGATGGTCTGGATGGAAGAGAAAGTGTGTGGAGAAAGGAAGGAAACTGAAAGGATCATAGAAGGCAGGTAAAGGGACCCAGGTGTCTGGACAGTACACTGTCCTCCAGAGTTTGCCAGGCAGCACTGCATTGCATCAAAAAATCCAACAGTTAGAGTGGTGGAACAGGGGAAACTGCATTCAAATCCCAGCCAGCCATGAAGCATGAGTGATGTTGTGATGTTGGGGCAGTCACTTGTTCTCAGTTTAAACTTCCTTGCAGGATTGTTGTGAGGATAAAGAGCAGGGGAATAGACCATGTATATTGTGCTAAGCTGCTTGGAAGAAAGGTAGCCTACAAATACTGATTGTGACCACATGTTAATTGGTTGTGAGTCAAGCTGCAGTGAAAGACACAGTGACAGCAGTTAAAGGTTGATCAGCAATCAAGCCAGGAAAGCACATCTTGCCCCATGTTATGTAACACCTAGAGTGACACTGGAAGGATCAGTAGCGTCATGGGAGAGAGTTAAGGGAACTGAAGCCAGACATTTCTGATAATTGCAGGACTGCTCTCTTCTTACAGGGGGCAGCCAGTTTTATCTATGCTGTCCAGAAGCCCTGGAGGACAGGCCCCTGGACCTTTAAGAATGGTACAGGACTGGGATACTTGTCACTTGTCCTCAGTCAGGGGAAAGAAAAGCAGACTTGCTTGGGTGGGGCCATAACATTTAGCTCCCATCACCCTCCCATTTAGCTCCCATCATCCTCCCACCCCATCCCATTAGATAAAAAGAATCTAAATATCTTTTGTCCATTGACACTCACCTCTGGTTAGCCAGTTCTCCCCAGTCAGCCACCACCCTGGAAAGGAGAGGATTCAATGAGTGGGGAGATGTCTCAGCAGCAGTGACCAAGACTGGGTGCCTGATCCTGCCTCCCGGCAACTGCCCACCCACTGCTGGTGCCATTACCCTCCCATCAAGCAAGTCATACCAACCGAGGAAGTGGATGCTGAATGGGAGTTTCATGCTGAAAGACCACTTAGCCTTGCTTCATCTGGCTGTGGGTCCTGGTTGCTGCTATGCCTGTTATCCCCAGAATGAACTTCTCAGCTGAACACTGCACTTCCTTATGGCACAGCTCTTCCCCGGGAGGGTGGCGATTCATCTGCGATGTGCCAACAGAGCTGACCACTTTCAGCAGTCAATACCCTACACCACATGACAAACCACATCCCTTCTAGGCTGTGGCCAGAACATGCAAAAAGCAGAAGAACTAGAACTCAGCAGCCATACACACCCTGGGGATTCCATGAAGGTTCAGCATGGACTTGTCTTTTCAGCCTCTTCTAGGCAGGGCCAGCCTTTGTGGGCCACACACAGCAAGAGCCCCAGTGGTGCACTGCTTTAGAGTGTGGGGGTGTGTAAGCCTCCTGTCTCCTCCTCCAGTGCTGTCGGATGGATGGGACATCTGGGCAGTGACGTCACTAGGGTTTGCATCACCCTGTGCAGAAGGCCAGCGCATCACCCCCAAGATGGACCTCTTCATGCAGTGGATGGGGCAAAAACCCAGATGGTTGGCCTGCTGATGTACCATCTCCCCACACCCGCTGTTTTTTTCAGCATACCTTTTGATAGAATAGAGATATTTCAAAGCGGGTTGTTTCATTGCATTCTGCTGCAAATTACACATTGAATGGGATATAACGGGGGGTGGGCAAACATTTTGGCAAGAGGGCCACATCGCCTCTCTGACACTGTTGGGAAAAAAATCAATTTACATGTCAAATATGAATAAATTTACATCAATGAATACATTAGAGATGGAACTCATGGAGTCTAACAAAGGCCTTCCTCTAACTCAGCTAGCAGCTTGCGTCTGGTGGTTGTGACCGGTAGTCTTGGGTCAGCGTGGGTTCCAGCAGTCTCTGACAGGCCAGAGGCTTATTGGAGACTGGGGGCTCCCTGTGGGCCGGATTGGGGAAACCTGAGGGCCACAAATGGCTCCTGGGCTAGGGTTTGCCCACCCCTGGTATATAACATATGTAATGTGATGGTAATATTCCTACAAACTGTGATTTTAGTGATTTTGGTCACTAGTGGTGCCCCTCCCCGGGTTTCAACTTACTAACACCTCATTGGTTCCGTGCGGTGTCATAATAGCATCTCATTGGCTCTTCAAACAATTAGTCTCATTGGTCCGTTTTCAATTAAGGAATTGAGTTACGTAACACAGTTGCATTTTTGTTTTCTGGTTTTTTGGCCATAACCTTTAATAGCATGGAGATATTTCACTAGTTTTTTTCATTGCATTCTGCTGTAAATTACGCATTGAATGGTATATAACGCGCTGGTATTATTCGTAATAATCTGGAGGGCAGGGGTGTGTGGGCTGGAGCTCATGGCTCATTTGTTTGTGGATAAATCGTGTATTGTTCTGTAGGTGATGGAAATGAGACAGATCTTCCTGATGGGAGCTGTCATCATGGGTCTTCTGTTGTAGGGAAAGGAAAAAAAGATTTCAAGCCTCTTTGTTTCAGAAGTTCAATCAGATCATTGTGTTAGGATCATTTGAGCTCCTTTCAAACAGGTCGCACTTGTTTGTTGTCTCTTGTGTGCTTCATTTTGTTATGGAACTCCAGGGAATCTTCCTGGGTCAGCCTGGGCAGAAGCAGAAGGATGAACTCCACGGAAGCAAAGAGGGTCATGGCATGTGCATCACTGACTGGGTTCTTGCTATTATTCTGGTTTCAGGTCCAAGCTGCAGGGCCTGCATTTGGTCACTACACCGGCTCCATGGTGGTCATCCCGTTCTCAAACATTTCATCCATCTCTTTGGTGACAGGTAATTCTTAAAGACTGTTTTTGCTGGGGGAGTAGTAAATGCCAGCTCTACAGAGACTTTGGGGCTGCCTTACAGAGCTCTGTGTTATAAGGAGGACTGAACCCCCAATTCCTTGAGTCATCCAACTTCAGAGTTTTTCCCCTTTCAGCTTGTCTAAGCAAGCAAATGGATGTTTATCCACTTCTTGAGTACTTTTGAAAAAGGAAACCTGACCGGGATATGAAGATGGTTATGAGTCAAACAGGACGGAGGGGTGAGAATTGGCCAGCTTTAGTCCCCTTAGTCCTTTAACCAAGACATGGGGCCCAATCATCCAGCTGCATCCTGTGGTGGAGGGGCAGTCATGGAGACCTCCTTAAGGGAAGGGAACATTTGTTCCCTTACCTTGTGGCTGCACTGTGGCTGCTTTGGCCCTAGAAAGTTGGATAGGGCTAGGACCACATAAATCTTTGTTTGCTCCCTTTCTCAGAGTGCTTTCAGGTGAGGCATTTACTCTGGAATGGCTATTGTCTGTTTGGACACCTCCTCCACATCATGAATGTCCATGCCTTGACTCAAGTTCCTCAAGTGCTACTGTCTCACAAATGGGAAGGAAAAATGCAAATATTCAAATGAATAAACTGGTATTTAACATGTATTTATTAATTAATTTAAACCACTTTTATCCTGCCTTTCCCCTTGCAATGGGTCACCCAAGGCAGGCTTACAATAAAATCATGATAAACACATTACAAACATAATAAAAAAAACCTTACCAGCAACTTTTTTAAAAAAGCAATCAAACAGCAGCATAAATGCAAGCCAGTACAGACAAACAGCCCAATCCTAGCCACACTTTCCTGGGAGTAAGCCCCATGGAATCAAATGGGACTTACTTCAGAGTAGATATGCATCGGATTGGGCTGAAAATTGGCAATCGAAGCAAATAAGTTTTCAAGGCAGAAAAATACTTTATATAGAAAGACCAAACCAAAAAATAGAAGGCTTCAAATCCTTCTGCAGGACTGTCTGGGATGGCACCCATCTAAATTCCAAAGGAGTGGCATTCTGGAATTGAGGTGCCACCACAGAGAAGGCCCCACCTCGAGTCTCCCTCAGATGATGCAGGTGTTGCTGTCCTGATCTGGAATTTTGTTCACAGAAAACATGAATCATCGCAGGTGACCATCTTCATGATCATTCAATCATTAGTGCACAGTTTGCACACTGTTCTTCCCTGCATGCTGCCTTGACTAAGAAACACTGATCAGACTCCATCTGCTCTTTACTGGAATACACAAGAACCATGGCTGGAACCTAAAAAATCTTGGACCATGCTTGAAAAGACAAGAATTTGAATTAAAAGGAAAAAATGTGAAAATGATACACTAAGGATTTATTTAAAAATTCCAGTTTCGTATATTTTATTTTAAAAAGTTCAAAATTCTATTTCCCCCCTCCCCCCCAAAAAAAGTTAGGAAAATTCCCCAAATACACCAGTTTTTCCCAGACACTGCATCACTGCTAGGAGGCAGGTGAAGGAGTGGAGGGAATGGGGAGCCTCTTCTCCCCCCAGCACCTCTTTATAAATTCTGGATGGCCCTCCTCTCAGTGCAGCAGTGGAGGACCTCAGAGGGCTTTGGCCCCAAGACCTGCTGCTTATTGCACAGAGGGAGGGTTCAAGGCCAGACTGAACACAGACCAAGGCAACATCAGGAGATCACTGGGCCAAGGTGAAGAAAAAAGAACTGGGAGGGGGGATTTGGGCTACCTGACAATCCCTTTGGAGGGTTTAGTGATCAGGCATCACATGAGGCGCCTGCAAATTCCTGCTGCAGAATCCAATGGGGTCTACAGAGACCAAACTATGAAGTACCATGCAGGCACCACGAGGCCGGACACATTTGCTTCTGTGAATATGTTCGCCTGGTCTTGGAGACTCCTAGGAAGGCTCTCAGCTGATGGAACAAGGTCACTCGGGGCTCATCAAAGCTGCTTCCTTCTTCCAGCTGCACATGGCCTCAGCTACAATCAGCAGCGTTGCCAACAAGACCAAGACGGCTACTGCCAGACGGACCCTGGTCTCCGCAGTTGACAGAGCTAAGGAAAGGAGAGAGGGAAATCCCACTTAACTCTTGGCTGCAAAGAAGAAAAGTGATTTTGCTACAAACTCCTCCTCTTCCACCATTCATTTTTCTACACCAATAACCAGAAGGATGACAGAGCTCAGTTTCCATCCATCTGCCCTTCTTCATTTGACTTGCTCTCTCCGTGAAATTGTCCAGATTATTGCAGAGCACTCCCCAGCCTAGTTGGAGATACATGTACACATGCCACAGAGAAAATGTGGTGTGGTGCCAAGAGTTTGGGTCTTAGATCATGGAGATCTGTATTCAAATCTCTGCTTAGCCGCGAGGGCCTGTCTCTGTGCCTGACTTCACCAGTGGGTTATTTGACCTTTATCATTTAAAATAAGGAAATGAATTGGGAGTCCTACAGCAAACTGGGATCTCTGAATGGGATTTCTGAAATGTCCAGTGCAGAACCCCAGTAGTCTTGAAACAAAACAAGGATAAGCCATGATAGCAAACACAAATATTTTTATGTAAAGATCCCAGTTTTGTATAATGATGGTGTGCCTACTTGCTTGTAGCACAAAAATGTTATGTCAAAATTTGAGAAGAAGGAACTGTTGCCTGTGAAGTCAATGTAAGGAATGGCTGCATTATGATTTGCTTAGAGTGGACCTCAACAAGTGGGAAACCCTGGCCTCTGAGCGGCCCGCTTGGAGGCAGGCTGTGCAGCATGGCCTTTCCCAGTTTGAAGAGACACTTGGCCAACAGTCTGAGGCAAAGAGGCAAAGAAGGAAGGCCCATAGCCAGGGAGACAGACCAGGGATATACTGCACTTGCTCCCGGTGTGGAAGGGATTGTCACTCCCGAATTGGCCTTTTCAGCCACACTAGACGCTGTTCCAGAACCACCTTTCAGAGCGCAATACCATAGTCTTTCGAGACTGAAGGTTGCCTCTTGTCTTGTCAAGCCAGGTCCATGTCCTGTACCTGAAGCCCCTCTTCTACCCATACAACACCATTTCGTCTGGGAAGGTGAGGAATGTATTTAATACATACATTTTCACTCCCTCCTCCTTTTTTCCACTGCTGTGGGCACTGAAAGCCGGCTTATATCCCAAAAGCCATAAAAGCATCAGCAGTAAAGAATATAAAAATGTGGCAGCACAGAATCAAAACAGCAGTAAATAAAATGGACATACATCCAAAGTGGCAGCAGACACAAAACATTAACAGCCCAATCCTACTGAAGGATTACACTGGCGGAATGTGGGTTTTGCCAGTATATCCCTTATGGCGGTTGCAAACACAACTAGGCCAGTGTACGCAGGCTGTTTGACGTAGCCGGTAACCACGCACTGACAGATGCCGGAGGCCCACTGAAGAAGGTGAGTGGGCGTAGGAGATTGTAGGGTGGCAGAAAAGTGGATTAGGTGGCATGTGGATGGGCAGGAGAAGGCGGTTTCAGGGTGGGTCAGGTCTAGGAAGGGGGTGGGATCGATGGCAGTGGTGCACACTGAATCCCAAGCTCTTTCTCTGGCCTGATCCACCTTCCTGGAGCAATGTGGACTTGCACCAGTGACTGAGCAGACTCAAGTCTGAGTTGCCCCTTAGCAGCTGCTGGTGCTTACCCTGGGGCAAGGGGTCAAATGTCTCTATACCCAAAGGAGACCTCCAGCAGTGTTAAAACTCTCACAGGATGCAACGGAAGCCCCACTGCTGCACAGGGATTTAGGTAGGATTGGACTGTCCAAACTCCCGAGAGATGCAGCTGAAGCCACACCAGTGCCACTGCATGGGGATTTAGGTTGGACTGGGCTGCAAAACACATTTTTAAAAAACCAAACAGTACAAAACATCCCTACCACAATCCTAAATCAATGTTAACCTAAACAAAGCTGTGTTAAGCCCCCGCTGGAGTGCTTGAAGGGATGGGGCAGTTCATAACTCATAAAGGAGGGAGTTCCAGAAATGTGGTGCCGCAGTTGAGAGCGATCCACTCCTATCTGCCACGTCTCTCACTTCTCTTGGGAGTGGCACCCATAAGAATGCAGTAATATACAGGAATTGTCACCAGCGCATGGGTGACTGTGGTTGTGTCCGACTGACTCAGGTATGGCCACAGGTGGTCCTCCAAGCAAAGCTGGGAAAGACCACCTGGCCACAGCTGCAACCTGGCAATCCAGGAGCAGATGAGGATCCAGGGGGATGCCCAAGCTTCACACCTGCTGCTGCAGAGGGAATTGCACCAGGTCTGTATTGTGGATTGGCTGACCAAGAAGACCTCTGTTTTGTCCAGACGAAGAGTTAAGTCTGTTGGATGAGGGCTAACTCCCAGTCACCACCAGGAGGCGTTCCAGGACCACTGTTCCCTCTAAGTTCTGCATATCCGCAGCTAGGAACTTGCCAAGGCAGAACTTTGAGGGTGACATTGGACATCATCGCCAAGTGTCTGAGATGCTGTCACATGCTACACAGCCATGGAAGGGCTCCATGCAGCAGTGTGAACCTATAATAGGGAACCCTGGCAAGGTCTTGAAGAGACTCTTTGGTATTTGGTGAAAAGAGAATCGGAGCTTAGTGTCATCAGCATATGGATGCCCCACAGCTCCAGAACTCCAGATGACCTCTTCCAGGAGGGCACGCAGCTCTCCCATGGTTGTTCTCGACAATAAGCAACAAGGATGGGGAAACCAGGATTCCTCCCTCCCCGGTTTTTGCCAGCAAGTAATGGCAGTGGAAGGGCATCTTGGCAAAGGTGGCGGATGGGGCTCATGTGATATTTGCAACAGGAATGGGTGGGAACGGTGCTTCTGTCACTGACTTCCTCTGTGTGAGGCTATTTCATGATGTAACCTCATATAGAGGGAAGGGTGGGGAGGGGGGGCAACTGCCAGCTGGTGGCTGCAGGGAGGGGCACCGTTGCTCCAAAGTATTGGGATTGGGCTGCAAAAGGTGAGAAGGGAGGGGCCGGTTTTGGATAGCACTCTGTGCCTTCCCAGTGACCAGATTTCCAGCTGAAAGTCTCCAGGGGAGAACTTGCACCTTGGTCTTTTGCACTGTCCATTCTCCGTAGGTCCCTGTCAAGGTGTTTGGGCTGAGAAGGCACAAGCTCTCAAACCGACCTCTCACAAATGCAGCTGCTGTACTGCTAGTTGATTTGGATTTGGGTGGGAAGAGCATGTCCACCTGCCAAGCCACCCTCCTCACCTCTCACAACCAGCAGCACAGGCTCACTTGGCTCTGACCAGACGAAGGGATTGTCTCTGTGTTGATGCCGACAGGTGTATCTCCCTGCATCCTCCAACCTCACTTGGGCTAAAGAGAACCTGGTTGTGTTTCCTGTTGATTCTGACAACCAGAGGGCTGTTGAGTTGCTTGGTTGCTGCAAAGAGGCATTCAGGCCACCCTCTGGCCCCCAGCACTCCAGGGTGACGCTCCTGCCCAGAGCAATGGACTCCTGGGTTCTCAGCTTGATGGTGGGCTTGGGGGGGCCGGAATCTGGGTTTAAAAGATAACACACACACAGTTACTGAGTACTTGGGCTTGGGATCACTCTTGCTTGCTGTTCAGACTACATATCTTGTTGATGATGATGATGATGATGATTTATTATTTTATTAATTTATATCCCGCCTTTATGCCCAAAGGGCATACAAGGCGGCTTACAACAATTAAAATACAACATTAAAGGCAATAATTAAAACAATTTACAAATAATTAAAAATCTAAAAAACAAAACAAACCCCGTGGATTCTCATATAAAAAGCAAGAGAGCCAGGCAGCCTGTCAACAATTAAAAGCTCTTTGAAATAAAAAGGTCTTCAGTCCACGCCGAAATGTTAACAAAGAGGGAGCAGTTCTCAATGCTAAGGGGAGGGTATACCAAAGTTCGGGGGCCACCACCGAGAAGGCCCTTTTCCTGGCCGCCGCCCCTCTCACCTCTCTTGGCGGTGGCACAGTCAGAAGGCCCCCCCCCCGATGATCTAAGAGCCCGGGCCGGATTGTAAGGAAGGAGGCGGTCCCTCAAATACCTCGGACCCGAGCCGTAAAGGGCTTTAAAAGTCAAAACTAGCACCTTGAATTGGGCCCGGAACAGAACAGATGAGATTCAGGAACTAATTTCCTGCCCAGCAAATTCCCTTCTGAGACAGTTTCAGGCTGAGACACACCCTCACGCAAACCTCCAGTTGTGGTTCTTCTCCAGTCCTGTCCCTCATTCTAGTCAGTGCCTCTGAGAGGAATGTTATCAGGGAGTACAAAGTGTTTTTTTGAGCCCATTCCCTTCTCCGCTGGATCATAATTTCAGATCATAATTTCTACAAATTACAATACCTAAAACTACAGAGACATACACCAAATATGAACGCTAGTTTTCACACAAGGCTTGACTTTGGAGATCACTCTGTGCCTTCCCAGTGACCAGATTTCAAGCTGAAAGTCTCTAGGGGCGAATTTCCAGCTTGGTCTTGTGCACCAACCTCCAATGTTCAGCTTGGTCTTGTGTCCAGTCTCTGTAGGTCCTGTTCAAGGTGTTTGGGCTGAGCTGTACCAGCTCTCAGGCAGACCTCTCACCTATGCAAACTGCTGCACTTGCCAATTTGGACTGGGGGGGGAGAACCCTAGGAAATTTCTCTCCCCTCCTTTGGCTCGTGGGACTCTTTTTGACCTTTGGCCCGGGTATAATCTTCCCCTTGCATTCCCTTCTCATGGGCCCTGATTCCAGTAGCCAAGTTTAAATATTTTTTTTTTCCTGTTCACTTTGATGTTTTAATCAGTGAATTAATGGAGGAGATGGAATGCAGAGAGCAATTCCCCTTGTCTGGACTCCTGCTGCCCTCAGTTTCCGATCTGGCACCTCCAGTAATCTTGGTGTGCTGGAGAAACAGAGAGAGCTTGCCAATAGAGGAGTATTGTATTTCACACTGAGGCCCTTTGGATGAAAGTTCAGTGGGGTTGGGGGACCAGCAAACACATTGAAAAGAATACATGTTGGCGAGTAATGGGGCTTGATCAAGAGTTTTATATAAGACTCATCAGCCCTTTCACAGATGGGCCTTACTTCTGAGTAGGCATTCATAGTGTAATATAAACAGACAGCACCTCCCCCCCCCCATGGGAAAAGAATGGAAGTGCTGTTGAATTCCCCCCTTGCACTCTCCCTCTAGGTCCTACACAGATTGTGACATTTGTGAGCATAGCACACAGTGACTGAGATGGCGCCTAAGACATGTTTGCTGTTACTGTCATGTGAGCATAGCTCAGAGAAGTCTGTGCTGAGGCAGTAGTTACACTGGTAGATCCCCCCATCTGATGGTCTGACGTTGGCAATGAGGAATGCAGCCTCATTTGGCTCTTTCATCCTGGCTGCCAAAGGAGACAAAGATCGATCTTTGTAGAGACAAAATGTTGCGTTTGGGGGCATGTCCGTCTCACAAGAGATGGTGACATTCCCCCCCCCCACACACACTGTGATCTCTGTAGTGGGGCTTGCTGAGAGGGAAGGCACAGCATTCAATTGTCCTGGATGAGACAGAGGACAAGAATGAGATTTGGAGGCATGCCTCAGCTGCAACTGGACTCTGTACAGAAGAAAACCTTGCACAGGGCTGAACCGCTTGTGTTGGAGGAAGCTCCTTGGGCTTTCCAAGAAAGCAGGCATAGGATCATGCCCCAAAGCAGGCCCAGGAAATGGTCATTCAAGCAGCCACCCTTCACACCCACACTCGGGCAAGCAGACAAAGATATTTCAGTTTCACTCCCCACATCCCGCCTCCCTCTCATTCATGCCCCAGCGCTGCATGACTAGAGCTGCAATCATATACATGCTCTTTTGGGAGTATGCCACATTCAACACAATGAGGCCTACTTCTGAGTAGGCATAGACAGGTAAAATAAACACAGCATCAAAGCAGATTAGACATGTCTTTCCTATCTGCTCAATATAGAAGGGAGGGCAACAATCAAGTAGGCAAGAACAACCATATCCATTTGGTTGTATTTCATTTACACACACACATTCCATAGCGGTCAGGGATTGCTACCATAAAAAAGGTTGTGTGTGGCAATCCATCCACCTGCTATAAAGTTCTTAGACCAGTAGGTGTTCCCTTCTCTGACTGGGAGCATCTTTCTAAGATCTCAAGCAAAGGAAGTTTCCCCCCCCCCCAACCTGTCCTAACATTCTTTACCTCTGGAGATACTAGGATCCTCTGCATGTTCTCTGCCACTGGGCTAGATCCCCTCTTGTAACTACCTAACTCTTCGCCATAAAGTTCAATGCAGTGCAACACAACTGCAGATATACAGATTTAGGAACCCCACTGTGCAAGTTTTTCCTGGCATTTTGTCATTTGCTTCCAGGGCTGTGTATATCCTCCACCTTATGTCTGCATTGCACATGTACCAACACTCATGCCAAAGAAAGAATTCAGCATCTTGACAATCTCTTAAAAAACAAGCAAGCATTTTTGCTTGTCTTGTCACCATATGTAAGTTAGCTGAGTGTAGTTCTGGTGGTTTCTACTGCTGAGCTTTCTTATCAATAGGACATAAAGTGCTCCATGTATGATTACGTAAATAGAGCCATAGGCTTCCCAACATCAACAGGGCTAGCCCCTTCTCCATCCAATCCTGGATGCAATCCTTTCCATTTTTGATTCTGCTTTCAGTAAACTCTTGCCAACTGAATCAAAGCATCCAGTTCTTCCATTACCTGCAGTTGGCTTTAGGTCCCCAGGGAGGTGTTTTCCTTGGTTAGCCAAAATTCTCAAAGCGCCTACCTAATAAACTAAGAGCAGGACTTAAAAGGTCACTGAAAGAATGATGCCAAACCTGAATCCTCACCTCGCACAACCATCTCTATAAGGTCACTTAGTGGTGACCAAACAAAGGGTCTTGTACTGTCGAGGTATTGGCAAGCGTAGCTTCCTGTGTCACTGTAGTTTACCATGGAGAGAAAGAACCTGGTTGTGTTACTGCCTGGCTCTATTATCTGTGATGCTATCCGGGTGCTGGATTTGTATAGGGAGACATTCAGATTCTTCTCTGGTCCCTGGCACTCGATGGTAACGTTCAGCCCTGGAGCAACCTCCTGACAGGGAAATGCTTTGATGGAGGGTTTCGGGAGGCAGGGATCTAGGGGTAGGAAAAATCCAGTGAGGAGGACATAAACGCATCTTGGTTAATATTCAGATTCATGAGTCCCGCTGATTCTCACCAGATCAATAACCCAGTTACTACTCAGTAGATCCCTTTTTAGTACTTTATATGCTCAGGCTGTGTCTGCCATAGGTCTGTGCAAATATAATATCTTGAAGGAATGCTTAATATTGAATAGATTATGAATCTCGGTGTGTTTTTTTTTAAACCAAGCAAACTCCCAGCACTTAAACCTGTCTACGTGGCCTTGAATGTTATAGGGAAGTGCCTAGCCTAAGCTCCCCTGGCACCTGAGACCTAAAGGGTTAGTGCTACCCCTTGCATTGTGAAGAGTGTGCCACACACATTTTAGTTGATCTTCTCCAGACCCAATCACTCAACACTCCTCTCTGGATCTCCCCCAAACCCTTCTGGATCATCCCCATGTCCTTTTCCTGAGGGCTATTTTCTCCTGGTCATTACTGTCACCACTCCTCTCCTGTTCTTCTTGTGGTTCCTGCTCTTGGCCATTTCAAAAGGCAGGGAAGTTGCAGGAAAGGACTGGTGGCCTACAGTGGCTTCTTCTTTCTTCACTTCCTCTTCCCCTTCTTCTCTGACTTTTTAAAAGGCAGCTGCCAGGGAGCTGGGAGGAGGAAATCAGCTCTGTTGGGGGGGAGGTGACTCCTCCTCCATCACCCTTGTTGCCAGGTAATAGGCAGCCACTGTGGGTCTTGGGTGGTAAATTACAGGGAGCAACGTAGATACTTCCCAGAATGTGTTGCGCTGGACCTCTGGATTCAGTATCTCACTGGGAGCCAAAACTGCAGGGGACGTGCAGTGATTCCCAAACTGTGCGTTGTGGCTCTGGAGGGACCAGGTAGAGATGCTAGCAAACAATCATTGTTAGGTCAAGCCTGTAATGTGTCTAATCTCCGTTCAAAGCGATCTGATTTAGCGGCCATCCTGTCATCTTGTCACAATGAATTCCATAAATCTATCTGGGACCATACAGACTTGACAGACCACTGAACTCAATTTGTCCTGATGGTGATGACTAGGGCTGGCTTTGAGCCAATTGGATCAATTGTTCCCAATTGGGACCCATACTTAAGGCACCCCATGCTAGGATAATCTATTTGGTCCGTTAACTCACATGCACTTTTTAAGTGCTCATTTGGATTGCTGTCCATTCTACCATAGAGATTATAACGTCTATAATAAATTGTATTTATACCTCTAAGATTATGCAAACCTTGACTGTGAACCTGGGGCCCTGCAAAAAATGCTTCCAGTTGGGCCCCGCAGCTCCTAAGGCCAGCCCTGGTGATGGCAAGCAAATCTGGTTGCCAGGGCATTTTTTGGAGGGCAGTTATGGGAAATCACTATCCTAGGGAGAGTCTGCTTCAGAGATTTCCTATTCTTACTCCTTCTCCTACTTGGACAAAGTGGGCCTGTGACTGGAGAAAGCCGCCCAGCCCAGATGGAGATCAACTCTTTTGGTTGGGACTGAGGTTTCCAGTCAACAGTGGGCTGCAACAACAGCGAAGCCCTCCTAGGGACTCCTCTTTCCACTGGGGAGCAAGCATCTAAGGTGGATTATTAGAACTTGCAAAAGTTGTGAGTAAATTCAGGGATATTTTTCCCCAGCCTCTTTTCAGACGATGACCTTCGCTGTTGTTTGTTTTCGTTTTGCTCTGCTGAAAGCAAGGTCTAGGAGGCAAGCACCACCCGCCTCCTCGAAGTGGACTTCACCTCCTTGCTGCTGCTTCTGGCAGCCCAAGAAAGCTCTGATGGAGCCTTTCATGGGTCTTAGCGACAGCACAAAAGTCTCAATTGAAGCTAGCAGTGGCACACGCCTCCTCCGATACTGGAGGACATAAGCGCCGCTTTTGGCCAGCTACTTGGCTGTTCTGAAGGCTGCCCTCTTCTCCTCCCCCTTCTTCAAAAGGGAGAACAGGATGGCCAGACATGGTCAAGAACCTGCTGATAGTGGCTACAGGAGCACAGCTACTGTGGATGCAGTTCCCCGCTCATCTGAGTACTGCCTTCCTCTCCTCCCTTTTAAAGAAAGAGCCCTTTAAAGTGGCACCTGCAGCTGCTGTTGGGGTGGTTTTGACTGTGCAAAAAAAAAAAAAAAACCAGTCACGGAGAGGTGCAGTTTGCGGTGCCACCCCCTTTAAACCTGGAAGCTGGAGCATTTACCCCCATTGCCCTCTGCCATTTGTGAAACCAACTGTTACTCTGCAGATGCCTGATCTTGTCTGATCTTAGAAGCTAAGCAGGGTCAGGCGTGGTTAGTACTTGGATGGGAGACCGCCTGGGAATGCCAGGTGCTGTAGGCTTATACCATAGTCTTTCGAGACTGAAGGTTGCCATCCAACCATTTTGTGAAAATAGCACACAGGGATCAAGAGAGACCCTTACCTCTTAGGAAGATGTGTTTGCCATTACTGTCAAGTGAGCATGAAAAAGAGAATTCTGTGCTGAGGCAGTATCTACACTGGTAGATCCCTCCATCCGATGGTGTGGCATTGGCAATGAGGAATGCAGCTTCATCTTGCTCTTTCTTCTCCTCTAGCAAATGAGACAAAGATTGATCTTTGTAGAGATGAAATGTTGCATTTGGGTCCTTCTGGTCACTCTTACAAGAGAAGGTGATGTTTTCCCCCACAGTGACCACCGTACTGGGGCTTGCTGAGAGGGACGGCACAGCATTCAGTTGTTCTGGATGAGACAGAGGACAAGAATGAGATTTGGAGGCATGGCTCAAGAACAATTAGACTCTGTAAAGAAAAAACTCTTGCATGCTCTGGGGGAACATGAAGACGAGGTCAGGATGAGAGGGAAGATGGCTATAGGATCCGGAGTCATCTAAGGCCTAAACACATGTGCAGCTATTCTGTGAGAAAATACATCTTGGGTCTCAATCCATGTGGAATTTGTGAGCCCAGATTCATTCCAGTCCAGGACTTCCTTGAAGTCATAAACTGCTGATCTGTCTGCTCCCAATCCTCCTTCGGCAGATGTCCTATGTCTTGCATGTATCCTAGCCAAAAGAGGTGGGAGCTTCTCCTTGAGGGTTTGCCATTTGGGGGGCAGTCAATGCCTTGCTCTTGCTAAGGAGATCAGGGTTCCTAAGCTGTTTGTTTTCTGAGCCAGCGTGCACAACATTTGTGTGGGAGCAAGCTGCTCCACTCCTTGGGGTTTCCAAGAAAGCAGGTATAGGATCATGCCCCAAAGCAGGCACATGGAACAGTCATCCAAGCAGCCACCCTTCACACCCACAGTTTGGAAAGGAGGCAAAGATATTTCAGTTTCACTCCCCACAGCTCGCCTCCCTCTCATTCATGCCCCAGCACTACATGACTTGAGCTGCAATCATATACATGCTCTTTTGGGAGTATGCCACATTCAACACAATGAGATCTACTTCTGAGTAGGCATAGATAGGTAATATAAACACAGCACCAAAGCAGATTAGACAGGTCTTTCCTATCTGCTCAATACAGAAGGGAGGGCAACAATCAAGTAGGCAAGAACAACCATATCCATTTGTTTGTATTTCATTTACACACACACATTCCGTAGCGGTCAGGGATTGCTACCATAAAAAAGGTTGTGTGTGGCAATCCATCCACCTGCTATAAAGTTCTTAGACCAGTAGGTGTTCCCTTCTCTGACTGGGAGCATCTTTCTAAGATCTCAAGCAAAGGAAGTTCCCCCCCCCCCAGCAGTCCTAAGAGTCTTTCCTCCCTGGAGATACTAGGATCCTCTGCATGTTTTCTGCCACTGGGCTAGATCCCCTCCTGTAACTACCTAACTCTTCGCCATAGGCATAGGTAGGTAATATAAACACAGCACCTCTCCCCTCTCCCCTCTTTGTGTGAAAATGGCACACAAAGACCGAGACAAGCCCTCACCTGTTACGAAGATTTTAACTGTGTCGCTGAAGTCTGAGTAGTAATAATAATTGCCTGACGGGATGAAATATCTACAAACATAGAGCCCCCCATTTGTTGTTTGGGCTTTGAGAATCTGAAATGTAGCCTCTTTCCTTACTTGCGGACTAATTCGAAACGTAGTACTATGTAGAGGTGCCACTTTGTGCAGTTCAAACAATTTCCGTGAGTAGCTATCACTCTGACAGCGGATGTTGACATTTCCACCCTGGATGATCACAGTGTTGGGGGAGATGGAGAGGGAAGGCTTGGGGAGAGACTGTCCTGGATGAGAGAGAAAAGGAGAATGAGATTTGGAAGGTGGAGCATTTGCAACAGCCTGTCAAACTGTGTTTTCATGTGTTTTCATGCTCTGAGCAAACGTACACAAAGTTTTGGAACTGGGTAAGATTTGCTTGTGCCATCCACAAATCAGTAAGGGAGCTCAAGTGTTCAAACGGAGGGCTTCCAGCATGAACACTGCAGCAGCCCAACTGTAAAAGGCTGTTGGGAAAGATGTTTGAAAATGCTGCAGTGGTGGATCCTTTGTGGATCCTCTCTACTGAGTCCTGGAATGACAGAAATTGTTGCTGCAATAGATTACAGAGGCCACCGTGTGTCAGATTCTAACAAGGCATTCTACATACTTGAGGCAAGAGGGAACCTTGCATTGAATTTGCAAAGAACTTAGTGGTTTTTGTGGCATCGCAGCTGGTGTGGTGCTGTAGCTAAGAGACTGAGCAATACCTCAGCAAGCCCCTAGTTCTCCTTTTGCTTCTGCTGTGAACCTGCAGGTTATTTTACGCAAGACTGTGCCACTCAATCTGTAGGGTGGAAGGAAGGCTGTGTTGGAGAGGACTGAGCTTTGTCATGTGTGGTTATTTTGTTGATCTAAATAGGGTAGACAAATGAGTGCCAGTGTGGTCTTTTGTTACTGTTGGGAAAAGGGGAGAGTGATGCAGAGCAGTCAGTGAAAGGACCTCTGTTCCTATGGTAGAATATACCACCTGACTAGCTGCTACCCACAAACAGACACAGGAACCTCAGGAAGTATCAGAGGTTCTTACTCCAGTACTTTGGAACAGAGAACCCTAATAGCTGTTCTCCTTGTGTGGAAGTGTGGGGGAGTATGATGATGTCTGCTGTTGTGGAGACAGAGCACACATCCCACCCATCCTTTTCCTGTGATGGTCTGGATGGAAGAGAAAGTGTGTGGAGAAAGGAAGGAAACTGAAAGGATCATAGAAGGCAGGTAAAGGGACCCAGGTGTCTGGACAGTACACTGTCCTCCAGAGTTTGCCAGGCAGCACTGCATTGCATCAAAAAATCCAACAGTTAGAGTGGTGGAACAGGGGAAACTGCATTCAAATCCCAGCCAGCCATGAAGCATGAGTGATGTTGTGATGTTGGGGCAGTCACTTGTTCTCAGTTTAAACTTCCTTGCAGGATTGTTGTGAGGATAAAGAGCAGGGGAATAGACCATGTATATTGTGCTAAGCTGCTTGGAAGAAAGGTAGCCTACAAATACTGATTGTGACCACATGTTAATTGGTTGTGAGTCAAGCTGCAGTGAAAGACACAGTGACAGCAGTTAAAGGTTGATCAGCAATCAAGCCAGGAAAGCACATCTTGCCCCATGTTATGTAACACCTAGAGTGACACTGGAAGGATCAGTAGCGTCATGGGAGAGAGTTAAGGGAACTGAAGCCAGACATTTCTGATAATTGCAGGACTGCTCTCTTCTTACAGGGGGCAGCCAGTTTTATCTATGCTGTCCAGAAGCCCTGGAGGACAGGCCCCTGGACCTTTAAGAATGGTACAGGACTGGGATACTTGTCACTTGTCCTCAGTCAGGGGAAAGAAAAGCAGACTTGCTTGGGTGGGGCCATAACATTTAGCTCCCATCACCCTCCCATTTAGCTCCCATCATCCTCCCACCCCATCCCATTAGATAAAAAGAATCTAAATATCTTTTGTCCATTGACACTCACCTCTGGTTAGCCAGTTCTCCCCAGTCAGCCACCACCCTGGAAAGGAGAGGATTCAATGAGTGGGGAGATGTCTCAGCAGCAGTGACCAAGACTGGGTGCCTGATCCTGCCTCCCGGCAACTGCCCACCCACTGCTGGTGCCATTACCCTCCCATCAAGCAAGTCATACCAACCGAGGAAGTGGATGCTGAATGGGAGTTTCATGCTGAAAGACCACTTAGCCTTGCTTCATCTGGCTGTGGGTCCTGGTTGCTGCTATGCCTGTTATCCCCAGAATGAACTTCTCAGCTGAACACTGCACTTCCTTATGGCACAGCTCTTCCCCGGGAGGGTGGCGATTCATCTGCGATGTGCCAACAGAGCTGACCACTTTCAGCAGTCAATACCCTACACCACATGACAAACCACATCCCTTCTAGGCTGTGGCCAGAACATGCAAAAAGCAGAAGAACTAGAACTCAGCAGCCATACACACCCTGGGGATTCCATGAAGGTTCAGCATGGACTTGTCTTTTCAGCCTCTTCTAGGCAGGGCCAGCCTTTGTGGGCCACACACAGCAAGAGCCCCAGTGGTGCACTGCTTTAGAGTGTGGGGGTGTGTAAGCCTCCTGTCTCCTCCTCCAGTGCTGTCGGATGGATGGGACATCTGGGCAGTGACGTCACTAGGGTTTGCATCACCCTGTGCAGAAGGCCAGCGCATCACCCCCAAGATGGACCTCTTCATGCAGTGGATGGGGCAAAAACCCAGATGGTTGGCCTGCTGATGTACCATCTCCCCACACCCGCTGTTTTTTTCAGCATACCTTTTGATAGAATAGAGATATTTCAAAGCGGGTTGTTTCATTGCATTCTGCTGCAAATTACACATTGAATGGGATATAACGGGGGGTGGGCAAACATTTTGGCAAGAGGGCCACATCGCCTCTCTGACACTGTTGGGAAAAAAATCAATTTACATGTCAAATATGAATAAATTTACATCAATGAATACATTAGAGATGGAACTCATGGAGTCTAACAAAGGCCTTCCTCTAACTCAGCTAGCAGCTTGCGTCTGGTGGTTGTGACCGGTAGTCTTGGGTCAGCGTGGGTTCCAGCAGTCTCTGACAGGCCAGAGGCTTATTGGAGACTGGGGGCTCCCTGTGGGCCGGATTGGGGAAACCTGAGGGCCACAAATGGCTCCTGGGCTAGGGTTTGCCCACCCCTGGTATATAACATATGTAATGTGATGGTAATATTCCTACAAACTGTGATTTTAGTGATTTTGGTCACTAGTGGTGCCCCTCCCCGGGTTTCAACTTACTAACCCCTCATTGGTTCCGTGCGGTGTCATAATAGCATCTCATTGGCTCTTCAAACAATTAGTCTCATTGGTCCGTTTTCAATTAAGGAATTGAGTTACGTAACACAGTTGCATTTTTGTTTTCTGGTTTTTTGGCCATAACCTTTCATAGCATGGAGATATTTCACTAGTTTTTTTCATTGCATTCTGCTGTAAATTACGCATTGAATGGTATATAACGCGCTGGTATTATTCGTAATAATCTGGAGGGCAGGGGTGTGTGGGCTGGAGCTCATGGCTCATTTGTTTGTGGACAAATCGTGTATTGTTCTGTAGGTGATGGAAATGAGACAGATCTTCCTGATGGGAGCTGTCATCATGGGTCTTCTGTTGTAGGGAAAGGAAAAAACGATTTCAAGCCTCTTTGTTTCAGAAGTTCAATCAGATCATTGTGTTAAGATAATTTGAGCTCAGTTCTCCTTTCAAACAGGTCGCACTTGTTTGTTGTCTCTTGTGTGCTTCATTTTGTTATGGAACTCCAGGGAATCTTCCTGGGTCAGCCTGGGCAGAAGCAGAAGGATGAACTCCACGGAAGCAAAGAGGGTCATGGCATGTGCATCACTGACTGGGTTCTTGCTATTATTCTGGTTTCAGGTCCAAGCTGCAGGGCCTGCATTTGGTTACTTCCTCTTACATTGGCTCCATGGTGGTCATCCCGTTCTCAAACATTTCATCCATCTCTTTGGTGACAGGTAATTCCTAAAGACTGTTTTTGCTGGGGGAGTAGTAAATGCCAGCTCTACAGAGACTTTGGGGCTGCCTTACAGAGCTCTGTGTTATAAGGAGGACTGAACCCCCAATTCCTTGAGTCATCCAACTTCAGAGTTTTTCCCCTTTCAGCTTGTCTAAGCAAGCAAATGGATGTTTATCCACTTCTTGAGTACTTTTGAAAAAGGAAACCTGACCGGGATATGAAGATGGTTATGAGTCAAACAGGACAGAGGGGTGAGAATTGGCCAGCTTTAGTCCCTTTAGTCCTTTAACCAAGACATGGGGCCCAATCATCCAGCTGCATCCTGTGGTGGAGGGGCAGTCATGGAGACCTCCTTAAGGGAAGGGAAGGGAACGTTTGTTCCCTTACCTTGTGGCTGCACTGTGGCTGCTTTGGCCCTAGAAAGTTGGATAGGGCTAGGACCACATAAATCTTTGTTTGCTCCCTTTCTCAGAGTGCTTTCAGGTGAGGCATTTACTCTGGAATGGCTATTGTCTGTTTGGACACCTCCTCCACATCATGAATGTCCATGCCTTGACTCAAGTTCCTCAAGTGCTACTGTCTCACAAATGGGAAGGAAAAATGCAAATATTCAAATGAATAAACTGGTATTTAACATGTATTTATTAATTAATTTAAACCACTTTTATCCTGCCTTTCCCCTTGCAATGGGTCACCCAAGGCAGGCTTACAATAAAATCATGATAAACACATTACAAACATAATAAAAAAAACCTTACCAGCAACTTTTTTAAAAAAGCAATCAAACAGCAGCATAAATGCAAGGCAGTACAGACAAACAGCCCAATCCTAGCCACACTTTCCTGGGAGTAAGCCCCATGGAATCAAATGGGACTTACTTCAGAGTAGATATGCATAGGATTGGGCTGAAAATTGGCAATCGAAGCAAATAAGTTTTCAAGGCAGAAAAATACTTTATATAGAAAGACCAAACCAAAAAATAGAAGGCTTCAAATCCTTCTGCAGGACTGTCTGGGATGGCACCCATCTAAATTCCAAAGGAATGGCATTCTGGAATTGAGGTGCCACCACAGAGAAGGCCCCACCTCGAGTCTCCCTCAGATGATGCAGGTGTTGCTGTCCTGATCTGGAATTTTGTTCACAGAAAACATGAATCATAGCAGGTGACCATCTTCATGATCATTCAATCATTAGTGCACAGTTTGCACACTGTTCTTCCCTGCATGCTGCCTTGACTAATAAACACTGATCAGACTCCATCTGCTCTTTACTGGAATACACAAGAACCATGGCTGGAACCTAAAAAATCTTGGACCATGCTTGAAAAGACAAGAATTTGAATTAAAAGGAAAAAATGTGAAAATGATACACTAAGGATTTATTTAAAAATTCCAGTTTTGTATATTTTATTTTAAAAAGTTCAAAATTCTATTTCCCCCCTCCCCCCCAAAAAAAGTTAGGAAAATTCCCCAAATACACCAGTTTTTCCCAGACACTGCATCACTGCTAGGAGGCAGGTGAAGGAGTGGAGGGAATGGGGAGCCTCTTCTCCCCCCAGCACCTCTATAAATTCTGGATGGCCCTCCTCTCAGTGCAGCAGTGGAGGACCTCAGAGGGCTCTGGCCCCAAGACCTGCTGCTTATTGCACAGAGAAAGGGTTCAAGGCCAGACTGAACACAGACCAAGGCAACATCAGGAGATCACTGGGCCAAGGTGAAGAAAAAAGAACTGGGAGGGGGGATTTGGGCTACCTGACGATCCCTTTGGAGGGTTTAGTGATCAGGCGTCACATGAGGCGCCTGCAAATTCCTGCTGCAGAATCCAATGGGGTCTACAGAGACCAAACTATGAAGTACCATGCAGGCACCACGAGGCCGGACACGTTTGCTTCTGTGAATATGTTCGCCTGGTCTTGGAGACTTCCAGGAAGGCTCTCAGCTGATGGAACAAGGTCACTCGGGGTTCATCAAAGCTGCTTCCTTCTTCCAGCTGCACATGGCCTCAGCTACAATCAGCAGCGTGGCCAACAAGACCAAGACGGCTACTGCCAGACGGACCCTGGTCTCCGCAGTTGACAGAGCTAAGGAAAGGAGAGAGGGAAATCCCACTTAACTCTTGGCTGCAAAGAAGAAAAGTGATTTTGCTACAAACTCCTCCTCTTCCACCATTCATTTTTCTATCTACACCAATAACCAGAAGGATGACAGAGCTCAGTTTCCATCCATCTGCCCTTCTTCATTTGACTTGCTCTCTCCGTGAAATTGTCCAGATTATTGCAGAGCACTCCCCAGCCTAGTTGGAGATACATGTACACATGCCACAGAGAAAATGTGGTGTGGTGCCAAGAGTTTGGGTCTTAGATCATGGAGATCTGTATTCAAATCTCTGCTTAGCTGCGGGGGCCTGTCTCTGTGCCTGACTTCACCAGTGGGTTATTTGACCTTTATCATTTAAAATAAGGAAATGAATTGGGAGTCCTACAGCAAACTGGGATCTCTGAATGGGATTTCTGAAATGTCCAGTGCAGAACCCCAGTAGTCTTGAAACAAAACAAGGATAAGCCATGATAGCAAACACAAATATTTTTATGTAAAGATCCCAGTTTTGTATAATGATGGTGTGCCTACTTGCTTGTAGCACAAAAATGTTATGTCAAAATTTGAGAAGAAGGAACTGTTGCCTGTGAAGTCAATGTAAGGAATGGCTGCATTATGATTTGCTTAGAGTGGACCTCAACAAGTGGGAAACCCTGGCCTCTGAGCGGCCCGCTTGGAGGCAGGCTGTGCAGCATGGCCTTTCCCAGTTTGAAGAGACACTTGGCCAACAGTCTGAGGCAAAGAGGCAAAGAAGGAAGGCCCATAGCCAGGGAGACAGACCAGGGACAGACTGCACTTGCTCCCGGTGTGGAAGGGATTGTCACTCCCGAATTGGCCTTTTCAGTCACACTAGACGCTGTTCCAGAACCACCTTTCAGAGCGCAATACCATAGTCTTTCGAGACTGAAGGTTGCCTCTTGTCTTGTCAAGCCAGGTCCATGTCCTGTACCTGAAGCCCCTCTTCTACCCATGCAACACCATTTCCTCTGGGAAGGTGAGGAATGTATTTAATACATACATTTTCACTCCCTCCTCCTTTTTTCCACTGCTGTGGGCACTGAAAGCCGGCTTATATCCCAAAAGCCATAAAAGCATCAGCAGTAAAGAATATAAAAATGTGGCAGCACAGAATCAAAACAGCAGTAAATAAAATGGACATACATCCAAAGTGGCAGCAGACACAAAACATTAACAGCCCAATCCTACTGAAGGATTACACTGGCGGAATGTGGGTTTTGCCAGTATATCCCTTATGGCGGTTGCAAACACAACTAGGCCAGTGTACGCAGGCTGTTTGACGTAGCCGGTAACCACGCACTGACAGATGCCGGAGGCCCACTGAAGAAGGTGAGTGGGCGTAGGAGATTGTAGGGTGGCAGAAAAGTGGATTAGGTGGCATGTGGATGGGCAGGAGAAGGCGGTTTCAGGGTGGGTCAGGTCTAGGAAGGGGGTGGGATCGATGGCAGTGGTGCACACTGAATCCCAAGCTCTTTCTCTGGCCTGATCCACCTTCCTGGAGCAATGTGGACTTGCACCAGTGACTGAGCAGACTCAAGTCTGAGTTGCCCCTTAGCAGCTGCTGGTGCTTACCCTGGGGCAAGGGGTCAAATGTCTCTATACCCAAAGGAGACCTCCAGCAGTGTTAAAACTCTCACAGGATGCAGTGGAAGCCCCACTGCTGCACAGGGATTTAGGTAGGATTGGACTGTCCAAACTCCCGAGAGATGCAGCTGAAGCCACACCAGTGCCACTGCATGGGGATTTAGGTTGGACTGGGCTGCAAAACACATTTTTAAAAAACCAAACAGTACAAAACATCCCTACCACAATCCTAAATCAATGCTAACCTAAACAAAGCTGTGTTAAGCCCCCGCTGGAGTGCTTGAAGGGATGGGGCAGTTCATAACTCATAAAGGAGGGAGTTCCAGAAATGTGGTGCCGCAGTTGAGAGCGATCCACTCCTATCTGCCACCTCTCTCACTTCTCTTGGGAGTGGCACCCATAAGAATGCAGTAATATACAGGAATTGTCACCAGCGCATGGGTGACTGTGGTTGTGTCCGACTGACTCAGGTATGGCCACAGGTGGTCCTCCAAGCAAAGCTGGGAAAGACCACCTGGCCACAGCTGCCACCTGGCAATCCAGGAGCAGATGAGGATCCAGGGGGATTCCCAAGCTTCACACCTGCTGCTGCAGAGGGAATTGCGCCAGGTCTGTATTGTGGATTGGCTGACCAAGAAGACCTCTGTTTTGTCCAGACGAAGAGTTAAGTCTGTTGGATGAGGGCTAACTCCCAGTCACCACCAGGAGGCGTTCCAGGACCACTGTTCCCTCTAAGTTCTGCATATCCGCAGCTAGGAACTTGCCAAGGCAGAACTTTGAGGGTGACATTGGACATCATCGCCAAGTGTCTGAGATGCTGTCACATGCTACACAGCCATGGAAGGGCTCCATGCAGCAGTGTGAACCTATAATAGGGAACCCTGGCAAGGTCTTGAAGAGACTCTTTGGTATTTGGTGAAAAGAGAATCGGAGCTTAGTGTCATCAGCATACGGACGCCCCACAGCTCCAGAACTCCAGATGACCTCTTCCAGGAGGGCATGCAGCTCTCCCATGGTTGTTCTCGACAATAAGCAACAAGGATGGGGAAACCAGGATTCCTCCCTCCCCGGTTTTTGCCAGCAAGTAACGGCAGTGGAAGGGCATCTTGGCAAAGGTGGCGGGTGGGGCTCATGTGATATTTGCAACAGGAATGGGTGGGAACGGTGCTTCTGTCACTGACTTCCTCTGTGTGAGGCTATTTCATGATGTAACCTCATATAGAGGGAAGGGTGGGGAGGGGGGGCAACTGCCAGCTGGTGGCTGCAGGGAGGGGCACCGTTGCTCCAAAGTATTGGGACTGGGCTGCAAAAGGTGAGAAGGGAGGGGCCGGTTTTGGATAGCGCTCTGTGCCTTCCCAGTGACCAGATTTCCAGCTGAAAGTCTCCAGGGGAGAACTTGCACCTTGGTCTTTTGCACTGTCCATTCTCCGTAGGTCCCTGTCAAGGTGTTTGGGCTGAGAAGGCACAAGCTCTCAAACCGACCTCTCACAAGTGCAGCTGCTGTACTGCTAGTTGATTTGGATTGGGGGGGGGGAGAGCATGTCCACCTGCCAAGCCACCCTCCTCACCTCTCACAACCAGCAGCACAGGCTCACTTGGCTCTGACCAGACGAAAGGATTGTCTCTGTGTTGATGCCGACAGGTGTATCTCCCTGCATCCTCCAACCTCACTTGGGCTAAAGAGAACCTGGTTGTGTTTCCTGTTGATTCTGACAACCAGAGGGCTGTTGAGTTGCTTGGTTGCTGCAAAGAGGCATTCAGGCCACCCTCTGGCCCCCAGCACTCCAGGGTGACGCTCCTGCCCAGAGCAATGGACTCCTGGGTTCTCAGCTTGATGGTGGGCTTGGGGGGGCCGGAATCTGGGTTTAAAAGATAACACACACACACACAGTTACTGAGTACTTGGGCTTGGGATCACTCTTGCTTGCTGTTCAGACTACATATCTTGTTGATGATGATGATGATTTATTATTTTATTAATTTATATCCCGCCTTTATGCCCAAAGGGCATACAAGGCGGCTTACAACAATTAAAATACAACATTAAAAGCAATAATTAAAACAATTTACAAATAATTAAAAATCTAAAAAACTAAACAAACCCCGTGGATTCTCATATAAAAAGCAAGAGAGCCAGGCAGCCTGTCAACAATTAAAAGCTCTTTGAAATAAAAAGGTCTTCAGTCCACGCTGAAATGTTAACAAAGAGGGAGCAGTTCTCAATGCTAAGGGGAGGGTATTCCAAAGTTCGGGGGCCACCACCGAGAAGGCCCTCTTCCTGGCCGCCGCCCCTCTCACCTCTCTTGGCGGCGCCACAGTCAGAAGGGCCCCCCCCGATGATCTAAGAGCCCGGGCCGGAATGTAAGGAAGGAGGTGGTCCCTCAAATATCCCGGACCTGAGCCAAGCCGTAAAGGGCTTTAAAAGTCAAAACTAGCACCTTGAATTGGGCCCGGAACAGAACTGATGAGATTCAGGAACTAATTTCCTGCCCAGCAAATTCCCTTCTGAGACACACCCTCATGAAAACCTCCAGTTGTGGTTCTTCTCCAGTCCTGTCCCTCATTCTAGTCAGTGCCTCTGAGAGGAATGTTATCAGGGAGTACAAAGTGTTTTTTTGAGCCCATTCCCTTCTCCGCTGGATCATAATTTCAGATCATAATTTCTACAAATTACAATACCTAAAACTACAGAGACATACACCAAATATGAACGCTAGTCTTCACACAAGGCTTGACTTTGGAGATCACTCTGTGCCTTCCCAATGACCAGATTTCAAGCTGAAAGTCTCTAGGGGCGAATTTCCAGCTTGGTCTTGTGCACCAACCTCCAATGTTCAGCTTGGTCTTGTGTCCAGTCTCCGTAGGTCCTGTTCAAGGTGTTTGGGCTGAGCTGTACCAGCTCTCAGGCAGACCTCTTACCTATGCAAACTGCTGCACTTGCCAGTTTGGACTGGGGGGGGAGCGTCCTAGGAAATTTCTCTCCCCTCCTTTGGCTCCTGGGACTCTTTTTGACCTTTGGCCTGGGTATAATCTTCCCCTTGCATTCCCTTCTCATGGGCCCTGATTCCAGTAGCCAAGTTTAAATATTTTTTTTTCCTGTTCACTTTGATGTTTTAATCAGTGAATTAATGGAGGATATGGAATGCAGAGAGCAATTCCCCTTGTCTAGACTCCTGCTGCCCTCAGTTTCCGATCTGGCACCTCCAGTAATCTTGGTGTGCTGGAGAAACAGAGAGAGCTTGCCAATAGAGGAGTATTGTATTTCACACTGAGGCCCTTTGGATGAAAGTTCAGTGGGGTTGGGGGACCAGCAAACACATTGAAAAGAATACACGTTGGCGAGTAATGGGGCTTGATCAAGAGTTTTATATAAGACTCATCAGCCCTTTCACAGATGGGCCTTACTTCTGAGTAGGCATTCATAGTGTAATATAAACAGATAGCACCTCCCCCCCCATGGGAAAAGAATGGAAGTGCTGTTGGATTCCCCCCTTGCACTCTCCCTCTAGGTCCTACACAGATTGTGACATTTGTGAGCATAGCACACAGTGACTGAGATGGCGCCTAAGACATGTTTGCTGTTACTGCCATGTGAGCATAGCTCAGAGAAGTCTGTGCTGAGGCAGTAGTTACACTGGTAGATCCCCCCATCTGATGGTCTGACGTTGGCAATGAGGAATGCAGCCTCATTTGGCTCTTTCATCCTGGCTGCCAAAGGAGACAAAGATTGATCTTTGTAGAGACAAAATGTTGCGTTTGGGGGCATGTCTGTCTCACAAGAGATGGTGACATTCCCCCCCCCCCCACTGTGATCTCTGTAGTGGGGCTTGCTGAGAGGGAAGGCACAGCATTCAATTGTCCTGGATGAGACAGAGGACAAGAATGAGATTTGGAGGCATGCCTCAGCTGCAACTGGACTCTGTACAGAAGAAAACCTTGCACAGGGCTGAACCGCTTGTGTTGGAGGAAGCTCCTTGGGCTTTCCAAGAAAGCAGGCATAGGATCATGTCCCAAAGCAGGCACATGGAACAGTCATCCAAGCAGCCACCCTTCACACCCACAGTTTGGAAAGGAGGCAAAGATATTTCAGTTTCACTCCCCACAGCTCGCCTCCCTCTCATTCATGCCCCAGCACTACATGACTTGAGCTGCAATCATATACATGCTCTTTTGGGAGTATGCCACATTCAACACAATGAGATCTACTTCTGAGTAGGCATAGATAGGTAATATAAACACAGCACCAAAGCAGATTAGACAGGTCTTTCCTATCTGCTCAATATAGAAGGGAGGGCAACAATCAAGTAGGCAAGAACAACCATATCCATTTGGTTGTATTTCATTTACACACACACATTCCATAGCGGTCAGGGATTGCTACCATAAAAAAGGTTGTGTGTGGCAATCCATCCACCTGCTATAAAGTTCTTAGACCAGTAGGTGTTCCCTTCTCTGACTGGGAGCATCTTTCTAAGATCTCAAGCAAAGGAAGTCCCCCCCCCCAACCTGTCCTAACATTCTTTACCTCTGGAGATACTAGGATCCTCTGCATGTTCTCTGCCACTGGGCTAGATCCCCTCCTGTAACTACCTAACTCTTCGCCATAAAGTTCAATGCAGTGCAACACAACTGCAGATATACAGATTTAGGAACCCCACTGTGCAAGTTTTTCCTGGCATTTTGTCATTTACTTCCAGGGCTGTGTATATCCTCCACCTTATGTCTGCATTGCACATGTACCAACACTCATGCCAAAGAAAGAATTCAGCATCTTGACAATCTCTTAAAAAACAAGCAAGCATTTTTGCTTGTCTTGTCACCATATGTAAGTTAGCTGAGTGTAGTTCTGGTGGTTTCTACTGCTGAGCTTTCTTATCAATAGGACATAAAGTGCTCCATGTATGATTACGTAAATAGAGCCATAGGCTTCCCAACATCAACAGGGCTAGCCCCTTCTCCATCCAATCCTGGATGCAATCCTTTCCATTTTTGATTCTGCTTTCAGTAAACTCTTGCCAACTGAATCAAAGCATCCAGTTCTTCCATTACCTGCAGTTGGCTTTAGGTCCCCAGGGAGGTGTTTTCCTTGGTTAGCCAAAATTCTCAAAGCGCCTACCTAATAAACTAAGAGCAGGACTTAAAAGGTCACTGAAAGAATGATGCCAAACCTGAATCCTCACCTCGCACAACCATCTCTATAAGGTCACTTAGCGGTGACCAAACAAAGGGTCTTGTACTGTCGAGGTATTGGCAAGCGTAGCTTCCTGTGTCACTGTAGTTTACCATGGAGAGAAAGAACCTGGTTGTGTTACTGCCTGGCTCTATTATCTGTGATGCTATCCGGGTGCTGGATTTGTATAGGGAGACATTCAGATTCTTCTCTGGTCCCTGGCACTCGATGGTAACGTTCAGCCCTGGAGCAACCTCCTGACAGGGAAATGCTTTGATGGAGGGTTTCGGGAGGCAGGGATCTAGGGGTAGGAAAAATCCAGTGAGGAGGACATAAACGCATCTTGGTTAATATTCAAATTCATGAGTCCCGCTGATTCTCACCAGATCAATAACCCAGTTACTACTCAGTAGATGCCTTTTTAGTACTTTATATGCTCAGGCTGTGTCTGCCATAGGTCTGTGCAAATATAATATCTTGAAGGAATGCTTAATATTGAATAGATTATGAATCTCGGTGTGTTTTTTTTAAACCAAGCAAACTCCCAGCACTTAAACCTGTCTACGTGGCCTTGAATGTTATAGGGAAGTGCCTAGCCTAAGCTCCCCTGGCACCTGAGACCTAAAGGGTTAGTGCTACCCCTTGCATTGTGAAGAGTGTGCCACACACATTTTAGTTGATCTTCTCCAGACCCGATCACTCAACACTCCTCTCTGGATCTCCCCCAAACCCTTCTGGATCATCCCCATGTCCTTTTCCTGAGGGCTATTTTCTCCTGGTCATTACTGTCACCACTCCTCTCCTGTTCTTCTTGTGGTTCCTGCTCTTGGCCATTTCAAAAGGCAGGGAAGTTGCAGGAAAGGACTGGTGGTCTTCAGTGGCTTCTTCTTTCTTCACTTCCTCTTCCCCTTCTTCTCTGACTTTTTAAAAGGCAGCTGCCAGGGAGCTGGGAGGAGGAAATCAGCTCTGTTGGGGTGGGGTGACTCCTCCTCCATCACCCTTGTTGCCAGGTAATAGGCAGCCACTGTGGGTCTTGGGTGGTAAATTACAGGGAGCAATGTAGATACTTCCCAGAATGTGTTGCGCTGGACCTCTGGATTCAGTATGTCACTGGGAGCCAAAACTGCAGGGGACGTGCAGTGATTCCCAAACTGTGCGTTGTGGCTCTGGAGGGACCAGGTAGAGATGCTAGCAAACAATCATTGTTAGGTCAAGCCTGTAATGTGTCTAATCTCCGTTCAAAGCTATCTGATTTAGCGGCCATCCTGTCATCTTGTCACAATGAATTCCATAAATCTATCTGGGACCATACAGACTTGACAGACCACTGAACTCAATTTGTCCTGATGGTGATGACCAGGGCTGGCTTTGAGCCAATTGGATCAATTGTTCCCAATTGGGACCCATACTTAAGGCACCCCATGCTAGGATAATCTATTTGGTCCGTTAACTCACATGCACTTTTTAAGTGCTCATTTGGATTGCTGTCCATTCTACCATAGAGATTATAACGTCTATAATAAATTGTATTTATACCTCTAAGATTATGCAAACCTTGACTGTGAACCTGGGGCCCTGCAAAAAATGCTTCCAGTTGGGCCCCGCAGCTCCTAAGGCCAGCCCTGGTGATGGCAAGCAAATCTGGTTGCCAGGGCCTTTTTTGGAGGGCAGTTATGGGAAATCACTATCCTAGGGAGAGTCTGCTTCAGAGATTTCCTATTCTTACTCCTTCTCCTACTTGGACAAAGTGGGCCTGTGACTGGAGAAAGCCGCCCAGCCCAGATGGAGATCAACTCTTTTGGTTGGGACTGAGGTTTCCAGTCAACAGTGGGCTGCAACAACAGCGAAGCCCTCCTAGGGACTCCTCTTTCCACTGGGGAGCAAGCATCTAAGGTGGATTATTAGAACTTGCAAAAGTTGTGAGTAAATTCAGGGATATTTTTCCCCAGCCTCTTTTCAGACGATGACCTTCGCTGTTGTTTGTTTTCGTTTTGCTCTGCTGAAAGCAAGGTCTAGGAGGCAAGCACCACCCGCCTCCTCGAAGTGGACTTCACCTCCTTGCTGCTGCTTCTGGCAGCCCAAGAAAGCTCTGATGGAGCCTTTCATGGGTCTTAGCGACAGCACAAAAGTCTCAATTGAAGCTAGCAGTGGCACACGCCTCCTCCGATACTGGAGGACATAAGCGCCGCTTTTGGCCAGCTACTTGGCTGTTCTGAAGGCTGCCCTCTTCTCCTCCCCCTTCTTCAAAAGGGAGAACAGGATGGCCAGACATGGTCAAGAACCTGCTGATAGTGGCTACAGGAGCACAGCTACTGTGGATGCAGTTCCCCGCTCAGGCGTGGTTAGTACTTGGATGGGAGACCGCCTGGGAATGCCAGGTGCTGTAGGCTTATACCATAGTCTTTCGAGACTGAAGGTTGCCATCCAACCATTTTGTGAAAATAGCACACAGGGATCAAGAGAGACCCTTACCTCTTAGGAAGATGTGTTTGCCATTACTGTCAAGTGAGCATGAAAAAGAGAATTCTGTGCTGAGGCAGTATCTACACTGGTAGATCCCTCCATCCGATGGTGTGGCATTGGCAATGAGGAATGCAGCTTCATCTTGCTCTTTCTTCTCCTCTAGCAAATGAGACAAAGATTGATCTTTGTAGAGATGAAATGTTGCATTTGGGTCCTTCTGGTCACTCTTACAAGAGAAGGTGATGTTTTCCCCCACAGTGACCACCGTACTGGGGCTTGCTGAGAGGGACGGCACAGCATTCAGTTGTTCTGGATGAGACAGAGGACAAGAATGAGATTTGGAGGCATGGCTCAAGAACAATTAGACTCTGTAAAGAAAAAACTCTTGCATGCTCTGGGGGAACATGAAGACGAGGTCAGGATGAGAGGGAAGATGGCTATAGGATCCGGAGTCATCTAAGGCCTAAACACATGTGCAGCTATTCTGTGAGAAAATACATCTTGGGTCTCAATCCATGTGGAATTTGTGAGCCCAGATTCATTCCAGTCCAGGACTTCCTTGAAGTCATAAACTGCTGATCTGTCTGCTCCCAATCCTCCTTCGGCAGATGTCCTATGTCTTGCATGTATCCTAGCCAAAAGAGGTGGGAGCTTCTCCTTGAGGGTTTGCCATTTGGGGGGCAGTCAATGCCTTGCTCTTGCTAAGGAGATCAGGGTTCCTAAGCTGTTTGTTTTCTGAGCCAGCGTGCACAACATTTGTGTGGGAGCAAGCTGCTCCACTCCTTGGGGTTTCCAAGAAAGCAGGTATAGGATCATGCCCCAAAGCAGGCCCAGGAAATGGTCATTCAAGCAGCCACCCTTCACACCCACACTCGGGCAAGCAGACAAAGATATTTCAGTTTCACTCCCCGCATCCCGCCTCCCTCTCATTCATGCCCCAGCGCTGCATGACTAGAGCTGCAATCATATACATGCTCTTTTGGGAGTATGCCACATTCAACACAATGAGGCCTACTTCTGAGTAGGCATAGACAGGTAAAATAAACACAGCATCAAAGCAGATTAGACATGTCTTTCCTATCTGCTCAATATAGAAGGGAGGGCAACAGTCAAGTGGGCAAGAACAACCATATCCATTTGGTTGTATTTCATTTACACACACACATTCCATAGGGGTCAGGGATTGCTACCATAAAAAAGGTTGTGTGTGGCAATCCATCCACCTGCTATAAAGTTCTTAGACCAGTAGGTGTTCCCTTCTCTGACTGGGAGCATCTTTCTAAGATCTCAAGCAAAGGAAGTTCCCCCCCCCAGCAGTCCTAAGAGTCTTTCCTCCCTGGAGATACTAGGATCCTCTGCACGTTTTCTGCCACTGGGCTAGATCCCCTCCTGTAACTACCTAACTCTGGCCCATAGGCATAGGTAGGTAATATAAACACAGCACCTCTCCCCCTCTCCCCTCTTTGTGTGAAAATGGCACACAAAGACCGAGACAAGCCCTCACCTGTTACGAAGATTTTAACTGTGTCGCTGAAGTCTGAGTAGTAATAATAATTGCCTGACGGGATGAAATATCTACAAACATAGAGCCCCCCATTTGTTGTTTGGGCTTTGAGAATCTGAAATGTAGCCTCTTTCCTTACTTGCGGACTAATTCGAAACGTAGTACTATGTAGAGGTGCCACTTTGTGCAGTTCAAACAATTTCCGTGAGTAGCTATCACTCTGACAGCGGATGTTGACATTTCCACCCTGGATGATCACAGTGTTGGGGGAGATGGAGAGCGAAGGCTTGGGGAGAGACTGTCCTGGATGAGAGAGAAAAGGAGAATGAGATTTGGAAGGTGGAGCATTTGCAACAGCCTGTCAAACTGTGTTTTCATGTGTTTTCATGCTCTGAGCAAACGTACACAAAGTTTTGGAACTGGGTAAGATTTGCTTGTGCCATCCACAAATCAGTAAGGGAGCTCAAGTGTTCAAACGGAGGGCTTCCAGCATGAACACTGCAGCAGCCCAACTGTAAAAGGCTGTTGGGAAAGATGTTTGAAAATGCTGCAGTGGTGGATCCTTTGTGGATCCTCTCTACTGGGTCCTGGAATGACAGAAATTGTTGCTGCAATAGATTACAGAGGCCACCGTGTGTCAGATTCTAACAAGGCATTCTACATACTTGAGGCAAGAGGGAACCTTGCATTGAATTTGCAAAGAACTTAGTGGTTTTTGTGGCATCGCAACTGGTGTGGTGCTGTAGCTAAGAGACTGAGCAATACCTCAGCAAGCCCCTAGTTCTCCTTTTGCTTCTGCTGTGAACCTGCAGGTTATTTTACGCAAGACTGTGCCACTCAATCTGTAGGGTGGAAGGAAGGCTGTGTTGGAGAGGACTGAGCTTTGTCATGTGTGGTTATTTTGTTGATCTAAATAGGGTAGACAAATGAGTGCCAGTGTGGTCTTTTGTTACTGTTGGGAAAAGGGGAGAGTGATGCAGAGCGGTCAGTGAAAGGACCTCTGTTCCTATGGTAGAATATACCACCTGACTAGCTGCTACCCACAAACAGACACAGGAACCTCAGGAAGTATCAGAGGTTCTTACTCCAGTACTTTGGAACAGAGAACCCTAATAGCTGTTCTCCTTGTGTGGAAGTGTGGGGGAGTATGATGATGTCTGCTGTTGTGGAGACAGAGCACACATCCCACCCATCCTTTTCCTGTGATGGTCTGGATGGAAGAGAAAGTGTGTGGAGAAAGGAAGGAAACTGCAAGGACTATAGAAGGCAGGTAAAGGGACTCAGGTGTCTGGACAGTACACTGTCCTCCAGAGTTCGTCAGACAGCACTGCATTGCATCAAAAATTCCAACAGTTAGAGTGGTGGAACAGGAGAAACTGCATTCAAATCCCAGCCAGCCATGAAGCATGAATGATGTTGTGATGTTGGGGCAGTCACTTGTTCTCAGTTCAAACTTTCTTGCAGGATTGTTGTAAGGATAAAGAGCAGGGGAATAGACCATGTATATTGTGCTAAGCTGCTTGGAAGAAAGGTAGCCTACAAATACTGATTGTGACCACATGTTAACTGGCTGTGAGTCAAGCTGCAGTGAAAGGCACAGTGACAGCAGTTAAAGGTTGATCAGCAATCAAGCCAGGAAAGCACATCTTGCCCCATGTTATGTAACACCTAGAGTGACACTGGAAGGATCAGTAGCGTCATGGGAGAGAGTTAAGGGAACTGAAGCCAGACATTTCTGATAATTGCAGGACTGCTCTCTTCTTACAGGGGGCAGCCAGTTTTATCTATGCTGTCCAGAAGCCCTGGAGGACAGGCCCCTGGACCTTTAAGAATGGTACAGGACTGGGATACTTGTCACTTGTCCTCAGTCAGGGGAAAGAAAAGCAGACTTGCTTGGGTGGGGCCATAACATTTAGCTCCCATCACCCTCCCATTTAGCTCCCATCATCCTCCCACCCCATCCCATTAGATAAAAAGAATCTAAATATCTTTTGTCCATTGACACTCACCTCTGGTTAGCCAGTTCTCCCCAGTCAGCCACCACCCTGGAAAGGAGAGGATTCAATGAGTGGGGAGATGTCTCAGCAGCAGTGACCAAGACTGGGTGCCTGATCCTGCCTCCCGGCAACTGCCCACCCACTGCTGGTGCCATTACCCTCCCATCAAGCAAGTCATACCAACCGAGGAAGTGGATGCTGAATGGGAGTTTCATGCTGAAAGACCACTTAGCCTTGCTTCATCTGGCTGTGGGTCCTGGTTGCTGCTATGCCTGTTATCCCCAGAATGAACTTCTCAGCTGAACACTGCACTTCCTTATGGCACAGCTCTTCCCCGGGAGGGTGGCGATTCATCTGCGATGTGCCAACAGAGCTGACCACTTTCAGCAGTCAATACCCTACACCACATGACAAACCACATCCCTTCTAGGCTGTGGCCGGAACATGCAAAAAGCAGAAGAACTAGAACTCAGCAGCCACACGCACCCTGGCGATTCCATGAAGGTTCAGCATGGACTTGTCTTTTCAGCCTCTTCTAGGCAGGGCCAGCCTTTGTGGGCCACACACAGCAAGAGCCCCAGTGGTGCACTGCTTTAGAGTGTGGGGGGTGTGTAAGCCTCCTGTCTCCTCCTCCAGTGCTGTTGGATGGATGGGACATCTGGGCAGTGACGTCACTAGGGTTTGCATCTCACCATGCAGAAGGCCAGCGCATCACCCCCAAGATGGACCTCTTCATGCAGTGGGTGGGGCAAAAACCCAGATGGTTGGCCTGCTGATGTACCATCTCCCCACACCCGCTGTTTTTTTTCAGCATACCTTTTGATAGAATAGAGATATTTCAAAACGGGTTGTTTCTTTGCATTCTGCTGCAAATTACACATTGAATGGGATATAACAGGGGTGGGCAAACATTTTGGCAAGAGGGCCACATCGCCTCTCTGACACTGTTGAGGAAAAAATTAATTTACAAGTCAAATATGAATAAATTTACATCAATGAATACATTAGAGATGGAACTCATGGAGTCTATAAAAGCCCTTCCTCTAACTCAGCTAGCAGCTTGCGTCTGGTGGTTGTGACTGGTAGTCTTGGGTCAGCGTGGGTTCCAGCAGTCTGTGACGGGCCAGAGGCTTATTGGAGACTGGGGGCTCCCTGTGGGCCGGATTGGGGAAACCTGAGGGCCACAAATGGCTCCTGGGCTAGGGTTTGCCCACCCCTGGTATATAACATATGTAATGTGATGGTAATATTCCTACAAACTGTGATTTTAGTGATTTTGGTCACTAGTGGTGCCCCTCCCCGGGTTTCAACTTACTAACACCTCATTGGTTCCGTGCGGTGTCATAATAGCATCTCATTGGCTCTTCAAACAATTAGTCTCATTGGTCCGTTTTCAATTAAGGAATTGAGTTACGTAACACAGTTGCATTTTTGTTTTCTGGTTTTTTGGCCATAACCTTTCATAGCATGGAGATATTTCACTAGTTTTTTTCATTGCATTCTGCTGCAAATTACGCATTGAATGGTATATAATGCGCTAGTATTATTCGTAATAATCTGGAGGGCAGGGGTGTGTGGGCTGGAGCTCATGGCTCATTTGTTTGTGGACAAATCGTGTATTGTTCTGTAGGTGATGGAAATGAGACAGATCTTCCTGATGGGAGCTGTCATCATGGGTCTTCTGTTGTAGGGAAAGGAAAAAAAGATTTCAAGCCTCTTTGTTTCAGAAGTTCAATCAGATCATTGTGTTAGGATCGTTTGAGCTCAGTTTTCCTTTCAAACAGGTCGCACTTGTTTGTTGTCTCTTGTGTGCTTCATTTTGTTATGGAACTCCAGGGAATCTTCCTGGGTCAGCCTGGGCAGAAGCAGAAGGATGAACTCCACGGAAGCAAAGATGTTCATGGCATGTGCATCACTGACTGGGTTCTTGCTATTATTCTGGTTTCAGGTCCAAACTGCAGGTCCTGCATTTGGTCACTACACCGGCTCTGTGGTGGTCATCCCATCCTCGTATATCATCCATCTCTTAGGTGACAAGTAATTCCTAAACATAGTTTGTGCTGGAGGAGTAGTAAATGCCAGCTCTACAGAGACTTTGGGGCTGCCTTACAGAGCTCTGTGTTATAAGGAGGACTGAACCCCCAATTCCTTGAGTCATCCAACTTCAGAGCTTTTCCCCTTTCAGCTTGTCTAAGCAAGCAAATGGATGTTTACCCACTTCTTGAGTACTTTTGAAAAAGGAAACCTGACCGGGATGGTTATGAGTCAAACAGGATGGAGGGGTGAGAATTGGCCAGCTTTAGTCCCTTTAGTCCTTTAACCAAGACATGGGGCCCAATCATCCAGCTGCATCCTGTGGTGGAGGGGCAGTCATGGAGACCTCCTTAAGGGAAGGGAACGTTTGTTCCCTTACCTTGTGGCTGCGCTGTGGCTGCTTTGGCCCTAGAAAGTTGGATAGGGCTAGGACCACATAAATCTTTGTTTGCTCCCTTTCTCAGAGTGCTTTCAGGTGAGGCATTTACTCTGGAATGGCTATTGTCTGTTTGGACACCTCCTCCACATCATGAATGTCCATGCCTTGACTCAAGTTCCTCAAGTGCTACTGTCTCACAAATGGGAAGGAAAAATGCAAATATTCAAATGAATAAACTGGTATTTAACATGTATTTATTAATTAATTTAAACCACTTTTATCCTGCCTTTCCCCTTGCAATGGGTCACCCAAGGCAGGCTTACAATAAAATCATGATAAACACATTACAAACATAATAAAAAAAACCTTACCAGCAACCTTTTTAAAAAAGCAATCAAACAGCAGCATAAATGCAAGGCAGTACAGACAAACAGCCCAATCCTAGCCACACTTTCCTGGGAGTAAGCCCCATGGAATCAAATGGGACTTACTTCAGAGTAGATATGCATAGGATTGGGCTGAAAATTGGCAATCGAAGCAAATAAGTTTTCAAGGCAGAAAAATACATTATATTGAAAGACCAAACCAAAAAATAGAAGGCTTCAAATTCTTCTGCAGGACTGTCTGGGATGGCACCCATCTAAATTCCAAAGGAATGGCATTCTGGAATTGAGGTGCCACCACAGAGAAGGCCCCACCTCGAGTCTCCCTCAGATGATACAGGTGTTGCTGTCCTGATCTGGAATTTTGTTCACAGAAAACATGAATCATCGCAGGTGACCATCTTCATGATCATTCAATCATTAGTGCACAGTTTGCACACTGTTCTTCCCTGCATGCTGCCTTGACTAAGAAACACTGATCAGACTCCATCTGCTCTTTACTGGAATACACAAGAACCGTGGCTGGAACCTAAAAAATCTTGGACCATGCTTGAAAAGACAAGAATTTGAATTAAAAGGAAAAAATGTGAAAATGATACACTAAGGATTTATTTAAAAATTCGAGTTTTGTATATTTTATTTTAAAAAGTTCAAAATTCTATTTCCCCCCTCCCCCCCAAAAAAGTTAGGAAAATTCCCCAAATACACCAGTTTTTCCCAGACACTGCATCACTGCTAGGAGGCAGGTGAAGGAGTGGAGGGAATGGGGAGCCTCTTCTCCCCCCAGCACCTCTATAAATTCTGGATGGCCCTCCTCTCAGTGCAGCAGTGGAGGACCCCAGAGGGCTTTGGCCCCAAGACCTGCTGCTTATTGCACAGAGAAAGGGTTCAAGGCCAGACTGAACACAGACCAAGGCAACATCAGGAGATCGCTGGGCCAAGGTGAAGAAAAAAGAACTGGGAGGGGGGATTTGGGCTACCTGACGATCCCTTTGGAGGGTTTAGTGGTCAGGCTTCACATGAGGCCATTTCTGTCTACCCAAATTCCTGCTGCAGAATCCAACAGGGTCTACAGAGACCAAACTATGAAGTACCATGCAGGCACCACGAGGCCGGACACGTTTGCTTCTGTGAATATGTTCGCCTGGTCTTGCAGACTTCCAGGAAGGCTCTCAGCTGATGGAACAAGGTCACTCGGGGTTCATCAAAGCTGCTTCCTTCTTCCAGCTGCACATGGCCTCAGCTACAATCAGCAGCGTTGCCAACAAGACCAAGACGGCTACTGCCAGACGGACCCTGGTCTCCGCAGTTGACAGAGCTAAGGAAAGGAGAGAGGGAAATCCCACTTAACTCTTGGCTGCAAAGAAGAAAAGTGGTTTTGCTACAAACTCCTCCTCTTCCACCATTCATTTTTCTACACCAATAACCAGAAGGATGACAGAGCTCAGTTTCCATCCATCTGCCCTTCTTCATTTGACTTGCTCTCTCCGTGAAATTGTCCAGATTATTGCAGAGCACTCCCCAGCCTAGTTGGAGATACATGTACACATGCCACAGAGAAAATGTGGTGTGGTGCCAAGAGTTTGGGTCTTAGATCATGGAGATCTGTATTCAAATCTCTGCTTAGCCGCGAGGGCCTGTCTCTGGGCCCGACTTCACCAGTGGGTTATTTGACCTTTATAGTTTAAAATAAGGAAATGAATTGGGAGTCCTACAGCAAACTGGGATCTCTGAATGGGATTTGAATGGGATCTCTGAATGGGATTTCTGAAATGTCCAGTGCAGAACCCCAGTAGTCTTGAAACAAAACAAGGATAAGCCATGATAGCAAACACAAATATTTTTATGTAAAGATCCCAGTTTTGTATAATGATGGTGTGCCTACTTGCTTGTAGCACAAAAATGTTATGTCAAAATTTGAGAAGAAGGAACTGTTGCCTGTGAAGTCAATGTAAGGAATGGCTGCATTATGATTTGCTTAGAGTGGACCTCAACAAGTGGGAAACCCTGGCCTCTGAGCGGCCCGCTTGGAGGCAGGCTGTGCAGCATGGCCTTTCCCAGTTTGAAGAGACACTTGGCCAACTGACTGAGGCAAAGAGGCAAAGAAGGAAGGCCCACAGCCAGGGAGACAGAACAGGGACAGACTGCACTTGCTCCCGGTGTGGAAGGGATTGTCACTCCCGAATTGGCCTTTTCAGCCACACTAGACGCTGTTCCAGAACTACCTTTCAGAGCGCAATACCATAGTCTTTCGAGACTGAAGGTTGCCTCTTGTCTTGTCAAGCCAGGTCCATGTCCTGTACCTGAAGCCCCTCTTCTACCCATGCAACACCATTTCCTCTGGGAAGGTGAGGAATGTATTTAATACATACATTTTCACTCCCTCCTCCTTTTTTCCACTGCTGTGGGCACTGAAAGCCGGCTTATATCCCAAAAGCCATAAAAGCATCAGCAGTAAAGAATATAAAAATGTGGCAGCACAGAATCAAAACAGCAGTAAATAAAATGGACATACATCCAAAGTGGCAGCAGACACAAAACATTAACAGCCCAATCCTACTGAAGGATTACACTGGCGGAATGTGGGTTTTGCCAGTATATCCCTTATGGCGGTTGCAAACACAACTAGGCCAGTGTACGCAGGCTGTTTGACGTAGCCGGTAACCATGCACTGACAGATGCCGGAGGCCCACTGAAGAAGGTGAGTGGGCGTAGGAGATTGTAGGGTGGCAGAAAAGTGGATTAGGTGGCATGTGGATGGGCAGGAGAGGGCGGTTTCAGGGTGGGTCAGGCCTAGGAAGGGGGTGGGATCGATGGCAGTGGTGCACACTGAATCCCAAGCTCTTTCTCTGGCCTGATCCACCTTCCTGGAGCAATGTGGACTTGCACCAGTGACTGAGCAGACTCAAGTCTGAGTTGCCCCTTAGCAGCTGCTGGTGCTTACCCTGGGGCAAGGGGTCAAATGTCTCTATACCCAAAGGAGACCTCCAGCAGTGTTAAAACTCTCACAGGATGCAGTGGAAGCCCCACTGCTGCACAGGGATTTAGGTAGGATTGGACTGTCCAAACTCCCGAGAGATGCAGCTGAAGCCACACCAGTGCCACTGCATGGGGATTTAGGTTGGACTGGGCTGCAAAACACATTTTTAAAAAACCAAACAGTACAAAACATCCCTACCACAATCCTAAATCAATGCTAACCTAAACAAAGCTGTGTTAAGCCCCCGCTGGAGTGCTTGAAGGGATGGGGCAGTTCATAACTCATAAAGGAGGGAGTTCCAGAAATGTGGTGCCGCAGTTGAGAGCGATCCACTCCTATCTGCCACCTCTCTCACTTCTCTTGGGAGTGGCACCCATAAGAATGCAGTAATATACAGGAATTGTCACCAGCGCATGGGTGACTGTGGTTGTGTCCGACTGACTCAGGTATGGCCACAGGTGGTCCTCCAAGCAAAGCTGGGAAAGACCACCTGGCCACAGCTGCCTCCTGGCAATCCAGGAGCAGATGAGGATCCAGGGGGATTCCCAAGCTTCACACCTGCTGCTGCAGAGGGAATTGCGCCAGGTCTGTATTGTGGATTGGCTGACCAAGAAGACCTCTGTTTTGTCCAGACGAAGAGTTAAGTCTGTTGGATGAGGGCTAACTCCCAGTCACCACCAGGAGGCGTTCCAGGACCACTGTTCCCTCTAAGTTCTGCATATCCGCAGCTAGGAACTTGCCAAGGCAGAACTTTGAGGGTGACATTGGACATCATCGCCAAGTGTCTGAGATGCTGTCACATGCTACACAGCCATGGAAGGGCTCCATGCAGCAGTGTGAACCTATAATAGGGAACCCTGGCAAGGTCTTGAAGAGACTCTTTGGTATTTGGTGAAAAGAGAATCGGAGCTTAGTGTCATCAGCATACGGACGCCCCACAGCTCCAGAACTCCAGATGACCTCTTCCAGCAGGGCATGCAGCTCTCCCATGGTTGCTCTGGACAATAAGCAACAAGGATGGGGAAACCAGGATTCCTCCCTCCCCGGTTTTTGCCAGCAAGTAACGGCAGTGGAAGGGCATCTTGGCAAAGGTGGCGGGTGGGGCTCATGTGATATTTGCAACAGGAATGGGTGGGAACGGTGCTTCTGTCACTGACTTCCTCTGTGTGAGGCTATTTCATGATGTAACCTCATACAGAGGGAAGGGTGGGGAGGGGGGGCAACTGCCAGCTGGTGGTTGTAGGGAGGGGCACCGTTGCTCCAAAGTATTGGGACTGGGCTGCAAAAGGTGAGAAGGGAGGGGCCGGTTTTGGATAGCGCTCTGTGCCTTGCCAGTGACCAGATTTCCAGCTGAAAGTCTCCAGGGGAGAACTTGCACCTTGGTCTTTTGCACTGTCCATTCTCCGTAGGTCCCTGTCAAGGTGTTTGGGCTGAGAAGGCACAAGCTCTCAAACCGACCTCTCACAAATGCAGCTGCTGTACTGCTAGTTGATTTGGATTTGGGTGGGAAGAGCATGTCCGCCTGCCAAGCCACCCTCCTCACCTCTCACAACCAGCAGCACAGGCTCACTTGGCTCTGACCAGACGAAAGGATTGTCTCTGTGTTGATGCCGACAGGTGTATCTCCCTGCATCCTCCAACCTCACTTGGGCTAAAGAGAACCTGGTTGTGTTTCCTGTTGATTCTGACAACCAGAGGGCTGTTGAGTTGCTTGGTTGCTGCAAAGAGGCATTCAGGCCACCCTCTGGCCCCCAGCACTCCAGGGTGACGCTCCTGCCCAGAGCAATGGACTCCTGGGGTCTCAGCTTGATGGTGGGCTTGGGGGGGCCGGAATCTGGGTTTAAAAGATAACACACACACACACAGTTACTGAGTACTTGGGCTTGGGATCACTCTTGCTTGCTGTTCAGACTACATATCTTGTTGATGATGATGATGATTATTATTTTATTAATTTATATCCCGCCTTTATGCCCAAAGGGCACACAAGGCGGCTTACAACAATTAAAAATACAACATTCAAAGCAATAATTAAAACAATTTACAAATAATTAAAAATCCAAAAAACAAAACAAACCCCCGTGGATTCTCATATAAAAAGCAAGAGAGCCAGGCAGCCTGTCAACAATTAAAAGCTCTTTGAAATAAAAAGGTCTTCAGTCCACGCCGAAATGTTAACAAAGAGGGAGCAGTTCTCAATGCTAAGGGGAGGGTATTCCAAAGTTCGGGGGCCACCACCGAGAAGGCCCTCTTCCTGGCCGCCGCCCCTCTCACCTCTCTTGGTGGCGGCACAGTCAGAAGGGCCCCCCCCCGATGATCTAAGAGCCCGGGCCGGATTGTAAGGAAGGAGGCGGTCCCTCAAATACCTCGGACCCGAGCCGTAAAGGGCTTTAAAAGTCAAAACTAGCACCTTGAATTGGGCCCGGAACAGAACTGATGAGATTCAGGAACTAATTTCCTGCCCAGCAAATTCCCTTCTGAGACAGTTTCAGGCTGAGACACACCCTCACGAAAACCTCCAGTTGTGGTTCTTCTCCAGTTCTGTCCCTCATTCTAGTCAGTGCCTCTGAGAGGAATGTTATCAGGGAGTACAAAGTGTTTTTTTGAGCCCATTCCCTTCTCCGCTGGATCATAATTTCAGATCATAATTTCTACAAATTACAATACCTAAAACTACAGAGACATACACCAAATATGAACGCTAGTCTTCACACAAGGCTTGACTTTGGAGATCACTCTGTGCCTTCCCAGTGACCAGATTTCAAGCTGAAAGTCTCTAGGGCCGAATTTCCAGCTTGGTCTTGTGCACCAACCTCCAATGTTCAGCTTGGTCTTGTGTGCAGTCTCTGTAGGTCCTGTTCAAGGTGTTTGGGCTGAGCTGTACCAGCTCTCAGGCAGACCTCTCACCTATGCAAACTGCTGCACTTGCCAATTTGGAATGGGGGGAGCGTCCTAGGAAATTTCTCTCCCCTTCTTTGGCTACTGGGACTCTTTTTGACCTTTGGCCTGGGCATAATTTCCCCCTTGCATTCCCTTCTCATGGGCCCTGATTCCAGTAGCCAAGTTTAAATTTTTTTTTTCCTGTTCACTTTGATGTTTTAATCGGTGAATTAATGGAGGATATGGAATGCAGAGAGCAATTCCCCTTGTCTGGACTCCTGCTGCCCTCAGTTTCCGATCTGGCACCTCCAGTAATCTTGGTGTGCTGGAGAAACAGAGAGAGCTTGCCAATAGAGGAGTATTGTATTTCACACTGAGGCCCTTTGGATGAAAGTTCAGTGGGGTTGGGGGACCAGCAAACACATTGAAAAGAATACACGTTGGCGAGTAATGGGGCTTGATCAAGAGTTTTATATAAGACTCATCAGCCCTTTCACAGATGGGCCTTACTTCTGAGTAGGCATTCATAGTGTAATATAAACAGACAGCACCTCCCCCTCCCATGGGAAAAGAATGGAAGTGCTGTTGAATTCCCCCCTTGCACTCTCCCTCTAGGTCCTACACAGATTGTGACATTTGTGAGCATAGCACACAGTGACTGAGATGGAGCCTAAGACATGTTTGCTGTTACTGTCATGTGAGCATAGCTCAGAGAAGTCTGTGCTGAGGCAGTAGTTACACTGGTAGATCCCCCCATCTGATGGTCTGACGTTGGCAATGAGGAATGCAGCCTCATTTGGCTCTTTCATCCTGGCTGCCAAAGGAGACAAAGATCGATCTTTGTAGAGACAAAATGTTGCGTTTGGGGGCATGTCCGTCCCACAAGAGATGGTGACATTCCCCCCCCCCCACTGTGATCTCTGTAGTGGGGCTTGCTGAGAGGGAAGGCACAGCATTCAATTGTCCTGGATGAGACAGAGGACAAGAATGAGATTTGGAGGCATGCCTCAGCTGCAACTGGACTCTGTACAGAAGAAAACCTTGCACAGGGCTGAACCGCTTGTGTTGGAGGAAGCTCCTTGGGCTTTCCAAGAAAGCAGGCATAGGATCATGTCCCAAAGCAGGCACATGGAACAGTCATCCAAGCAGCCACCCTTCACACCCACAGTTTGGAAAGGAGGCAAAGATATTTCAGTTTCACTCCCCACAGCTCGCCTCCCTCTCATTCATGCCCCAGCACTACATGACTTGAGCTGCAATCATATACATGCTCTTTTGGGTAGGCATAGATAGGTAATATAAACACAGCACCAAAGCAGATTAGACAGGTCTTTCCTATCTGCTCAATATAGAAGGGAGGGCAACAATCAAGTAGGCAAGAACAACCATATCCATTTGGTTGTATTTCATTTACACACACACATTCCATAGCGGTCAGGGATTGCTACCATAAAAAAGGTTGTGTGTGGCAATCCATCCACCTGCTATAAAGTTCTTAGACCAGTAGGTGTTCCCTTCTCTGACTGGGAGCATCTTTCTAAGATCTCAAGCAAAGGAAGTCCCCCCCCCCCCACCTGTCCTAACATTCTTTACCTCTGGAGATACTAGGATCCTCTGCATGTTCTCTGCCACTGGGCTAGATCCCCTCCTGTAACTACCTAACTCTTCGCCATAAAGTTCAATGCAGTGCAACACAACTGCAGATATACAGATTTAGGAACCCCACTGTGCAAGTTTTTCCTGGCATTTTGTCATTTACTTCCAGGGCTGTGTATATCCTCCACCTTATGTCTGCATTGCACATGTACCAACACTCATGTCAAAGAAAGAATTCAGCATCTTGACAATCTCTTAAAAAACAAGCAAGCATTTTTGCTTGTCTTGTCACCATATGTAAGTTAGCTGAGTGTAGTTCTGGTGGTTTCTACTGCTGAGCTTTCTTATCAATAGGACATAAAGTACTCCACCATCAACAGGGCTACCCCCTTCTCCATCCAATCCTGGATGCAATCCTTTCCATTTCTGATTCTGCTTTCAGTAAACTCTTGCCAACTGAATCAAAGCATCCAGTTCTTCCATTCCCTGTAGTTGGCTTTAGGTCCCCAGGGAGGTGTTTTCCCTGGTTAGCCAAAATCTTCAAAGCGCCTACCTAATAAACCAAGAGCAGGACTTAAAAGGTCGCTGAAAAAAACGATGCCAAACCTGAATCCTCACCTCGCACAACCATCTCTATAAGGTCACTTAGCGGTGACCAAACAAAGGGTCTTGTAAAGAGTGTGCCACACACATTTTAGTTGATCTTCTCCAGACCCGATCACTCAACACTCCTCTTTGGATCTCCCCCAAACCCTTCTGGATCATCCCCATGTCCTTTTCCTGTGGACTATTTTCTCCTGGTCATTACTGTCACCACTCCTCTCCTGTTCCTCTTGTGGTTCCTGCTCTTGGCCATTTCAAGAGGCAGGGAAGTTGGAGGAAAGGACTGGTGGCCTACAGTGGCTTCTTCTTTGCTTTTCCCCATCCTCTCTGACTTTTTAAAAGGCAGCTGCCAGGGAGCTGGGAGGAGGAAATCAGCTGTGATGGGGGTGAGTGGCTCCTCCTCCATCACCCTTGTTGCCAGGTAATAGGCAGCCACTGTGGGTCTTGGGTAGTAAATTACAGGGAGCAACATAGATACTTCCCAGAATGTGTTGCGCTGGACCTCTGGATTCAGTATGTCACTGGGAGCCAAAACTGCAGGGGATGTGCAGTGATTCCCAAACTGTGCGTTGTGGCTCTGGAGGGACCAGGTAGAGATGCTAGCAAACAATCATTGTTAGGTCAAGCCTGTAATGTGTCTAATCTCCGTTCAAAGCTATCTGATTTAGCGGCCATCCTGTCATCTTGTCACAATGAATTCCATAAATCTATCTGGGGCCATACAGACTTGACAGACCACTGAACTCAATTTGTCCTGATGGTGATGACCAGGGCTGGCTTTGAGCCAATTGGATCAATTGTTCCCAATTGGGACCCATGCTTAAGGCACCCCATGCTAGGATAATCTATTTGGTCCGTTAACTCACATGCACTTTTTAAGTGCTCATTTGGATTGCTGTCCATTCTACCATAGAGATTATAACGTCCATAATAAATTGTATTTATACCTCTAAGATTATGCAAACCTTGACTGTGAACCTGGGGCCCTGCAAAAAATGCTTCCAGTTGGGCCCCGCAGCTCCTAAGGCCAGCCCTGGTGATGGCAAGCAAATCTGGTTGCCAGGGCCTTTTTTGGAGGGCAGTTATGGGAAATCACTATCCTAGGGAGAGTCTGCTGCAGAGATTTCCTATTCTTACTCCTTCTCCTACTTGGACAAAGTGGGCCTGTGACTGGAGAAAGCCGCCCAGCTCAGATGGAGATCAACTCTTTTGGTTGGGACTGAGGTTTCCAGTCAACAGTGGGCTGCAACAACAGCAAAGCCCTCCTAGGGACTCCTCTTTCCACTGGGGAGCAAGCATCTAAGGCGGATTATTAGAACTTGCAAAAGTTGTGTGTAATGCAGGGATATTTTTCCCCAGCCTCTTTTCAGACGATGACCTTCGCTGTTGTTTGTTTTCATTTCGCTCTGCTGAAAGCAAGGTCTAGGAGGCAAGCACCACCCGCCTCCTGGAAGTGGACTTCACCTCCTTGCTGCTGCTGCTTCTGGCAGCCCAAGAAAGCTCTGATGGAGCCTTTCATGGGTCTTAGCGGCAGCACAAAAGTCTCAATTGAAGCTAGAAGTGGCACACGCCTCCTCCGAAATTGGAGGACATAAGCGCCGCTTCTGGCCAGCTACTTGGCCGTTCTGAGGGCTGCCCTCTTCTCCTCCCCCTTCTTTAAAAGGGAGAACAGGATGGCCAGACATGGTCAAGAACCTGCTGACAGTGGCTACAGGAGCACAGCTACTGTGGACGCAGTTCCCCGCTCATCTGAGTACTGCCTTCCTCTCCTCCCTTTTAAAGATAGAGCCCTTTAAAGTGGCTCCTGCAGCTGCTGTTGGTGTGGTTTTGACTGCAAAAAAAAACAAAAAACGGTGGCTGAGAGGTGCAGGTTGCGGTGCCACCCCCTTTAAACCTGGAAGCTGGAGCATTTGCCCCCATTGCACACCCGTACTTTTTAGTGTCATTTGTGAAAATAGCACACAGGGATCAAGAGAGACCCTTACCTCTTAGGAAGATGTGTTTGCCGTTACTGTAAAGTGAGCATGACAAAGAGAATTCTGTGCTGAGGCAGTATCTACACTGGTAGATCCCTCCATCCGATGATGTGGCATTGGCAATGAGGAATACAGCTTCATCTTGCTCTTTCTTCTCCTCTAGCAAATGAGACAAAGATTGATCTTTGTAGAGATGAAATGTTGCGTTTGGGTCCTTCTGGTGACTCTTACAAGAGAAGGTGATGTTTCCCCCCACAGTGACCACCGTACTGGGGCTTGCTGAGAGGGACGGCACAGCATTCAGTTGTTCTGGATGAGACAGAGGACAAGAATGAGATTTGGAGGCATGGCTCAAGAACAATTAGACTCTGTAAAGAAGAAACTCTTGCATGCTCTGGGGGCACATGAAGACCAGGTCAGGATGAGAGGCAAAATGGCTATAGGATCTGGAGTCATCTAAGGCATAAACACATGTGCAACTATTCTGTGCGAGTCATGGATTCTTCACTCACAACAGGAGAGGAAACTGAATGCTTTCCACATGCGCTGCCTCCGACGCATTCTCGGCATCACCTGGCAGGACAAAGTTTCAAACAACACAGTCCTGGAACGTGCTGGAATCCCTAGCATGTATGCACTACTGAAACAGAGACGCCTGCGTTGGTTCGGTCATGTCGTGAGAATGGATGATGGCCGGATCCCAAAGGATCTCCTCTATGGAGAACTCGTGCAAGGAAAGCGCCCTACAGGTAGACCACAGCTGCGATACAAGGACATCTGCAAGAGGGATCTGAAGGCCTTAGGAGTGGACCTCAACAAGTGGGAAACCCTGGCCTCTGAGCGGCCCGCTTGGAGGCAGGCTGTGCAACATGGCCTTTCCCAGTTTGAAGAGACACTTGGCTAACAGTCTGAGGCTAAGAGGCAAAGAAGGAAGGCCCATAGCCAGGGAGACAGGCCAGGGACAGACTGCACTTGCTCCCAGTGTGGAAGGGATTGTCACTCCCGAATCGGCCTTTTCAGCCACACTAGACGCTGTTCCAGAACCACCTTTCAGAGCGCAATACCATAGTCTTTCGAGACTGAAGGTTGCCAACTGAACTATTCTGTGAGAAAATACATCTTGGGTCTCAATCCATGTGGAATTTGTAAGCCCAGATTCATTCCAGTCCAGGTCTTTCTTGGAGTCATAAACTGCTGATCTGTCTGCTGCCAATCCTCCTTTGGCAGATGTCCTATGTCTTGCATGTATCCTAGCCAAAAGAGGTGGGAGCTTCTCCTTGAGGGTTTGCCTTTTGGGGGGCAGTCAATGCCTTGCTCTTGCTAAGGAGATCAGGGTTCCTAAGCTGTTTGTTTCCTGAGCCAGCGTGCACAACATTTGTGTGGGAGCAAGCTGCTCCACTCCCTGGGGTTTCCAAGAAAGCAGGTATAGGATCATGCCCCAAAGCAGGCCCAGGAAATGGTCATTCAAGCAGCCACCCTTCACACCCACAGTCAGGCAAGCAGACAAAGATATTTCCATTTCACTCCCCACATCCCGCCTCCCTCTCATTCATGCCCCAGCACTGCATGACTTCAGTTGCAGTCATATACATGCTCTTTTGGGAGTATGCTACAAACACAAAGAGGCCTACTTCTGAGTAGGCATAGGTAGGTAATATAAACATAGCACCCCTCCCCTGTGCAGCAGAAAGAGAATCAAAGCCCTCTTAGCCTTTCCCTCCTTCTCTTCCTCCCCAGATTGTAAGCAGATACAGCAAAAGCTACATTTGCTGCCACGTCTGCTACTCACCCCAAATGAGGGGGAGCAACAGATTCCAAAAACAAGGAGAACAGGAGCTGTGGCAAGGAAGGACACTCCCCATATTAGTTGGGAAAATGGCACACAAAGACCCAGACAAGCCCTCACCTGTTACGAAGATTTGAACTGTGTCGCTGAAGTCTGAGTAGTGATAATTGCCTGACGGGATGAAATATCTACAAACATAGAGCCCCCCATTTGTTGTTTGGGCTTTGAGAATCTGAAATGTAGCCTCTTTCCTTGCTTCTGGACTAATTTGAAGCACAGTCCTAGGTGGAGGTGCCACTTTGTGCAGTTTAAACCATTTCCTTGAGTCGCTTTCACTCTGACAGCTGATGTTGACATTTCCACCCTGGATGATCACAGTGTTGGGGGAGATGGAGATGGAAGGCTTGGGGTGAGATTGTCCTGGATTGAGAGAGTAAAGGAGAATGAGATTTGGAAGTGTCATGAATATGTACAGTTTAGCCCTAGTAGCATTGCAAAGCCTGAACCACAGTAACCCAGTAACACAGAAGGGGCTTGTAAGGGGCTTGCAGTCCTAGCTGCCAGGATTTACAATTCAATGGAAGGTGATAATGTAGCACCTAGGCAGCCAGAAAGATGCCCATCAAGGATGGAATGCAGCTGCAGATCTCCAGGGGGGAGGGAAGAACTGAGAGGGCGAGCTTCCAGCCCCACTTCCTGAGGACAGGGTCCTTGTTCCTTGTCTCTGAGTGAGAGAGGTGGTGGGTGCACATCCTGCCCCGCCAGGACCATGTGGCCTCTTAGGTAACTGAGGATGTACAAAAGAAGCTGACCCAGGTGCGAGTCAGAGATTACTAGAGTTAGCCAGTTAGCTTTGTTGTTTTATGCTGATATGTTTCCTAGAAGTTTTTTTATGCCTCTAGCATTTGCTGCCTTTTTGTAACTTTTTGTAACTCTATGTACTTTTACCTTTTAAAAGTAAAAAATCCTTTTACCATGTTGGTTCATTGTCTGTTGGGGACAAGGGTTCAGAATCCTGCCTAGCCGTTCAGCAAGCTACCAAAAATCCTCATTGTGGACTAGAAACTTGAGGACTGAGACTTTAAGTAAAGAAAGTGCTCAGTGCCTGTAAGGGATATAGTTAAGCCTAGAGGGTCTCGGTTTCCCTGGACTGAGGCACTGGCTCTTACAGGGTGGTGGCAGTACTACCGAACAGGGATCTTTGAGGGCTCTAGGGTTCAGAACCAACAACTCTGAGCACCCAAAACCTTGGGAGTGAGACCCAAGTGTATGACAGGAAGGTGGAGCATTTGCAACAGCCTGTAAAACGGGGAAGTGTTTTCACGCTCTGAGTAAACAGACACAAAGTTTTGGAACTGGGTAAGATCTGCTTGTGCCATCCGCAGATCAGTAAGGCAGCTCAAGTGTTCAAACTGAGGGCTTCCAACATGAACACTCCAGCAGCCCAACTGTAAAAGACTGTTGGGGAAAGATGTTTGAAAATGGTTTGGTGGCTCCTCTGTGGATCCCCTCTGCTGAGTTCTGGAATGACAGAAATTGTTGATGCAATAGATTACAGACGCCACTGTGTGTCAGATTCTAACAAGGTATTCTCCATACTTGAGGCAAGAGGGAACCTTCCATTGAATTTGCAAAGATCTCAGTGGTTTTTGTGGCATCGCAGCTGGTGTGGTGCTGTAGCTAAGAGACTGAGCAATACCTCAGCAAGCCCCTAGTTCTCCTTTTGCTTCTGCTGTGAACCTGCGGGTTATTTTACGCAAGACTGTGCCACTCAGCTTTGCCCCCATCTGTAGGGCGGAAGGAAGGCTGTGTTGGAGAGGACTGAGCTTTGTCATGTGTGGTTATTGCCTGTGGTCTCAATCCTTAGAGAAAATTCTACTCCATGGTGATGTTTTCACTGGTGAGATGGAACCCAAGAACTGGGAAAATGCAGTGAAGTCCAAAGGGTTGTGTCACCTGCAAATCAGTCTCAAACCCCCCCTCTCTTTCCGAGGCAAAAACTTGTGGCAGCCTTCAATTCAGAGCAACACAGAGAGGGAGGGGGAGCAGCTAACAGAGTCAGGAAAAGGCATGAATTTAGGGGAAGTTAAGACTTACTGTTGGCCAAATCTTATCACTAACAGAACCTTTTTGCTGACAGGCTAATAAAGTGCCTTACTAACCGCAGACATATCATTAGACACTAGATGGAAATAGAACAGCAAGCATCGCAAAACGGTCAAAAACAAGACTTCCCTTTGAGAAAGCAAGTGCAAGTGCAAAAGAGAGAGTGAAGAGGGCGGGTGCATAAGAAGGACATTTGGGCAAAGTTACGAAGGGAATGTCCGTTTTTGGGAGACACTTTGTTTGAATGACGACTGAAATGTATAAAAAGGGGTCACATCCCACTGGACCCCGGCTTGCTGAATTTGAGTGGAGCTCTCAGGGGCCCGCAGACATGCCTTGCTAATAAACACCTTCCTAGCCTTCCACCTTCTAGTGTCTTGCTTATTCGTTCTCAGTGGCACTGGACAGAATCCACCCCTGTCAGACCAACTGGCTCTGCCCTTCCGGGCAGGGGTATGACAGTTGTATAGTGTGTTGCTTATCTCTCAGATCCTGCTGGTATCAGCTATGAACACTGCAGTCTAATGCATAGTGATGCAGAAGTAGATCTCACAATGTTTGGGCCTTGCCCCTAGGTTCATGTACAAAGGACTGCAGCCAAAACATGTCCTTTAGTCTAGAAAGTCTCCCTTGTACACACGGGTAATGCTACTCAAGGGTGACTTAAAACAGGAGAGAGTCTCTCTGGAGCAAAATGCATAGTTTCATGAAGGCAGGTATTTTGTTTGATTGATAGATCTAAATGGGGTAGACAAATGAGTGCCAGTGTGGTCTTTTGTTACAGTTGGGAAAAGGGGGGAGGCATGCAGAGCAGTCAGTGAAAGGACCTCTGTTCCTATGGTAGAATATACCACCTGACTAGCTGCTACCCACAAACAGACACAGGAACCTCAGGAAGTATCAGAGGTTCTTACTCCAGTACTTTGGAACAGAGAACCCTAATAGCTGTTCTCCTTGTGTGGAAGTGTGTTGTGGAGACAGAGCACACATCCCACACTTTCTTTTCCTGTGATGGTCTGGATGGAAGAGAAAGTGTGTGGAGAAAGGAAGGAAACTGCAAGGATCATAGAAGGCAGGTAAAGGGACTCAGGTGTCTGGACAGTACACTGTCTTCCAGCGTTCGTCAGGCAGCACTGCATTGCATCAAAAATTCCAACAGTTAGAGTGGTGGAACAGGGGAAACTGCATTCAAATCCCAGCCAGCCATGAAGCATGAGTGATGTTGTGATGTTGGGGCAGTCACTTGTTCTCAGTTTAAACTTCCTTGCAGGATTGTTGTGAGGATAAAGAGCAGGGGAATAGACCATGTATATTGTGCTAAGCTGCTTGGAAGAAAGGTAGCCTACAAATACTGATTGTGACCACATGTTAATTGGTTGTGAGTCAAGCTGCAGTGAAAGACACAGTGACAACAGTTAAAGGTTGATCAGCAATCAAGCCAGGAAAGCACATCTTGCCCCATGTTATGTAACACCTAGAGTGACACTGGAAGGATCAGTAGCGTCATGGGAGAGAGTTAAGGGAACTGAAGCCAGACATTTCTGATAATTGCAGGACTGCTCTCTTCTTACAGGGGGCAGCCAGTTTTATCTATGCTGTCCAGAAGCCCTGGAGGACAGGCCCCTGGACCTTTAAGAATGGTACAGGACAGGGAAATTGTCACTCCTCCTAAGGCAGTGGAAAGAAAAGCAGACTTGCTTGTGCGGGGCCGTGATATTAACTCCAGTGACCCTCAATCTAAATATTCTTTGGTCTATTGACACTCACCTCTGGTTAGCCAGTTCTCCCCAGTCAGCCACCACCCTGGAAAGGAGAGGATTCAATGAGTGGGGAGATGTCTCAGCAGCAGCGACCAAGACTGGGTGCCTGATCCTGCCACCCGGCAACTGCCCACCCACAGCTGGTGCCATTACCCTTCCATCAGGCAAGTCATACCAACCGAGGAAGTGGATGCTGAATGAGAGTTTCATGCTGAAAGACCACTTAGCCTTGCTTCATCCGGCTGTGTGTCCTGGTTGCTGCTATGCCTGTTATCCCCAGAATGAAGTTCTCAGGTGAACGTTGCAGTTCCTTATGGCACAGCTCTTCCCTGTGAGGGTGGCGATTCATCTGTGATGTGCCAGCAGAGCTGACCACATTCAGCAGTCAATACCCTACACCACATGACAAACCACATCACTTCTAGGCTGTGGCCAGAACATGCAAAAAGCAGAAGAACTAGAACTCCATTTCTCAGAGTGCTTTCGGATGAGGCATTCACTCTGTAATGGCTATTGTCTGTTCAGGCACCTGCTCCACCTCCATGCCGAGCCTCAAGTTCCTCAAGTGCTATTGTCTCACAAATGGGAAGGAAAAGTGCAAATATTCAAATAAAAAAATCGGTATTTATTTATTTGTTTATTTATTTATTTAAACCATTTTTTATCCTGCCTTTCCCCTTGTAGTCTTGGTCATCCAAGACTTGTAATGGGTCATCCATCCCTTGTAATGGGTCATCCAAGGCAGCTTACTATAAAATCATGATAAACACATTAATAATAAAACCTTACCAGCAACTTTTTTAAAAAAGCAATCAAACAGCAACATAAATGCAAGGCAGTACAGACAAAATTGGCAATCAAAGCAAGTAAGTTTTCAAGGCAGAAAAATACTTTATATAAAAAGACCAAATCAAAAAATAGAAGGCTTCAAATCCTTCTGCAGGACTGTCTGGGATGGCACCCATCTAAATTCCAAAGGAATGGCATTCTGTATTTGAGGTGCCACTGTTCTGCCAAATATCCCAACTCCCTTCTAATGCCCGCTTTTTGGCTAATTAACACCCCCTTTTTCCAAGAAGCACAGCTGTGGTGTGCAAAGGAATACACACAGAACTTATCTATAGCAATTAACAAGAATTTATTGCTACAAACACATGCACTCCCTGCAAGTCCTCCTGTCCAGAGGCTTTCCCTTCCCAAAACTCCTCTTAACTCCGTGGTTAAAGGTCCAAAACCTCCAGTCCAAGTCCAATCCCGTCTCCAAAGCACAGTCCAGTCTTCCCAGTCCAGTCTTCCCAGTCCAATCTTCTGCAGTAGAGTTCCTTCTCTCCAGCAGTGTCTCCTCCAGCAGGGTCCTGGCAGTCCTCTCTTCTGTGTCCTCCAGCAGAGTTCTGGCAGTCCCCTTCTCCCAGTGTGGGTCCGTCTGGGTTTCCCTCTGGGTCAGCGTCTGGCTTCCTCTGGGTCAGCGTCTCGCTTCTGGCTCTGGGTCAGGGTCCTCCTTCTGGTCAGCGTCCTGCTCCTCGCTCTGGGTCAGGGTCCAGCTTCCAGCTGGGTCAGCGTCCCGCTCTTGGTCCTGGGTCAGGGTAGCCCTATCTCCTTCCAAAGCTGCCTTTTATCCTCGGATGTCTCACGATCCAAATGCAGCTCAGGCTGTGAGCTACCTCATTAGCTCCAAATTAGGCTCAGGTGAGCCATCCCTTCAGTCCATGTCCATTCAAAGTCCCGTCAAGGTCAAATGAAGCTCAGGTGTCCATCCAGGTCTCCATTGGCCTTGATTGATGACAGCTGTGGAGCCAGCCCTGCCCTTCCCAGAGCTGTCAAACAGCTGTCAAAACAGGGAATCGCTGTCAACACCACATCATCCACCTGATGATCTTCTCATCTTCCATTACAGCCACCACAGAGAAGGCCCCACCTCGAGTCTCCCTCAGATGATGCAGGTGTTGCTGTCCTGATCTGGATTTTTGTTCACAGAAAACATGAATCATCGCAGGTGACCATCTTCATGATCATTCAATCATCAGTGCACAGTTTGCACACTGTTCTTCCCTGCATGCTGCCTTGACTAAGAAGCACTGATCAGACTCCATCTGCTCTTTACTGGAATACACAAGAACCGTGGCTGGAACCTAAAAAATCTTGGACCATGCTTGAAAAGACAAGAATTTGAATTAAAAGGAAAAGATGTGAAAATGATACACTAAGGATTTATTTAAAAATTCCAGTTTTGTATATTTTATTTTAAAAAGTTCAAAATTCTATTCCCCCCCCCCCCCCAAAAAAAGTTAGGAAAATTCCCCAAATATATCAGTTTTTCCCAGACACTGCTTCACTGCTAGGAGACAGGTGAAGGAGTGGAGGGAATGGGGAGCCTCTTCTCCCCCCAGCACCTCTTTATAAATTCTGGATGGCCCTCCTCTCAGTGCAGCAGTGGAGGACCTCAGAGGGCTCTGGCCCCAAGACCTGCTGCTGATTGCACACAGAAAGGGTTCAAGGCCAGACTGAACACAGACCAAGGCAACATCAGGAGATCGCTGGGCCAAAGTGAAGAAAAAAGAACTGGGAGGGTGAATTTGGGCTACCTGACGATCCCTTTGGAGGGTTTAGTGGTCAGGCTTCACATGAGGCCATTTCTGTCTACCCAAATTCCTGCTGCAGAATCCAACAGGGTCTACAGAGACCAAACTATGAAGTAGCATGCAGGCACCACGAGGCCAGGCACATTTGCTTCTGTGACATCTGTTGGCCTGGTCTTGGAGACTCCCAGGAAGGCTCTCAGCTGATGGAACAAGGTCACTCGGGGCTCATCAAAGCTGCTTCTTTCTTCCAGCTGCACATGGCCTCAGCTACAATCAACAGCGTGGCCAACAAGACCAAGACAGTTACTGCCAGACGGACCCTGGTCTCCGCGGTTGACAGAGCTAAGGAAAGGAGAGAGGGAAATGCCATTTAACTCTGGGCTGCAAAGAAGAAAAGTGGTTTTGCTACAAACTCCTCCCCTTCCAGCATTCATTTTTCTACACCAGTAACCAGAAGGATGACAGAGCTCAGTTTCCAACCATCTGCCCTTCCTCATTTGACCGGCTCTGTCTGTGAAATTGTCCAGATTATTGCAGCGCACTCCCCAGCCTAGTTGGAGATATATGTACACATGCCACAGTGAAAATGTGGTGTGGTGCCAAGAGTTTGGGTCTTAGATCATGGAGATCTGTATTCAAATCTCTGCTTAGCCGCGAGGGCCTGTCTCTGTGCCTGACTTCACCAGTGGGTTATTTGACCTTTATAGTTTAAAATAAGGAAATGAATTGGGACTCCTACAGCAAACTGGGATTTCTGAATGGGATTTCTGAAATGTCCAGTGCAGAACCCCAGTAGTCCTGAAACAAAACAGAGATAAGCCATGATAGCAAACACATATATTTTTATGTAAAGATCCCAGTTTTGTATAACGATGGTATATAAACCTATAATAGAGAACACTGGCCAGGTCTTGAAGAGACTCTTTGGTATTTGGTGAAAAGGGACTCAGAGCTTAGTGTGGCGGGTGGGGGGCAACAGGAATTTTATCAGGGAGCAAAGTTTTTTTTTTTTTTTGAGCCCATTCCCTTCTCCACTGGGTCATAATTCCTACAAGTTGCAATATATAAAACTACATAGGCATACACCAAATATGAATGCTAGTCTTCAAACAGGGCTTGACTTTGGAGATCACTCTGTGCCTTCCCAGTGACCAGATTTCAAGCTGAAAGTCTCTACGGGAGAATTTCCAGCTTAGTCTTGTGCACCAACCTCCAATGTTCAGCTTGGTCTTGTGTCCAATCTCCATAGGTCCTGTTTAAGGTTGTTTGGGCTGAGCAGTACAAGTTCTCAGGCAGACCTCTCACATATGCAAGCTGCTGCACTAACCAATTTGGACGGGGGTGGGGGTGGAGTGTACCTGTCTGCCAAGTCCTTACCTCTCAGAACTTGCAGCACAGTCTCACTTGGCTCTGACCAGATGAAGGGATTGTCTCTATGGTGATACCGACAGGTGTATCTCCCTGCATCCTCCAACCTCACTTGGGCTAAAAAGAACCTGGTTGTTTTTCCTGTTGATTCTGACAACCAGAGTGCTGTTGAGTTGCTTGGTTGCTGCAAAGAGGCATTCAGGCCACCCTCTGGCCCCCAGCACTCCAGGGTGACGCTCCTGCCCAGAGCAGTGAACTCCATGGGTCTCAGCTTGATGGTGGGCTTGGGGAGGCTGGAATCTGGGTTCCAAAAACAAAACCATAGTGAGGGCTTGGAGTTGGGATCATTCTTGCTTGCTCTTCAGGCTTAGATGCTGTGGTTAAGATTTAGCAACCAATTTCAGTGGGGTTGGGGGACCAGCAAACACATTGAAAAGAATACATGTTGGCGAGTAATGGGGCTTGATCAAGAGTTTTATATAAGACTCATCAGCCCTTTCACAGATGGGACTTACTTCTAAGTAGGCATTCATAGTGTAATATAAACCAGACAGCACCTCCACCCCCCTGGGAAGAGAATGGAAGTGCTGTTGGATTCCCCTCTTTCACTTTCCCTCTAGGTCCTACACAGTTTGTGACATTTGTGAGAACAGCACACAGTGACCGAGACAGAGACTTACCTCTTAGAAAGATATGTATGTTTGCTGTTACTGTCATGTGAGCATAGCTCAGAGAATTCTGTGCTGAGCCAATAGTTACACTGGTAGATCCCTCCATCTGATGGTCTGACGTTGGCAATGAAGAATGCAGCCTCGTTTGGCTCTTTCTTCCTGGCTGCCAAAGGAGACAAAGATCAATCTTTGCAGAGACGAAATGTTGCGTTTGGGGGCATGTCCGTCTCACAAGAGATGGTGACATTCCCCTCCCCCCCCCACTGTGACCTCTAAAGTGGGGCTTGCTGAGAGGGAAGGCACAGCATTCAGTTGTCCTGGATGAGACAGAGGACAAGAATGAGATTTGGAGGCATGCCTCAACAACAACTGGACTCTGTAAAGAAGAAACCCTTGCATGCTCTGGGGGAAACATGCAAGACCAAGTCTGGGAAAATGTCCATAGGATCTGGAGTCATCTAAGGCCCAAACCACACATTCAGCTATGTGGACACATCCTTGGGTTTCAACTCAAATGAAACACATCCTTGGGTTTCAACTCAGGTGGAATTTATGACCCCACGTTCTCTGCAGCCCAGGGCTGTCTTGAAAGGAAAAGCTGTGCTAATCTGTCCTCTGCTGCAGCCAGTCATCCTTCAGCATATGTCCTTGAGCTGCAGGTATCCCAGCTGCACTTCCTAGCCAAAAGGGTGCCCTGCTCTTGCCAGTGGTATAGGGATTCCTACGAGTACATTGTTTGTTTTCTGAGAGAGTGCACAGGGCTGGACCACTTGTGTGCTGCTGCCACTCCTTGGGGGTTCCAAGAAAGCGGGTATAGCATCATGCCCCAAAACAGGCATATGGAAGAGTCATCCAAGCAGCCACTCTTCCCATCCACAGTCTGGAATGGGAACAAAGATATTTCAGTTTCACTCCCCACAACCTGCCTGCCTCTCATTCATGCCCCACCGCTACACGACTTGAGATGCAATCATATACACATGCTTTCCTGGGAGTATGCCACATTAAAAACAATGGGACATGCTTCTGAGTAGGCATAGATAGGTAATATAAAGATAGCACCCCAGCCCCTATCCCCCCTGTTAAGCGGGAAGGGACTCAAGCCCCTCTTGGCCTCTCCCTCCTCCTCTTCCCCCAGATTGTAAGCAGATATAGCAAAAGCTAAATTTGCTGCTACTCACCTCAAATGAGGGGGAGCAAAGGCTTCCAGAAACGAGGACATGAGGAGCGGTGGTAAGGAAGGACACTCCGCATGAGGACATTCCCTTATCAAACTCAAAGATCTTGAGATCCACATAGGTTTGGCAAACATACATTTAAAAATGTAAGTATGGCAGGAGGTCTGGCTCAGTTGGTAGAGCTGCCGCCTTGTATGCCTGAAGATCGGAGGCTGCCAGTTCGAAACAACCGGAAGAGAACTGACGACGCTGATATACTGATGAGCTGACCCTTGGTGGCAGAGGGGAGTTGCTGTCAAGTGGAGCGTGGGAGGCGAAGGGCCAGAGAGAGGCCAGACCGGGAAGGAATCCAGCTGGAAGGAGGAGTTCTATGAAAGACTAGAACTACTAGAACTCGTAAATATTCTTTTGTCTATTGACACTCACCTCTGGTTAGCCAGTTCTCCCCAGTCAGCCACCACCCTGGAAAGGAGAGGATTCAATGAGTGGGGAAGATGTCTCAGCAGCAGCGACCAAGACTGGGTGCCCAGCAACTGCCCACCCACTGCTGGTGCCATTACCCTCCCATCAAGCAAGTCATACCAACCGAGGAAGTGGATGCTGAATGGGAGTTTCATGCTGAAAGACCACTTAGTCTTGCTTCATCCAGCTTGTGTGTCCTGGTTGCTTCTATGCCTGTTATCCCCAGATTGAAGTTCTCAGGTGAACATTGCAGTTCCTTATGGCACAGCTCTTCCGCGGGAGGGTGGCGATTCATCTGTGATGTGCCAACAGAGCTGACCACATTCAGTAGTTAGCACCCTACACCTGAGGGCCTTTCCCCTGAGGGCTGGGGATAAGAATAGGCCCTCAGTTTGGCTGTACTTGTCGTAAGAGGCGACTGAACAGCCACCAGGTAGATGGGACTTGTCAGCCTGGGAAGGCAGCTCATCTGAGAGAAGGAAAGCTCTAATCCCAAACCTCCACTGCCTTGTGGCTACATCCAGTTAGGGAAAAGGCTTCAGGAGTCAACCTCGAGGTGAAATCCAGAGCCGGAGTCCCTGAGGCAGTTCATGGCTGAACACAGTCACGTTCTGGCAACTCCTGCGACATCGCTAGAACCAACCGTATTGGCCTCTGCCTTTCCATTGGACCATTTCAGCGACGTGGAGAGGGGGGATTTGCTGCATGGGTAACAGTCTATCCTCCATATCTACTTTACCCAGGCTTCGTGCACTGGAGAGGACACTGTTCCAGAACACTATTCAGAGCGCGATACCATAGTCTTCCAAGACTGAAGGATGCCAACAAGAAGACCCTACACCACACGACAAACCACATCCTTTCTAGGCTGTGGCCAGAGAATGCAAAAAAATAGAAGAACTAGAACTCAGCAGCCATACACACCCTGGTGATTCCATGAAGGTTCAGCATGGACTTGTCTTTTCAGCCTCTTCTAGGCAGGGCCAGCCTTTGTGGGCCACACACAGCAAGAGATTTGTTGTCTCTGGGCTTAGCTACAGTCAGGATCTGGCCAGTGGGGCCATTGTGGCAACTGTTGAACCTGGCAGCTATCTCCATAAACCAGCTGCATTTGTGAAAGTACAAATTCCTCAATAAATAAACTTCTATACAGGTATTCATTTGTTTATTTAAACAACTCTTCCCTTTCCCCCCTTCCAGTGGGTCACCCCAAGGCAGCTTACAGAAATATCATAATAAATACATTGCAAACATCACAAAAATAATATCAGCAGTAGTGTGTTAAAAGAAAAAAAGCAAACAGCAGCATAAATGCAGAGCAGCACAGATAAAAATGACAATCAAGGCAAATAAGATGGCAGTTTTTGGGGCAGCAACATAACTCCCCCTCCAATACTACATATGAAAAGGCGCAAAAAAAGAAAGAAAGAGGATTTCAAACTCTTTTGCCAGAATACTATCAGGAGGAGCACAGATCTCACTTCAGAAGGGATGTACTTCACTTCTATAGTTATAGTGCTGTTATAGAGAAGGCCCCACATCTTGTTTGTGCTCATCTGGCCTTGTCCAAAAGCGGCACACATAGGACCACTTCAGATGATCCGGGAGGTCCACAGTCCTGATAAGGGTTTTTGTTCATAGGCGAGTTTTATGTCTGTGCAGTTAAAAAATAAGTGGACCTCACATGCACTGATCTGCATGCGTGGTTATCGAACTTGGGTATAGCCGGTCTCAGAAGTTCCGCCATCTCTGTGAAATGCTGCCTATAGGCCCTTCCTACTTCTGCCATTGGCCACAGATGCGTAGACACAGGACTCGGAGATGCTCTCCAGTTTCGCTGCCTCTTGCCTCTTTAGTGAATGGTGGTTTAATACAGCATAGGAAACTCCATCAGGGTCATCTTCAGCCTCACCTTCCGACTCTGGTTTTAGGGGCTACAGTGAAAAAAACAAAGAGACTCAAGGCCCAGTCCTATCCATTGTTCAAGCACTGATGCAGCTGTGCCAAAAGGGTGTGTGCTGCATCCTAAGATGGGGGTGGGCAGTCACAGAGGCCTCCTCAAGGTAAGGCAACATTTGTTCTCTTACCTTGGGGTTGCACTGTGGCTGGATTGGGTCCCTAGGCTGCAGTCCTGCCACCACTTCTTCCTTAAGTGTGACAATGGAAACCAGTCAGGTTGCTCTGGATTCTATACCTCTATTCTGAAGTGCTTCCCCCCCATGCTGGTAGGGTTGTAGCCAAAATAGGACCACCAAGAAAAAAAAGCTTGGGGTTTCTGGGAAATTACTGAAAATCAGATGTTTACAGAAGTTTAGCACTTACGGAGCAAAAATGCCTCAAAGCGCTTTGTATCCTGGACAGTTCAAGGGTTAGTGTGAGAGTCTGGCGTTAGAAAGAGGCTTCACAAGGCCTTGGAAAACTTATGTTCTGCTCAGAAAAGGAGCAGGGTAGGGCAGAAGACATGTTTTTTCAATGTGAGTAGTGCAATAGACGGGAAGTGCAACAGATGATTGTGTGAAGAGGTGACAGAGGAGATTAAATAGAGAGAGGGAGTATAAAGTACCAGGAAGATTAGAAGCGCAGAGCAGCATTATACTGTAGTATGGTCCAATTATGGTCCAGCATGAAGAAATTCCTATGGGTTCCAATGGAACCAACTCTTAGGAAACTATAAAACTCCCCCCCCTCCGCAAACAACCATGGAGGTTTTTATTTTTACTAAGTTGTTAGCCACCTTTTTTCAAGAAAGAAGTGGGATATAATTTTTAATAAATAAATAAATTTACTATCCCCCCCAGGAAACAGAATGTTGCAGTAACAGTTGGAAAATAAAATAGCAAAGGAGGGGAGGGAATAATTTTCTCCCTGAGATTTTAATAGTGGGAAATATACCAGTTTGGGGGTGGGGGGTTAAATGCAACATTTTGCTGAATGATCCCTCTTGTAATAAAATAAGTCTAGGGGTGCAGTAAGAATGGCAGTCTCAGGGCAGGGTGGAATGACCACTGAAGTCGCCAGAAGACCCATTGAAGGATGGGGCTTAGCCCCATTCATCATTCTCCACTTCCCGCCAAACCCCAGAAGTGGGCAAGCAGCATCATATACTTGTGATTCACATAACCAGGCCTTGCCAGTGGGGGTACAGCTCTGATGCTGTCCTGACTGGCATTTCTGACATTACATTAAATTACTACTGCCCATTCATGTAGTGCCCTTAGGGCTCACATTGTAGAGATGAACTGATAGAGTCTCTATATTTATCCACAGAGAATTATGACCAATACTGGCTTTCCTTTTAGAACCAGAAGTTCGTTTCTTGGCCACCTCCAGTCATTTGAAATGGTATGGATTTTTTCCCCCTTAGGTTCCAGGATCAGAATTTGAGAACAGGGTTGTTGCCAGTCATGATAGGGGTGTTTGTTCATAGTACAGCGTCTTACCAGGTTGGTTTCTTTCATTGGCAGCGGTTGGGTTCTTTCATGAGCAGTGGAGCCTGTAGATTAGAGAAACCGCATGAGGTTCCTCACCCCTGCTGATTCAAAATAGAATTGCAGGTGCCACTCCCACCCCAAGCCCTGAGACCCTTGTCTTGAGAGAGGAAGTCTCTTATTTCATATCTGTTGGGCTAGGCTTCACTTTGCGCTGGAAGCTTTCTCCACCAAAGTCATCCAGATTCTGAACTGCGCTTCTGAGACCCATCTGCATTAAAGCTATTTGCGTATACATGTGTTTTTTTTTTTTTTTTTTATGGGACCAAGCAAGGAACTACACTGGGCACTGAAGTCCCACACCCTAACTTCTGGACATTCCACTTGGCTTTGGAGATTCCAACAACAGGCATTGCTCACACATTTCAATCCTACCTTGGCAACCAGAAGGGCCACAAACATATTTTGTTGGAAAATGAGCTTGCTTCCTCTGACGTCAGTCAACGTCATCTATTTGTCATGTGATTGGGACTGGCCCAAGATCTCCTGATGCCTGAGTTGGGATCTCAAATGCTGCCCCTTTACCCAATGATGTGCCAGCCTCTGCTCTTCCCACTCTTCTTTGTTCTAGCTTGTTGTTTCTCAACCAGTGGTACGGGTACTACTAGTGGTGCATGAGGTTGTGTTTAGTGGTACTTGAGGGATCCCTGGATATCTACTGCATGGCAATGAGACCAGGAACACAACACAACAAGTAGGAGGCCCAGCTTGGCAGGCAGAGCTCCAAAGCATGCTTTTCCTCACTCTGAAAACCCCTCTGGTCCCCCCTGAGCCTCTTACTAGTGTTTGTCACGTCTCATCTGGCCTCCCAATCCAGAAGTAACTGGTGATGATGTCATTGCTAGTACTTCGAATGTCATTGGAGGTACTTCAAATAGATGGACCTTGTGAAGTGGTACAGGAGAGGACAAACATTGAGAAACACTGTTCTAGCTCAGCACTCTCCTTTCCTCCACATTTCCTTTCCCTCTCTGTGCCCCTCTTCTTTTTCCAGTCCAGGGAGTGGAAGGAAAAGGAGGGGCAGTGGAGACAAGTAGGCAGTCAGAGCTACTCTCCCATCAATCTGCTGCCTGAGGCAATGGCTTCAGTTGGCCTCATGGATGTGCCTGTTTGGGATCACCTTTCCTACGGGGACTCTCTCACACCTTCCCACATGCTTCAAAGGGAAACGTCCCACTTCAGTTGTAGATGCTTGAATATCAGCCCTTATAAAGCAACCCACCAAGAGGTCCACTTACCCCTTTTCCTTTTTCTGTACAATACGAAGGCCAGCAACAGCAGCAGGAGAATCAGAACGAGAGAGCCAGCAGCAGCACCTGCCCATATGATTGTACTGGAATTGACTGGGAAATCTGCAGTGGAAATGCGGAAGATATTGCAAGGAGATGGAATGTGGTGAATGCAGTAGCCCTTTGCTCCGGCGAATCTGGGAAACATGGGGTTAAAGCCTGGGCTTTCAGCAGTGGGTGTGCTGCACAGCTGCAGCCACTAGAGGCAACAAAGTCTTTAATAAAAGTGGCACCTGGAGGTTAGAGAGACTGTGAGGTAGTAGGAGGAGAATTGCTTGAAGGACAGATGGATGGCTGGATTAAACTGATTGACTGGCAGATGGACTAATGACCTGGCAAGCTGACCAACAGACTGGTGGATGGACAATGAACTGGTGGACTGACTCATGGACTGACTTACAAACTGGCTAATGGACTGGCTGCCTGGCAAACTAGCTGACTGGAGGCTGCTGAGTGGTGGAGAGCTGAGGGGGTGCTGCTACCCCTAGATGAACTACTGCTTTGAGGACTGAGAGAAGGGACCCTGCAGCCCCGTAGGCAAGCTACTTATTGGTTACCTTCCCGTTGGTGCTGGGGTGCAGTGTTAGTTTTTGTATGCTGCTAGAGCTAGCCATTTTGAGCCAGGGGAACTAATTAGCTTAAAGTGGGCACATGTACTCTAGAACAAGCTTGGAAAGGGAATTTGGCAAAACAAAACCACAAACAGTTTAGGTTAGCATTTTACAAATGTTAGACATATGGCCTGTGGGCTGATGTGGCCCAGGGAAGCTCTTTATCTGGTCTGCACGATAGTTGAGGGTCTTCTAGCACCACCTTGGTTGCTGAGCAAAGCGGCAGAAGCTGCACTGCTGAAAGGGTGGAGAGTCCAATGATCATGCAGGTCACCCTTTCAGCAGCACCGCTTCAGAAGGGGGCGGACGGCAGGTGAGTGGTGGATAAGGCCAGGATCCAGGACTTATGTCGCATCCTATGCCTGGTCCCAGGCAGCCCAGGGCAGCTCCAGGCTGCTCGAATCTGTTCCACCTCTTGAGGTGGCATGGATCCGAGTAGCCCCATTGGGTCAGCTGTGGCTTCACCTGGATAATGGGAAGCGATTTCCCTTGCCCTGGGCTGAGCTGCTTTTGGCCCCAACCCTGCTCTGGATGTGAAGCAGGACTGCTGGTCTGCCTGCTCCAGGGCAGGTTAGGACTGGACTGCCCAGGAGACTTAAGTTAGTCACAACAACATCTCGTTGACCTCAGTGGCATCTAATCAGGATTCACTAACTTTGGTTACAGCTCATAAAGAGAACCTTTGTAGCCAAAGGAGGTGAATCCTGACTAAATCTCTCTGAAATGAATGAGACTTGTGACAAACTTGGCTCACTTCTCTCATTGATTTCAGTGATGCTCAGGCAGCAACTGTTACCCGGCACATGCCTGATCTTATCTGATCTTGGAAGCTAAGCAGGGTCAGGCCTGGTTAGTACTTAGATGGGAGACTGCCCGGGAATACCGGGTGCTGTACGCTTATACCATAGTCTTTTGAGACTGAAGGTTGCCAACCAGTCAGGATTCACCTTAGGACTCAACGGGTGCTGATTCTAATAGGTTCCTTTATTTTCATTGAGTAATTGATAGGCAGTGAAAATTGGGGAGGAGCTTTTTGGTGTTTGGGGAGAGTAGGGCTCAAGGGCACAATCTTAACCAACTTTCCAGCACTGGCCTAGCCGCAATGCAACCTCAAGGTAAGGTAACAAACATACCCTTACCTTGAGGAGGCCCCCCTTGACACCCTGCCCCCCGCAAGATGCACTGCACGCCACATTGGCACAGCTATGTCAGTGCTGGAAAGTTGGTTAGGATTGCACCCCAAATGTCTCAAAAGTTCAGTAGAGAACTTCATAGTGGTAGTGAAGGCAAAGTAGATGTCCTTCCCCCCCTTGAGTTTCTATTTGATTTTTAGATGTATACAGTGCATTGCTCATTTTACGGTCACTTGCAAAGACCGCAAGGACTGAATCGGAACATTACTTGTCATGGAGATGTATACCCTGTCACTCTAAACAGAACTCAGTCCTAAGACATTTAATCTGCTGCACTGTGTACATCTGTGGATCACCCCCCCCCCCCCATCTGACTGTGAGGTATTGACAGTGGGAAATACAGTCCCAGATGTCTGCATCTTGACACCATCGGTGTACAAAACCCCCCTTTCTCTGTAGCTAGAACTCTGCTTGGCTGTATTTTCATACGTACCGTCATTGTAGCTCTTCTCTCTTGCATTAACTGGAGTGGAAGACTTGGGATGAATTTGTCCTGCATGAGAAAAAGATGCAGAGTGATGTTTAGAAGGTAGGGCATCTAAGTTGATAAAATGAGAGAGAGAGAGAGATGTGCTTGCTGTTGATGAACACACAAGTTTGGGTCAGAGTGCAAATATCCAAAAGATGGCAACTCATTGAATTGTTCTTTAGGACTTTTGTTGATAGCAGACTTTTGATCTTGATCTCTTTAAGGGTGCAAACAGAGGCACATCATGTCTGAAGAAAGCTAGCTGTGGGTGGCTGCACATTTGCCACATTTATTCTACTCCTTCATCCTGAAGTTCCCAAAGTGTAGAAAAACTGAACAGATGTAAAAACTATAAAGGGCTGACATGGGAATCCTGAAAATTCTTCACCGAGTTGTTCTAAGAACATTTTTTGGATACTGATCTATCAGCAGTCCTAGTTCCATTTAAGAGCAAAAGACATAGTGTTCATGCAAGCTGAGATTTCAAGATCAAATATGGCTGAATTAAATGCCTTCCTATCTAATGCATCACCTAAAATTCATTTGTAGCTTTATTTAAGATTGTCTCCTTCACTTCTGTTCTCTGTACTGACAATGTTCTACTAGCAGAGCAAGCAGGGGGCAATGTTCTACTAGCAGAGCAAGCAGGGGGCAAAGGGGAGATAAGCCCTGGGTACCACCCTGGAAAATCATGTGAGGGGGTGCCACGGGAGAGCCATCTAAGATGGTGGCCGCTGCCTCTTAGGGCACAAACCTAACCTGTGCTGGAACCGGCAGGCAAACTGGGCTGTATCCAGTGCAGGTTTGGCACAGGCTGGGGTGCAACTCGGAGAAAGGGGATTTTATTCCCTTTACCCCCTGAGGAATACCCCAGGCAGCTCTTTGGGGCTACTCTGCCCCTGCAATTTTGCAGGCATAAAATTCTAAGCATTTATGAGGGCTTTAGGATTGATCCTAATAACACTATTACCAGATTCTGGTAGACTCTGTCCCATGGAATTCTGTAATCAACCTGTTTTGGGATGTCAGTCTTCTTTATCAGTTCTGGCCCAAAATCCAGGCAGGAGAGCTTTGACTCAGAACAATACACACTAATACAAAAACTAATTCTGAATGAGAGGTATTAAAAAAACCTGCTTTTGAAGCAAAGGCATCATTACTGAAGTCATGCTGCACTATCTATGCAGTGCTGACTATATACAGGTGTGCCCCTGTATCTGCTGGGGTTCTGTTCTGGACTCCCCATGGATACTGAAGCCATGGATACTGGGGACACCTTTTAAAAATATAAGGGAATGTTTAAAAAATCTTGGTAAAACAAGATTTTTAAAAATATTCCCCTATCTTTTTAAGAGGTATCCGTGGATAACTGGAAGTGTGGATACCGAATCTGCACTTGCCGAAGCATTAAGGGGCATGCCTGTAAAGTATTAAGGACTAAATGATCAGAAATGATGTAGGCTGTGGTGTCAGCAGTGGCCCCTTTAAGGGTAAGGCCTGGGTATCCAGCAGAGTGTGCTGCACAGCTGCAGCCACTTGAAGGCAATAGGGCCCTCAGGGATATAAGGAGCACCTGAAGCAGGAAGGGTTGGTGGGCAGTAGAAGGAGGAAAGCTTGAGGAAGGACAGACTGGATTAATGGACTAAGGAACTGATTGGTGAATGGACTTTGGAGACTGCTGGAACAGACTGCTAGAGACACTGGAGTTTGGTGTGTGGCTGCTGTGCCCAAGACCTGCTGAGGACCAAGGGGCTGCTGTAGTGGTGGGAGGCTGCTGGCAGGAGAGAGAACCTCTGCAGGTTGAACAGGCAAGCTACCCTGGAGGTGGGGTCCAGCAGGACTGCAGGGCAGAACCAGGGTCATTTTTTGAGGGGGGAAAAGGGGTGCTAATTAGCTAAATGTGGGCATAATTCTCCAGGCAGAGCTTGGATTGGGATTTGGCAGAACACCTTGCTCCCGTATTCATAAAAGGGTTTGGGAAAATTGGGGTCAAATGTTGGAAATAACATAAAGAAGGTTGTGGGATCATGTCGCTTGGTATCAAACCTACATGCTAGTGAATTCAGTCTCTAAAAATATTCACTCACTAAAAACATATTTGGCTCCGGAATTAATTTCAAGACAATTTTGCAAAGTATCTCATAAGTGGTAGAGAATCTCTTTTCAGTTATAAATCAATGAACTTTTCCATTTGTAGAAAATACAAAACCCGTTTTAGTGTCATTTACGAAAACATACAAGGACTGAGCCAGAGCCTCACCTCTTATGCTGATATTGACTCTTTCACTGTAACGTGACCATGCTTGACAACTGTATGTTTTGTAGCAATATATACAGCGGTAGATCCCGGCATCTGATGGTGCAACATTGTCAAATGGAAAAACAACCTCATCACGCTCTGCCACCTCAGTTCTCCACATCTCAAAATCCGAAGATGTTTGTTTCTGCAGGTGGAATTCCATTCGTGTGTCTTCAGAAATCAGTTTGTTAGGGTCTTCATTCTTACAGCGAATGTGGACAGTCCCCCCCAAGGCTACCGTCTCACTGGGGTGCACTGAGATAGAAGGCTTGGGATAAGATGTTACTGGGTGAGAAAGAGCATGAGAGTGAAATCTGTTAATCAAGGACACCCTAAATCCAAAATGGGAGACTTTTGTACACTCTGTGGCAGCAGCTCTCAAAGTGCACACGGAATGTGGTCCCTGTCCGGACTGCATCCGAGCATTCCGCCTGGGTGCTGTGTGAGGTCCTCCTTGTTCAAAGGACAGGGATGCTCTGGGCAGGCACATCTGCTGCCTGGCTTCTCAGAAGGCCGTACAACAGGACGTCTGGGCAGACAAAACTGTCCAGAGCATCCCTGCCCTCCAGAGGAGGAGGACTTTGCACAATGCCCAGCCAGAACAGAAAGGTCAGTTCACTCGATGGATGGATCCGCCTGAATGCTGGATCTGGCCTCCAGATTGCAGGTTGAGTGGCCCTGCTCTATGGGAACAAACAGCAGTGAGTTTGGATCACATGGGAAATGACTGACCAGGAACACTGACTCACTCTTGTGAGTCCTAAGAGGCATAGAGCTGTTGAACTCCTTCCTCCCAGCCCCCAGCATAGGCAGCCATCGTCATGAGGGAGGGAGGGCCTATCACAATTTTTCTTTTATGTAACTCAGCTGCCCACTTCACTCAAGCAGAACCACAACACAGACCTTCTGAGCCCTCTGACCTCAGGGGAAGCTTCTCTCTGTGCTTACGGGGGAGAAAGAGGCTGAAACAGCAGCCCTGTGGGAGAGTCTTGCAACCCAATACTATTGAAAGTCCCTCACACCAATGCAGCAGGACCAGCATGGTTTGCACTGTATCCAGCGTGGGAATTTTCTAGTCTTGACATTTGTCCCATAGCCTCGGAATAGGCCCTGACACAGCAACGAGTCGACTCGGACCTGCACCTGCTCTATCACCGGCACAAGTCTGAGAGGATCCATGTTGGCAGATCTGGCCTGGAAAGGGGGATGGGATATAGTGTGCACCACTGCCCCCCATCTTGCCCCCTTCCCTGGCTCTCCCTGCCCACACCATCCCCTGCTCTCTGACTGCAAGATTGCTCTTTTTTGCAAGGATCTTTGATTGGATGAGACTTTGGCAGGTGTCTCTTGTCAGGAGCCCATTTTTAAAAGGCAACTTGGTTAGGGGAAGCCATGATACTCAGTTCCAGTACTGCCAATTCATCTCTCCCAAAACAAATAATTTTTTTGTTCACCGACACTCACCTCCAGGCACCCAGCACTGCCCCGTCAGCCACAAGCCTGGAAGGGAGATGATTCCGTTAGGGACAAGATATCCGAGCAGCAGAAACCCATCAGGGTCAACCCACTAGCGAGGCAGATGTCTCAGTTTGCAGACCGGCAAAAGAGGCTTCCTATCCCCCACCTCCTGCCTCACCTCTAGGGACTGTCTTCTTGCCTGTACCGAGTGTCACTCCGTGACAACCTCAATCAGTCTCCAAAATCAAGCATGCTAGTGTATGCTCCCCAAAGGGCAAGGCAGTTGGCCTTGCCCAGGAGACTGGGATTCTGCTGCTCCCATGCTAGAGCGAGGAAGTTCCATGACAGGCTACCCAGCTCCCTCAAGAGTATGCAGCTTGCTGAAGATTTTCAAGTAAGCCAAAGGGGACGCAACAAGGAGAAGAAGGAAGGCTTGCAACTCAGCTTGGTTTGGCTTTCTGGGAGGAGGGCATGGAGAGAGACGGAAGAGGCAAGAGATAAGGAAAAGGGTGGGGATCAAGTTGAGCAGCGTGGGTGGGAAACAAGGCAGCTTCCTGGAGCAGATGCCATCTCAGGCTGGGCTTGATCTGAGCCCGGAATCTATATGAGGTTTCTGATCCTCTGTCCCCCCCCCCCCGCCATTGCAGCCCCTCTCGTCCCACTCTTTGTCCTTCTGCAATACCAACCAAGGAAAAGGATGCTGTAGGAGAATCTCATGTTGACGGTCCAGTATCCTATCCCAGCTCTGTGGTCGTCCAAAGAAGGTTTCAGGTGCAGATTCCAGCTTTTGAGATCCGGCAGTGCCCTTTCATGTACTAGTTCTCTGTGCTCTGACAGTAAAGTTGATCTTGGTCAGCAGCCCTGTAGCAACCAGCAAACCACATCCCCTTTCAGGCTGCAGCCTTAGCATGCGAAGGAAGGGAACAGATTTCAAAATCCATATGTATGACGCTGTACCAGTTTCGACTCAAAACCAATCCTGTGTTTTCTGATGACTCCTCAGCCAGCAGGGTGATTTCCCCAGGAGAGCCTTTGGGGGTCAAGGGAATCTGTTCTCATTGAAAGAAGGAGGCTTCACATTGAGTGAATTCTTGGTAACCTGCCTCAGCTACTGGCCCGCAAATGTTTTGGCAAAATCAAGGCTTGTGTAGCTTAGCAGGGCCTGAGATTTGCCCAGATCCATTGGTCCCTACTTCCCCCCACCCTAGACAACCACAATGGCAGTAGCTCCTCCCCTTGTGCATTATTAGTGGAGAGAGGAAAGCTGCCATATTATCTCCTGATTATTTGCCAATGAGGATCATTGGGAAGGGTATTGAGAACAAAACAGCTAATATTATAATGCCATTGTACAAATCTATGGTAAGGCCACACCTGGAGTATTGTGTCCAGTTCTGGTCGCCGCATCTCAAAAAAGACATAGTGGAAATGGAAAAGGTGCAAAAGAGAGCGACTAAGATGATTATTGGGCTGGGGCACCTTCCTTACGAGGAAAGGCTATGGCGTTTGGGCCTCTTCAGCCTAGAAAAGAGACGCCTGAGGGGGGACATGATTGAGACATACAAAATTATGCAGGGGATGGACAGAGTGGATAGGGAGATGCTCTTTATACTCTCACATAATACCAGAACCAGGGGACATCCACTAAAATTGAGTGTTGGGCGGGTTAGGACAGACAAAAGAAAATATTTCTTTACTCAGCGTGTGGTTGGTCTGTGGAACTCCTTGCCACAGGATGTGGTGCTGGCGTCTAGCCTGGATGCCTTTAAAAGGGGATTGGACAAGTTTCTGGAGGAAAAATCCATTACGGGGTTCAAGCCATGATGTGTATGCACAACCTCCTGATTTTAGAAATGGGTTATGTCAGAATGCCAGATGCAAGGGAGGGCGCCAGGATGAGGTCTCTTGTTATCTGGTGTGCTCCCTGGGCATTTGGTGGGCCGCTGTGAGATACAGGAAGCTGGACTAGATGGGCCTATGGCCTGATCCAGTGGGGCTGTTCTTATGTTCTTAACTACAATTCCCAGGAAGCCTTGCAGGTCTTCTTGTTATCTGGTGTGCTCTCTGAGGCATTTGGTGGGGCCGCTGTGAGATACAGGAAGCTGAACTAGATGGGCCTATGGCCTGATTCAGTGGGGCTGTTCTTATGTTCTTATGAGGAGGGTACGAATAAGAGAAGTCTCTCACTGGGGACTGAGACTCCTCTTCCCACCCTTCCCACTGATGAATGCATTTCCTTCCAGAGGACCCTGTACCATCATCGGATTCTCTTGGAGGTGCCCTGTTAACCAATGGGGAAGCAGCTGAGGTGGCAGGTCTTTAACTGACAGGCACATGCCACCATTACCAGCACATTCACTAATAGGGAGGGCAGAATGCAGCAGTTCTTGGTGGAGAGGTGTGCAGCACCACCGCCACTATGCAAGAGGTAGGTACTGGAGGACGTCAGGAGTCATCCAGGTGGGCATGGAGCCCTTGGCTGTTGCCCAACCTGGATGAGCAGTTGCCATCTCCTGACACACATGAACCTCCTAGTGACAGCACCTCCATCTGATCGGTTTGTTGGCCCCTTATCCAGTCCATTGATGATTCCAAATACACATTGAGCATTTCCAGAGCTTCATCTGAATTGGATGTCCTCAGCGTTTGGAGACCAAATAACTGCTACAGTTCCTACAACAGAACCCCAGTACTACCCTCTGGTGATGGCCAGTATCCAGTAAGGCTGAAACCCATGAAACAGTGTCCCCAGTCCTGGATGTAGATTGGAATTCCACTATCTGCCTTCCATCTTGGGGGATCAGATATTCTAGCTTCTTTTATCACTGCTGTGGCTTCCTACAGTATGGAGTGTTAGGATGACATGCTTTCAAGATGGCCCTGTACAGGGCCAAATTAGACATGCAGGCAAATGTATGCGATTGATGCAGGCTTTCAACCAGAAGTGTGTTGAAAACATGGACAGGAGCATGCAGGGAGGGGGAGATGTGTCAAGATGTGTCTCATGTGTCAAGTCCCAGATCACTCCCCTCCTGAATCAGTGACTTCCTGAATTTACTTTCCTATTCCTGTCTGGCAGGAGCGACCATATAGTTTTTATTGCTTAATTTTTCATGAAGGAACGCTTCCTTGGGCTTGCATTTGTTTTTTTCTCTCTCCGCCTAGTTGAGTTAATAGAGCATATACTGGCTGACCTTGTGATCTCCCCACATTGTGTCATAGTAGCTTGGTTGTGACTTTGGCTCCAACTGGCTAAACGGCAGGATTAGAAGCCCTGAGGGGTGTGTCCATGTTTGTTCCCCCTCGTATCCTCCCCCTGTCTTCCTTCCATGTGGTGCTTAATAGGTAAAATGAGGGGTGTTTGACTTAAGCTTGATGGCCATGCTGGGCTGGTTTGGTTGATATCAACTGCCCAACCAGGAACAGGAAAGTGCCCATTTTTCCCCTACCTAGTAGATCATTCCATCCCGTCAAGGAGCGGGTGGAATGTCTGATCTACCCCTGATCTACTGCACTCTTTTTATGCAACAAGTTCCAGAAGGGTGGCCATGTTATTGTGTAGCTGTTATTGTGCAGCATCAAAGACTCCTCTGGCACTGTAGAGATGAACAAATTAATCTATGCTGAAATAGATTTGCTAGCCTTTAAGATACCATGGGGTTGTTTGTCATTGCAGTTCTTATATGCAACGGTATTATTTATTTTTCACATTTCTATACCGCCCTTCCTCTAAGGAGCTCAGGGCTGTGTACAAGGCTCTCCTCTCCTTCTTTTCTCTTCACAACAACCCTGTGAGGTAGGTGAGGCTGAGAGGGTCTGGCCCAAGGTCACCCAGGAAGCTTCGTGGTTGAGCAGGGACTTGAACCCAGATCTTCCAGGTCTTGGTTCAACTCTCAGACCACTACACCATCCTGGCAGGTAGTGTTTTAGCTGGCCAATTAGACATGATTTGGACCTTTTGCCCTCACATGACTATGTGGGAATGAAGTGATGCATTGGATGGCAGTCGGAGAGAAGTGCGTGAACACATTCTTCCTCACGCGAATGGGCAGTTGTTCAGCTGGTTTCATTGAAACTTGCACCTTATAGGCCAGAAGCAAAATACCAGCAGTTGCTCCTATGAGCTGACAATATGTGTGGCATTTTGAATGACTCTGATGGGCTCCTTGACTTCTTTGGGCCACTGAAATTCCTCATTCTGCCTGGAAAGGTGCATGACTGATATCACTGATAGAGCATTTTTGAGTTCTTTTTAGCAAAAAATCATGTCTTCTTTATTATATATATTTATAATTCCTACTTCCACAATATACAGGTGTTCAAAATGGCTTCAGGTTTCAAAACAACAACCAAAATCATAATTACAACAATAACAATTAAGTAGCAATAAGCAAACGAGCGAATAAAATCATACCAATATCTCTCTTGCTACAAGAGTGGTACCTGAACACTGGCTGGCCATTGCTTTGTTAAGGAGGTTACTGAGCAGTAGCCCAGTCTGGAGCAGTGATTAACCTGGCTGCTGTGTCACCTGGGGCCAGGACCGCAATGTGCAGAACCCCCATGCTGCCCCACCTCCCACCAGGTGCATCTGGAGGCCTTTCAAAGGCCTTTAGAGGCTCCAGAAGGCCTTCTGAGATGTCTGAAAGGCCTAAAATGTCATTGATGTTTAGGCCTCCAGAGGCCTCAGAAAACCTTCTTGGGGTCAGGGAGGCCACCAGTAGACTCCTGGCCCTCAAAAATCCTTTAAAGACCTAAAAAGAAAAATTACTGGTGGCGGTGGGGAGAGGAGAGTGCGGCAGTGCCCCCCACAGGTGGCATCTGGGGCATTTGCCCTGACGACCCCCCCCCCCCCGTACACTACTTGTCTGAAGGAAGAGCAAGTTTTCACATAGATGCCCCTTGGAAGAGAGTTCCAGTGCTAGGATGTAGCTGTAGGGAAGGCCCCCTTCTGTACCCCAGCCAAGCTCAAATTGGCTAGTGGTGGGTGGCAAAGGAGAACCTCTCCAGCTGACCTTCACGTCCAGGCAGGTTTCTGTAGGAGAAAGTAACTCACTGTCGTGCTTCGTAACTCTTCAAAATTGGGACCCAAAACACAGAGGCCAGCAAAGCTGTTGAACAAGGGAGTCACCAGCTCCCATCAACTGGCTACGGTCAGCAGTCTGGCTATCTGCACCAGCAGCAGTTTCCAAGCACTCTTCAAAGGCAGCCTCACACGAAGCACATTGCGGTTATTTGGCTGAGAATTATGCAAGACACACGTCACCCTGGCCAGATCAGGCAGTTTCAGGAATGGATGCAGTTGGTACATCAACCTAAACTGAAGGAAAGCACTGCTGCCCAGGGCCATCTTATGAATATCCAGGCTCAAAGCTGGATGCAGGAGCTCCCCCAACCTGTGGAGCTATGCTTTCAAGGGGACTACAATCTCAGCCAGCACAGGCTGGACTCCAGTTCCCAAATCAGTTATTTTGCTGACCAGAAACACTTCTGATTTGCTTGGCTTAAGCTTTAATTTTTAGGTCTTTATTGAATCCGTTTGGGACATTTCGAATGAATTTTAACAGCTTTTCTGGAATGAGACAGAAGGTGAGATAGAGCTGGTGTCTTCTGCATATGGGTGACAAGGTGCTCCAAATCCTATGACAGCCTCCTCCAGCGGGTTCCATGTAGATTTTGAGCAGAAGGGGCAGAGTGGAAGTTCTGAAGGCAAACAGCCAAGATGTTCACCGGCAGGCCCTCAGTACCACTTTCTGGAACTGCCCTTCCAGGAAGGATGGCTGTTACACAGTGTCACTGAGCCCCATCTCAACTGGGCAGCCCAGAAGGGTACTGTGGTCAAAATCATAACGCTTCTGTTTTGTTTTTTTTGTTTTTTTTTTCAAAATTTAGAAATTATTTTAAACAAAAGACATTCCCTTTCTTGGAACTGAGCAGCGGTCTTCAAATAACAGGTCAAGTAAGCCCTGGATTATACTGATGTACCACAATGCAATTGTAAGCATCCCTACTCAGAAGTAAGCCTCATTAGATCCAATGGAACTTTCTCCCAGAAAAATGTGCATAGGATTGTAGCCCTAGTTTAAGAATCACAGTTACATCTCCACCTTTCCTTTAAGGATCTCGGTAACCAGGTGAAATTGGCTAGACTATTGTGAAAGAGCGATTGACCCAAAGTCACACAGACGGAGTGGGGTTTTAAGCCCGTCTCCCCAATTCTATCCTGACTTGAATCACTTCACCATGCTGGCAGTGGACTCCTGTCAAGAGATCTGAACCTCTTCATGAAACCTTTCCAGATGTTTGCCCTGAAGGGTTAGTCAGGGCTATTTAAAGGTGCCCCTTCCTCCAGCTGTACATGGCCTCAGACAGGATCAGTACCAAGGCAAGCAAGACCAAACTTACTGCTCCCAAACGGATGTACGTTCCCACAGGCTGAATATCTGTAAAAGGGAAAGGAGGAGAAGTCCTTTGTGGGTTGCAAAGACTGAAGGAGAGGGTGTTCAAAGCCTTCCTCTTTCGCTTTAGTGTGATTCCAGTTTGCCACATACATAGGTGGAAATGCACATGGCCAATAAGTCTTTCTTTCTTTCTTTCTTTCTTTCTTTCTTTCTTTCTTTCTTTCTTTCTTTCTTTCTTTCTTTCTGTTAAGACATTCTCCTTTCCAGTGCGCCTTTAATGTTGTGTTCTTGTGCACCTTAAGGTCATTTTCAGCACAACCCTAGGCAGTGGCATCATTAGGGTTTGCATCACCCAGTACTGGAGACCAGTGCACCAGATGTCCTTCCTCCCCCCCCCCCCCATAACAATTTAATACAATTCCTGTGCAGGTTATGGGAGCGAGAGGGGTTGGATGCAAGAGAGGACTTCCTGATGGCCTGCTCCTGCCAGTCACCTTTTTTAAAACTTGGCCCACAGGTTCAACGCATCATTGTTTCCCAGGGCTTCCTGGCCCTCAGCAGGCACCATGAAAGCCTGCAGTGCATGCGGAAAAGTTTAAAGAAGGAAAAAAAAGCACATGGGCTTCTTCTGCCACCAAACTGATGAAACGTATCAGGGGGAAAGCCCTGTTTCACTTCCCCTGAACTAATTTTGCCAAAACGGTTTTCATCCAAAGTGTTCAGATCAGCATTAGATACAACTGTGCCAAGGTACATTTCAGCCCACACAGAGTTTCTATTTGATTTTCAGATGTATACAGTGCATTGCTCATTTTATGGTCACTTGCAAAGACAGCAAGGACTGAATTGGACCATCACTTGTTATGGAGATGTATACCCTGTCACTCTAAACAGAACTCAGTCCTAAGACATTTGATCTGATGCACATCTGTGGATCGTCCCCCCCATCTGACTGTGAGGTATTGACAGTGGGAAATAGAATGCCATATGTCTGCATCTTGACACCATTGGTGTACAAAACCCCCCTTTCTGTGTAGCTAGAACTCTGCTTGGCTGTATTTTCATACGTACCGTCATTATTGTTCTTCTCACTTGCATTAACTGGAGTGGAAGACTTGGGATGAATTTGTCCTGCATGAGAAAAAGATGCAGAGTGATGTTTAGAAGGTGGGGCATCTAAGTTGGTAAAATGAGAGAGAGATGTGCTTGCTCTTGATGAACACTCAAGTTTGGATCAGAGTGCAAATATCCATAAGAATGCAACTCATTGAATTGTTCTTTAGGACTTTTGTTGATAGCAGACTTTTGATCTTGATCTCTTTAAGGGTGCAAACAGAGGCACATCATGTCTGAGGCAAGCCTGCTGTGGGTGGCAGCATATTTGCCACATTTATTCTACTCCTTCATCCTGCAGTTCCCAAAGTGTAGAAAAACTGAACAGATGTAAAAACTATAAAGGGCTGACATGGGAATCCTGAAAATTCTTCACCGAGTTGTTCTAAGACCATTTTTTGGATACTGATCTATCAGCAGTCCTAGTTCCATTTAAGAGCAATAGACATAGTGTTCATGCAAGCTGAGATTTCAAGATCAAATATGGCTGAATTAAATGCCTTCCTATCTAATGCATCACCTAAAATTCATTTGTAGCTTTATTTAACATTGTCTCCTTCACTTCTGTTCTCTGTACTGACAATGAGTCTATGAGCATAGCAAGCAGGGGGCAAAGGGGAGGTAAGCCCTGGGTACCACCCTGGAAAATCCTGTGAGGGGGTGCCATGGGAGAGCCATCTAAGATGGTGGCCGCTGCCTCTTAGGGCACAAACCTAACCTGTGCTGGAACAGGCATGCAAACTGGGCTGTATCCAGTGCAGGTTTGGCGCAGGCTGGGGTGCAACTCAGAGAAAGGGGATTTTATTCCCTTTACCCCCTGAGGAATACCCCAGGCAGCTCTTTGGGGCTACTCTGCCCCTGCAATTTTGCAGGGATAAAATTCTAAGCATTTATGAGGGCTTTAGGATTGATCCCTAATAACACTATTACCAGATTCTGGTAGACTCTGTCCCATGGAATTCTGTAATCAACATGTTTTGGGATGTCAGTCTTCTTTATCAGTTCTGGCCCAAAATCCAGGCAGGAGAGCTTTGACTCAGAACAATACACATGAAAACTGTAATTCTGAATGAGAGGTATAAAAAAAACCTGCTTTTGAAGCAAAGGCATTGTTACTGAAGTCATGCTGCACTATCTATGCAGTGCTGACTATATACAGGTGTGCCCCATATCTGCTGGGGTTCTGTTCTGGACTTCCCATGAATACTGAAACCGTGGATACTGGGGACACCTTTTAAAAATATAGGGGAATGTTTAAAAAATCTTGGTAAAACAAGAGTTTTAAAAATATTCCCCTATCTTTTTAAGAGGTATCCCTGATATCCATGGATAACTGAAAGTGTGGATACCGAATCTGCACTTGCCCACACTTGCCGAAGCATTAAGGTGCACGTCTGTAAAGCATTAAGAACGAAATGATCAGAAATGCCAGAAAGGACCATTTGTCTAATCCAGTGGTTCTCCCACTGGGTTGCGACCCACCAGTTTGTGTAAAGGTTCCCTGTCCCTTTAAGGGGAGAGACAGGAGAACAATCTCCAGGATCAAGTCCCTAAGGGGGGTTGGGCGAAGGGTGCGTGTGCATGCATTTACATTTATGTAGTTAGGGCTGCTGGAGGCTGCAAGAGGTGTGGGGAGCCCTCCGCAGGGCTACCCGAGGCTTGGATCGTTCCGCAAAAGCAGGTGCAAAGCACTTCTGTTTTGCAGAAGGTGCTTTGCACCCGATTTTACTGAATGTTCCAAGCCTTGGGGAGTGCTGCACAGGGCTCCCCGCATCTCCTGCAACCTCCAGCAGCCCTAACTACTTAAAAGTAAGCGAAAGTGCCCCCCATACAGAAGCAATCCTGGGGATTATGTTGTCTAGCCCTCCCCCACAAAGACTGACTGAGGTCCCTCAAAGATTGAGAACCACTGGTCTAATCTACAAAATAACTGACGAGTTGACAGCTGTAGCAAATGTAAGTGTAATGATCAAGATGACATATTTTGCAATCATGACAGCAGATGTATGAAAACAAATTTTTTGGCAATGAATTTACGGCACAATCCTAACCAGGTCTACTCAGAAGTAAGTCCTCTTTGGTTCAATGGGGCTTACTCTCAGGAAAGTGTAGTTAGGGTTGCAGCCACAGCTTATTATTCCGCAAACTTAATTTGTGCTACCCTTTTCATTTTTGTTATAAATATTTGTTGTTGAATAGTATAATTTGAACAACTGTGCATGTACAGTATATCAGTCACTGTACACTGATATCAGTATATCAGTCTCAAGCACACTGTCCCCTTGCTCCCGTATTCGTGGAAGGGTTTGGGAAAATTGGGGTCAAATGTTGGAAATAGTCAATGAAGTTTATGGGATCATGTTGCTTGGTATCAAACCTACACGCCAGTGAATACGGTCACTAAAAATATTCACTCACTAAAAACATATTTGGCTCTGGAATTCATTTCAGGACAGTTTTGCAAAGTATCTCATAAGTGGGAGATAATCTCTTTTCAGTTATAAATCAATGAAGTTTTTCCATTTGTAGAAAATACAAAACCCGTTTTAGTGTCATTTACGAAAACATACAAGGACTGAGCCAGAGCCTCACCTCTTATGCTGATATTGACTCTTTCACTGTAACGTGACCATGCTTGACAGGTGTATGTTTTGTAGCAATATATACAGCGGTAGGTCCCGGCATCTGATGGTGCAACACTGTCAAAGGGAAATACAACTTCATCATGCCCTGCCACCTCACTTCCCCGCAACTCAAATTCCAAAGATGTTTGTTTCTGCAGGAAGAATTCCATTTGTGTGTCTTCAGAAATCAGTTTGTTAGGGTCTTCATTCTTACAGCGAATGTGGACAGTCCCCCCCAAGGCTACCGTCTCACTGGGGTGCACTGAGATAGAAGGCTTGGGATAAGATGTTTCTGGGTGAGAAAGAGCACAAGAGTGAAATCTGTTAATCAAGGACACCCTAAATCCAAAATGGGAGACTTTTGTACACTCTGTGGCAGCAGCTCTCAAAGTGGTGACCGCTGTGCACTCGGAACGTGGTCCCTGTCCGGACTGCATCCAAGCATTCTGCCTGGGTGCTGTGTGAGGTCCTCCTTGTTCAAAGGACAGAGATGCTCTGGGCAGGCACATCTGCTGCCTGGCTTCTCAGAAGGCCATACAGCAGGCAGACAAAACTGTCCAGAGCATCCCTGCCCTCCAAAGGAGGAGGACTTTGCACGGTGCCCAGCCAGAACAGAAAGGTCAGCTCACTCAGTGGACGGATCTGCCTGAATGCTGGATCTGGCCTCCAGATTGCAGGTTGAGTGGCCCTGCTCTATGGGAACAAACAACACTGAGTTTGGATCACATGGGAAATGACTGACCAGGAACATTGACTCACTCTTGAGGCAGAGAGCTGTTCCTCCCAGCCCCCAGCATAGGCAGCAATGGTGGTGAAGGAGGGAAGGCCTATCACAATTTTTCTTTTATGTAACTCAGCTGCCCGCTTCACTCAAGCAGAACCACAGCACAGATCTTCTCAGCCCTCTGACCTCAGGGGAAGCTTCTCTCTGTGCTTACGGGGGAGAAAGAGGCTGGAACAGCAGCCCTGTGGGAGAGTCTTGCAACCCAATACTATTGAAAGTCCCTCACACCAATGCAGCAGGACCAGCATGGTTTGCACTGTATCCAGCGTGGGAATTTTCTAGTCTTGACATTTGTCCCATTGCCTCGGAAAAGGCCCGACACAGCAACGAGTTGACTCGGACCTGCACCTGCTCTATCACCGGCACAAGTCTGAATGGATCCATGCTGGCAGATCTGGCCTGGAAAGGGGGATGGGATATAGTGTGCACCACTGCCCCCCATCTTGCCCCCTTCCCTGGCTCTCCCTGCCCACCCCTCCCCACCTTCCCCTGTTCTCTCACTGCAAGATTGCTCTTTTTTGCAAGAATCTTTGAGTGGATGAGACTTTGGCAGGTGTCTCTTGTCAGGAGCCCATTTTTAAAAGACAACTTGGTTGGGAGAAGCCATGATACTCAGTTCCAGTACTGCCTCCATACATCTCTCACAATACGAATAATATTCTTTTGTTTACCGACACTCACCTCCAGGTACCCAGCACTGCCCCGTCAGCCGCAAGCCTGGAAGGGAGATGATTCCGTTAGGGACAAGATATCTGAGCAGCAGAAACCCATCAGGGTCAACCCACTAGCAAGGCAGATGTCTCAGTTTGCAGACCGGCAAAAGAGGCATCCTATCCGCCACCTCCTGCCTCACCTCTAGGGACTGTCTTCTTGCCTGTAGCGAGTGTCACTCCGTGACAACCTCAATCAGTCTCCAAAATCAAGCATGCTAGTGTATGCTCCCCTGGGATTCTGTTGCCCCCATGCCAGAGTGAGGAAATTCCATGACAGGCTACCCACCTCCCTCAAGAGTATGCAGATTGCTGAAGATTTTTAAGTAAGCCAAAGGGGACACACCAAGGAGAAGGCTTTCAACTCAGCTTGGTTTGGCTTTCTGGGAGGAGGGCATGGAGAGAGACGGAAGAGGCAAGAGATAAGGAAAAGGGTGGGGATCAAGTTGAGCAGGGTGGGTGGGAAACAAGGCAGCTTCCTGGAGCAGATGCCATCTCAGGCTGGGCTTGATCTGAGCCCGGAATCTATATGAGGTTTCTGATCCTCTGCCCCCACCATTGCAGTCCCTCTCGCCCCACTCTTCATCCTTCTGCAATACCAACCAAGGAAAAGGATGCTGTAGGAGAATCTCATGTTGATGGTCCAGTATCCTATCCCAGCTCTGTGGTCGTCCAAAGAAGGTCTCAGGTGGAGATTCCAGCTTTTGAGATTCGGCAGTGCCCTTTCGTATACTAGTTCTCTGTGCTCTGACAGTAAAGTTGATCTTGGTCAGCAGCACTGTAGCAACCAGCAAACCACATCCCCTTTCAGGCTGCAGCCTTAGCATTCGAAGGAAGGGAACAGATTTCAAAATCCATATGTATGACGCTGTACCAGTTTCGACTCAAAGCCAATCCTGTGTTTTCTGATGACTCCTCAGCCAGCAGGGTGATTTCCCCAGGAGTATCTTTCGGGGTCAAGGGAATCTGTTCTCACTGAAAAAAGGAGGCTTCACATTCAGTGAATTCTTGGTAACCTTGCTCAGCTACTGGCCCGCAAATGTTTTGGCAAAATCAAGGCTTGTGTAGCTTAGCAGGGCCTGAGATTTGCCCAGATCCATTGGTCTCTACTTCCCCCCACCCTAGACAGCCACAATGGCAGTAGCTCCTCCCCTTGTGCATTATTAGTGGAGAGAAGAAAGCTGCCATGTAGCAGTTCTGTGCTACTTGGGAAGCACACAAGGCTTTAGAGCCTTGTGGCCTGAGGGAGAGTGCAAAGAGCAGAAGCACTCTGAGGGTACCTTGGGAGAAGAAACTGAAGTAGCAGGGAGTCAGAGCAATGAATGAGACGGCGATGCAGAATGAATCACGGAGACAGGTTTGAAGGGTTGATGCTGGGAGGAAGCTGGAAGCTGAAGTGAGGAAGTAAGAGCGACCGAGAGCCGAGAGCCTTGGCCTCCCTTCCTCCAAGCCTTTTATTCATTCTTAAATACACGAGGCAAAAAGTTACTGAAGGCCGCTGAGATTACAGCTAGCTGCCCAACCAGGAACAGAAAAGTGCCCCTCTTTCCCCTACCTAGTAGATCATTCCATCCCGTCAAGTATACTGTACTCTTTTTATGTAACATGTTCCAGAAGGGTGGCCATGTTACTGTGTAGCTGTTATTGTGCAGCATCAAAGACTCCTCTGGCACGGTAGAGATGAACAAATTAATCTATGCTGAAACAGATTTGCTAGCCTTTAAGATACCATGGGGCTCTTTGTCAATGCAGTATTTATACGCAGCAGTATTATTTATTTTTCACATTTCTATACCGCCCTTCCTCTAAGGAGCTTAGGGCTGTGTACAAGGCTCTCCTCTCCTTCTTTTCTCTTCACAACAACCCTCTGAGGTAGGTGAGGCTGAGGGAGAGAGGCAGTGGTGGGATTCAAATAAATTAACAACAGGTTCTATGTCCTAATGACAATGTCCAGTCCCCCCAGTATCCCCCATCAGGTGTCCAGTAGCCCCCCCCCCGGTATTCTCATCAATTATCCAGACACCCATGGGTGCACGTGGGACGGGGTCAGGCCTGTTTGGGTCAGGGCTGTTTAGGGGAGCGGGGTCAGGGTTGCAAGGCAGAGTGGGTCAGGGCTGCATGTGGGTCAGGGCTGCTTGTGGGAAGGGGGGTCAGGGCTGCATGGGAGAGGGGGTCAGGGCTACTTGTGAGAAGGGGGGTCAGGGCTGCTTGGGGGTTAGGGCTCCACAGGGGTCAGGGTTGCATGGGAGAGAGGGTCAGGGCTTCATGGGGTCAGGTCTGCTTGTGGGAAGGGGAGTCACAAGTACCACCAGAAAGTACTACTCCAGGTACTTGTACAATTGGTTGAGAAACAGTGTCCTAGTCACTGGTCTCGCTGCCAGGCAGTCGATGTCAGGAGGTCCCACAAGTACCACCAGAAAGTACCACTCAAATACCACTAGTGGTACCCATACCACTGGTTGACAAACAATATAATAATAATAACAGGTATTTATATACCGCCTTTCTTGGTCTTTATTCAAGACTTTATTCAAGGTGGTTTACATAGGCAGGCTTTATTAAATCCCTATTAAATAGGGATTTTTACAATTTCAAAGAAGGTTCTTTCTTTCAAGAACGACTACATTCAAGGTGTTTCATTCCGATCTGGCTTCACATTCTGGCCTCCATCCTCCCACGCTCAGAGCAGATGGAATTGCTCGGCTTCAGCTTGTCAGCTGCTTCAAGGTCGCACGGTGCCGGTGGCCTCGAACTGGCGACCTTGTGGATCTTATCTTCAGGCAGACGGAGGCTCTACCCTCTAGACCAGACCTCCTGCCATGGAGGAGGTACGAGTGTAAATATGATAGTTTCACCCTCATACATTTCACTGCAGATACAATATTAATTAACCCTGCAGGTGTACACATTTGTTCCCTGCTGCAAATATGCAACATTGGGCAGAAATGGTGTAACTACTCAAAACATTCTCCTCCAATTCGCATGAACTGAACTCCTGAGGACTCGCTGAGTTGAAACCAGCTTCATCTGTAAAAGTTATTGTGCTGTAAAGAGGCATGACGCTACTCACGTGGTTAATCTGAGCTTGCTTCACACGGAGTTGTCTATATAGTTAAAATCAGAATACAAATGCCCCTTTAACCATAGATTAAGGGACACCCCAGATTTTAAAAAAAAATGAGGACAAATTCTGTACCTACCACCAGATGCTTAAAAATATAATTAACACCCTGAGGCAACTCTGAGTATAATTCAAGGATGCTCAAAGGAGCCAATCCCCTTCCGCATTTCATTAACAAAACTCTCCCCCACAGCTATTGCTGGAGAAGCAAGATGCCTGCAATAGTAACCATGACAGAAGAGGACTCTGTGTGTGTGTGTGTGTGTGTGTGTGTGTGTGTGTGAGTCAGTCAGTCACCTAGAGTAAGGCGCAAGAAGCAGCCTCCCTCCCACTGCTCAGCCCTTCTGCAAATCAATTGGGGGGGGGGTTAAATGGGGCTAATGGAGCCCACCCCAAGAGGTGACAGGAGCAGGGGTGGGGGAGGAAGCCCAAGAGGAGGCTGCGGGGTGCTGCTCCCTGCCTACTGCAGAAGAAGTAGCAACAAGTAGGGGCTCTGCTCCTCTCCTCAGCCCCAGTGCGTTGCCCTAGGGAGGAGGAGGAGAAGGAAGGCGGCTGAGGGTTTCCCTTGCTCAGTTTTGAACTACCCGCCCTTCCCAACTGCCGTGGCTTCCCCTCCTCCTTCTCCTAGGAGAGGAGCCGGCCAGGCAGGCAAGGCAAAGCAGAGTAGAGTGGAGGAAGCCGAAGTCCCCTGAGGGAGCAGGCAGGGCTCCCCTTTGCCAGAGGGTTTCAGAAGTCAGTCCCATTCTAGCCAATGGGGCTTACTCCCAGGGAAGTGTGGACAGGATTGGTAGCCTCACAGCCCCAGCCTATGCCAGTCTCCTCAGAAGTCAGTCCCATTCTAGCCAATGGGGCTTACTCCCAGGGAATTGTGGACAGGATTGGTAGCCTCACAGCCCCAGCCTATGCCAGTCTCCTCAGAAGTCAGTCCCATTCTAGCCAATGGGGCTTACTCCCAGGGAAGTGTGGACAGGATTGGTAGCCTCACAGCCCCAGCCTATGCTAGTCTCCTCAGAAGTCAGTCCCATTCTAGCCAATGGGGCTTACTCCCAGGAAAGTGTGGACAGGATTGGTAGCCTCACAGCCCCAGCCTATGCCAGTCTCCTCAGAAGTCAGTCCCATTCTAGCCAATGGGGCTTACTCCCAGGGAAGTGTGGACAGGATTGGTAGCCTCACAGCCCCAGCCTATGCTAGTCTCCTCAGAAGTCAGTCCCATTCTAGCCAATGGGGCTTACTCCCAGGAAAGTGTGGACAGGATTGGTAGCCTCACAGCCCCAGCCTATGTGAGTCTCCTCAGAAGTCAGTCCCATTCTAGCCAATGGGGCTTACTCCCAGGGAAATGTGGATAGGATTGGTAGCCTCACAGCCCCAGCCTATGCCAGTCTCCTCAGAAGTCAGTCCCATTCTAGCCAATGGGGCTTTCCACCCCATAGCATAAGACATTCTCCTTTCCGGTGCCCCTTTACTGTTGTGTTCTTGTGCACCTTAAGGTCATTTTCAGCACAACCCTAGGCAGTGGCATCATTAGGGTTTGCATCACCCAGTGCGGGAGACCAGTGCATCACCCCTATGATGGATGTTCTCCCATGCGGTGGATGGGGCAATGCCCTGGGCAATGGACATGGAGATGTGCCATTGCCCTGCCCCAGGTGGTTTTTTGACTATAACATTTGACAGAAGAGAGATATTTCAAAGCAGTTTGTTTCATTGCATTCTGTATGAAAATATGCAGCGACTGATGTATATAACATGGTTATTCAAAAATACTAAGATTTAAAAAATTTTGGCCAGTAGTGGTGTCACGCCCCCCCCCGCCCCGTTCATGGCACCTAGTGAAGCCTGCACACCCGAGTGACAGCACTGATCCTAGGCATGTCTATTTAGAAATAAGTCCCATTGTGATCAATGAGACTGACATACAGGTAAGTTTGTCTAGGGTTACAGCCTTAATCTCCAGTAAAACAGCAACACAGACAATAAAAACATCTTTAAATACTACATCAAATGCAGGAGAGCCTTGGGGGAACACAAGTTTAGATCTGAAGGGAAAAATCCACAGCACTGTGACTGAATGGAAGCTTTCCTTACAAAATTAGCTAGCAGAGTACCTATTAATTAGCTGACAGTGCAATCCTATCTTGCGCTGGAACAGGTAGGCCAGGAGGCCTGCACTGTATCCCACGCAAGACTGGGGTCAGTAGTGGCTCAGCCAGAGGCAAGGGGAAACTCTCTTCCCCTTACCCCTGGGTAAGCCAGCACAGCCCCAATGGGTCTCTTCGGACTTGCACCACCTCCAGCGTGGCACAAGTCTGAGGAGAATGGAGTGGCTTCGAACTGTTCCGTGCTGCTCAGGGAATGGGAAATATAGATTTTTTTTGGGGGGGGGGGAATATGGATTTTTATTTAAAAAGTTTCATACTACAATAAATAATACAAAGGAAAGAAATCACATTTTGCATTTTTAACTACAGTCACATTTCATCAACTGTTTAACTAGAACACAGATAAATCACGTTATAGGTGGATTCACCCCATCTAACTGTTAGGTAGAAACCTGGGTGTGTCCTGTTGTAGAGCAGCATGCATACAGAGTAGCAGACACAGCAGTCTTTGAACAGCAGTTGTATTTTGAGCAAGGAGTTACACACAGAGTAGTCAAAGCAGTCCAGGTCATACACATAGAATGTAGCAATCCAGAGTTACCTTATCCTAGTCAGTATCCACAAATCACAGTCAGTCAGTCAGTCAGTCAGTCAGTCCAAGTTCACATACAGCAATTGTCAGTCAAGTCTCCAGCAGCAGCTTTACAGTTTACACCTACTGCACTGGTGGAGCTGCCTAGTGAGGCTTAAGTGGGTTGAGCATCCAATCAGAGTTTGCCCAGTTAATTAGGGTGTGGCAAGCACAGGTGCAGTGTAATCCAGCTGACTCAGCTGCTTGCAACTTTCCTTGAACCAATTGTTTGCTATACCTCTGGTTATGCCTGAGGAAAGAGCTAACACTAACCACTCCCACCATTTTTTCCACCTGTCTCTACTGGTTCTCACCCTTTCATAAGCCACGACACCATATACTCTGGAGACCACAAAGCGGACCCATCCCTCCGTGTTGGTGGACTTTTTCTCCTTTATTTCTTTGCCCCTTTGGATGCCCAGCGCAAAAAGGACATGCAGATTTATCAATCTTACTGTAGACCACGGCACCTCCCACCTATCGTCTCCTCCCCTCCGTTGTCCCGCATTACTCATCCTCTTGGGTCACCTCATACCTCCTGCCAGCTCCTTCCCAGAGACAGTAGTCTCCCAGGCCTGTTGGGCCAGTTCGGGCCACTTAAAGGCCTTCACTACGCCCCTCCACAACTCCTTCGCCGGCATACACTCTTGGATGAAATGGGCTACCATTTCTATCAGTGGCAGGGCGCCTACCGATCTAGAGGGTCCCGACCCCAAACAGGTTGTCCTCTTGCACCTCTTCTGATCTTCTTGCAACCATGGGTTTGCCGCTCCCACCCTGAGGACCTGATGGAAAGCCCTCCACCTTAATTCCCATAAACTAAAGGGGATTCTCTTCTCGCTAAAGGCACTGTGCGCCACCTTCTCTTGCAAGAGGTATGCGGAAAGGTGCGTCTTACTTTGCTGTTTCTCTTGGTGAGGCCTCATGATAAACTCCTGTACCGTCGTTTCATACACATATCACTTGAGTTGTTTCCCTTCCAGCCCGCTGGTTTTATACGGCTTGGCTGAGAGCCCCATCTCCTTCATCAGAGTCGTCACCGCCTCCCTCATGTACTCCGGCAAAGATCGTTTTATTGCCTGAGTGAGTTCGTATCCCATCTCTTCTTTAGCCCACCATTTCTGTCCCCAGGTCATCTTTTCCCAAGTGTTTCCGAATTGGGCCCATACAGATGCAAAGGCTCCCCCTTCCTGCGGCCTCTGCCTCCATTTCGCCCAGTTGCCAAAGTTATAGGAGACAAAGGTTGCCAAGAACAAAGGTCCCAGGGCCCAAACCCCTAGTCCTCCTTCTTTCACTTTCTTATATGCCATTGCTCAGGCAAGAGGGAAGAAGGCAGTGCCCCACAAGAAAACCAAAACCTGATGGGTAACCTTGTCCACCACCTGTTTCGGTGGGGCATAGATCGCCACCAAATTGGAGACCATCGGAACGCAATACACGTTGACGTAACACGCTCTCTGGTAGAGGTTCAAGTTCCATTTTTTCCACCTCTTCAGTTTTTCCTCCACCTTAGAGGCCCACAGTTTCCAGTTCTCTTCCCACCCTCTTTGTTTCAGTCCAAAAATTATACCTAAAATTTTTACAGATTCCACCTTTTGAACCTCTTGTTTCCTTTCATCCGTTTCAAAAACAGCCCCCATGGCCCTCACCACTATGTTTTTCCCCCTCAACCCAAGAGAATAACATTTGGTTTTATCCTTGTTTATCACCACTCCCGAGGCCCTGCTGTATTCGTCTGTTATTCCCTTCAATGTCTCCATCTCACCCATGTCTCTAACCATAATGTACACATCATCTGCGTGGGCTACCGTTTTTATGGCATTCCCAGCCTCTGCGCTATTCCCTTCCCCACCCATGGCGATTCCCTTTATTCTGGGCTCTGCCTAGAGTATGGCCAGCAACGAATCTAACGCCAAAACATAGAGGAGCGGGCTCAATGGACATCCTTGGCGTATCCCTGATTCTAGGGTTATGATTTTTTCCCTTCCATCCATTTACCTGCGGCATAACCGATGCCTGCTCATACAGAGTTTTTATATGGTTTATGAAAACCTCTGGGACACCCTTTGCCATCAGCATTTGCCAGAGATACTTTCTGTTTATTCTGTCAAAGGCCTTAGATTGGTCCATTTGTAGAAGTATCCCTTTCCACTCTCCCTTCTCCACCATCTGAAAGATTTCTCCCACCAGAATTAAGGAATCGGTCATCTTCCTCCCTGGGACAGCACTAGTCTGGGTCCTCATAATCAACGTAGGGGCTATTTTGGAAAGTCTGTCATTCAAAATCTTTGCTAAAATCCTATAGTCAATGTTTGTCAGAGTAATGGGCCTCCAGTTTTTAGGAAGAGTAGGGTCCCCCTCTTTATAAATGAAGGTTAAGATTCCTCCATAAAAACTATCACTAAATTTGTCCTCCTCCTGTAAGGCTCTATTAAAAGCCGTGGCTAGGGGTTCGGCCAGTTCTTTATGAAACAACTTATAAAAGGTGTAATTTAGTCCATTGGAACCCGGAGCAGTGCCGTCTCTTCCCTTTCCTGTCACCTCCAGCACTTCATCTTCTGTTACGGGTTTAATCATCTCCTTGGCTTCTTCCTTACTGGGTGAGTCATAGGCATCCCTAGGCATTTTCATCAAAAAGTCAGTCATGGTTTGCTCTTCTATCTTTTTCTCAGCATACATTTCCTAGTAGTGAGTATTCATGATGCTCAACTTCTCATCGGTTGGGTATTTTATCTCCTCACCTCCTGACTTTGAAGCCCTTCAAAGTTCCTGATCATCCTTCCCTCCCTTTGTTTCTTCTCAACTGTTACCCTGCAGATGACTGATCTCGTCTGAACTTGGAAGCTAAGCAGGGTCAGGCCTGGTTAGTACTTGGATGGGAGTCCGCTTGGGAATACTGGGTGCTGTAGGCTTATACCATAGTCTTTTGAGACGGAAGGTTGCCAGCCAAGTCTTCCTGCTCCACAATTGGCCCCTTTGATCTGTATTTCTGCTTTTGTATTCTGGCCTCTCTCCTCCTCCGGTGATATTCTTGGATAATCTTCCCATCCCTCTCTAATTTCTTCTTATTCCATGCCAGTCCTTTGTTGATCCTCTGATGGGCCTTCAGAAAGCCAAAAATGTAATAAGTAGCTGTGTGAGGTCACCTGACAATCAGAGAGCGAACACTGGAAATGTTAAAGGGAGGAACCGTCAGTTGATGACGGATGGAGGAAGAGGAGCTAAAATAAACCACCGGGGAGAAAAAGGAGGAAGCAAACTGATAGGACAAAAGAAGAGGAAGAGTGAACACTGGGCAGCACCCTAGGTCATCAGAAGGCAAAGCAGATGTGACAAGGCAGCCATGTGCATCTTTTAATTTATTTTAAAAAATAATACCCTACCCTTCTGCCCCCACAGGGACCACCAGTGCAGTTTACAACTGTAAAAAAAATCAAATCAAGAAATAGTATTAAAAACATCTCAAAAATACAAAAAAATATTATTTTTTTATTTTCTCGAGTTTTATACCACCTGTCCTCCAAGGGGCTCAGGGTGATGTACATACGTAGTTCCTTCCCTTCTTCTGTCTTCACAACCACCCTTTGAGATAGGTGAGGCTGAGACATAGTGACTGAATAATGCTAATTTAGAGGCATGTCACAGTGTTCCCAGGGGTTCCATTCTAGAACCCCCCCCCCCCGCGGTTGTCTGAAACAGCAGATGCCCCCCACCCTCTGGAGGAACACCCAGAGAATACCCACTCCATCAGTGAATGCCCCTCCTGGCCTCCTAATACCTTGTAAGGCATTAAAAAGGCACTTCCAGTTTTATGAAAAAACTGGAAGTGACTTTTTCATTCTAGGGCTCAGTCTGATCCTGGCAGAGGCCACAGATGGATGTCCATGGCCTCTGCTGGGCTCAGAGGACCCTCCAGAGGGGCACACACCAGGATGTGCGCAGGGCCCCCGCAGAACTGATCATCAGATAAGTGAATCTGTGGATATGGGGTCTGCAGATATGGGGGCCCTCTTGTTTCCTCTAGTTGTGCCTCACTGAGAGGTGAGACCGGGAAGGGGGGGGGCAAGACCTCAGGTGTTGAAAGAAGTACATGGCCAGATATATGTGGAATAAGACCGTCGTTCAGGTCCAAGCCATATTGGGCTTGAAAGGTAACAACTAGCATCTTGAATTGGGCCTGGAAACAGGCTAGGAAGCAGTGCAGGTGTTAATGTTGTGGGAGTAATGTGGACAGAGCAATAGGCCCCAAGACGCCCTCATCTGCCACATACTGTACCAATTGAAGTTTCTGGACCATTTAGGAGGACATCTGCATGCAGAGCACATTACAGTAAGACAAATGTGATGGGCAGGCATGGAGCACTGTGGCCAGGTCTGCTTCCTTCAAAAAGAGACACAGCTGGCACACCAGTCAAAAGTGGACAAAAGTGATCTTGGCCACGGCCAACACAAGGTTCTCCAAGGGCAAGGCCAGATCAAAGACTGCTCCCATGCTATGAACTTCAGGGGCATGTAATGGGGTGCTTCTGGGTCCCATGGACATACATCCTCAGGCTGGCCCCTTCATGCAAGGTTCACTTATCTTCTCCATAGCCATGCAGTTGGGAATCTGACCAAATGGAAAAGATGTGAAGTTCAAGCCTATGATGACAATCACCAGCTACAAACACAGTGGCCAGATTGCAGAAATCTTGCCGGCAAGTGAAATCTTCTCCAGAAATGCTCTTGAATGAGGACTGAAAGATATATGGTAGTTATTGAAACACATGCTGACCAACAGCAGGTCACATCACAGAGACACAAGGACAGGGAGCAGACGTGAAACCAGCACAGGTGCCAACTCTGTCCCCATGTCCATTCAGGCTGCATCATCGCTGGACCAAACATCAGCTATACTACCAGGCATTCATTCTCTTGCTCATCTTTTGGCCTGATATGTGCTGTTACCTGTTGACAATGCTCTTCTGCTATGTCTGCGCAGGATCAGTGTCTGTACAGAAGGATAAAGGGATGGAAATCTGATACAAGGCAGAGGAACATCCAGAAATCGGGGGGGGGGGGAGGCTTGAAGATTTTGGGGGCCCGATCACTTCCCTGCTCAATTTGCACAACAAAAGAATTAAAAAGGGTGACTCAAGGAAAAAACTACTCAGAATCTATCAGGAAACTTGATAATCTTGGATTTGGTTTGAACCAAGATGATGGCTTCCTGTCTTATTGCTTTGCAGAATAACTGAGTTAAACCAGATCTCAGTTCTCTGGCTTCACTGAAACAGCCATAGACACACGCTTGCCTGCTGAGGCTTTCACTTCATGCATCTGATGAACTGAACTGTAGTCTGCAAAGGCATAAGCTGAAATAAAGTGGTTAGTCTTTTAGGTGCCACAGACTCTGTCATTCTTGCTGCAACAGAACATGAAGGAAAAGAGAGGAAGCCAACGGGCAAAATTAGCACAAGTCTAGTGGTTAGTGATGGTCCTTTTGCCCTGTCAACCTCACTCTCCTTACTGGTCAGACTTGAGGATACTGAGGAATTGGTAGACTTCCTGCTGCCTCCATTCAAGGCCAAGAAAGACAGACAGAAAGAGATCCCTTGAGAATCAAAGAATCATAGAAACATAGAGTTGGAAGGTCATCTGGTCATCCAATAGTCATCTGGACCTAAAAGGTCAACCCCCTGCCTGAAGCAGGAAATCCTTCTAGAGCATCTCCAGAAGGTGCTTGTTGAACCTCTGCTTGAAGGTTTCCAGTGAGGGAGAATCTACCACCTCCCTTGGCAATCTGTTCCACTGCTGAGTCCACCTGACCGCCAGGAATTTTTTCCTGATATCCAATTGGAATCTTACTCAGTTTGTACCTGTTGGATCTAGTTCTATTTTCAGAGGCAGTTGAGAACAAATTTGTCTCTTCTAACTAAACAAAGGCAAACTCCCAGGTTAACCAAGGGCCCCCAAAACCCAAGGGGCCCCCCTTGAAGCCAAACAGTAGCAGAATGTTAGCCATCTTGTAGAGTGACAACCTGCTTCCTCTCTGCTGAACTTGAACCAGGCAGGTAAATCAGTAAAAGTTGCAAGACGTTTATTAAAAGGGGGAACAAATAATGGGGGGGTTTGCAAAGGAGCAAACAAGGCATGGACTGAGAATGAATGTGAAGTGAATAAAACAAACAAGTATGTCAGAAGTGGGGAGGGTGTTGGCAAAACTTGGCAAGGCAATTAAAATGCAAGCAGCAAAATAACACAAGTACCCTGATGTAATTCACCTAATGCTGTCCTTGTTCTAGTTTGCTAAGGTTGCACCAGAAGCCTGGCCTTTGCTTACTATGCAGCGAGGGGAGCGGCCTCCTTCTGTCAAGCAGCAGCCACTTTCAGCAATGGATGAGGGCAACACCCCTAAGCATTCTTGTGCATGACTTTAAAAAATAATGATACGTCTTAGGTCCTTTGATTGGGGGGTTTCTAACCAGGGCCCATGAGAGGGGGGTAAAGGGGATAATTTGTACCCAGGCCCAGGGTCAAAACGGGGTCAGGAGCCAAAGGAGGGGGCCCAGAAATTTCCTGGGATCTGACATTTTCCTGTCTCATCTGAACTCGCAGCCCACGTGGGTTTCTGGAGGCACAACGGGTGTGTGGTGGCAGCCACTGCCACAAGCCATACGCACCAGGCCCAGGAATGCATACATGACATTCCTTTACACACAGTGTCAAATCAGAGCGGAAACTGGCTTGCTAGAGCAGCTCGTGGGCATCCACTTACCATGAAGGAGTGTATAGGAGCTCAGGGACACAGCTGCGGGGCTACAGCTCCTGCAAAAACAAGTTTTGGTACACAGAGGACACCTTCTAGTGTGAGCCTAACTATGAGGATGCTAATTTTCTGCAGTGATTTTCTATATTTAAAAGATTTTGGAGAGAGGAGTGCTTTTGGTTTTCACTATTACTGCATCTAGCTGCTGACACCACACAGGCAGGTAGACCTGGGCTCCGCATTGGGAAGAACAGTAGACCTGGGCTCTAAAGATTTTTCCAGCTGTCACCATCCTCCCCCTGCCCTGTTTTGCCCCCTCCCCACTCTGTTCCGCCCACCCTTGTCACCACCCTCCCCATCTCTGTTTCATCTACTCCCCTTTTGGGAAGGGGCTCAAAAGAAACTTTGTACCCTCTGATAAATTTCCTCTTGGAGGCCCGGTTTCTAACCACCTGGCGTCCCTACCTGCCTCTTGTCAGGTGGGTTTGGATGCCCAATCAGCTGTTGCATGTCCCTTCCAGCAGGAGGACTGGCCAGCATCTATTTTCTGAGCTGGACCTCGGCAATGAAGATAGTCCACAGACTGATTATGTCTGCCTGTCTGATTATTTCCACAGTGGAGCTGAATTCAGCAAATCTCAAGATGATGGTCACTGCAGCAGGATGCCTCTGCACGTTTTCAAGAACCCAAAACATCACAGAAGCCTTGAGTGGGCTAGAAGGATCCAAAAATAAGGAAACATAGAGAAAAATAGGGGGTTTTTGCCACACAGACTAAGGGCCCGATCCTATCCAATTTTCCAGCCCCAGTGCAACTGTGCCAATGGGGCGTGAACTGCATCCTGTGGTGGGAGGGCCGTCACGGCGGGTTCCTCAAGGTAGGAGAGCGTTTGTTCTCTTAGCTCAGGGTCCCATTGTGCCTGCATTGGTACTGGAAAGTTGGATAGGACTGGGCCCTAAGATGGCTACCCTTCTTCATGATGGTTATTGCGTCCCAGAGATAAGGAACTTTTATCTCTCTTTCCCTTTGATTCAGACACACCCAAGATATGTTTTAGAGTAGATTATTTGTTCCCATTTCTAGTCAACATCTAAGATAGAAACTAGATGAGACATTTGATCATTTTCCCAGTTAACCATGATATCCCATTCCAGTTTCCATTAAAATCAGGAGATGTTCACATGGAAATGAAAACTGCTTCTTCATTGGAAGGTGGTATGTTTTAAAAGGGAACCAAGGATACTATTGTACAAGTTTGGGAGCTAAATCAGTCTCATGGTACCCTCTCCTGCACCACTATGGGATAGGTTGAGGGTTTTTTGTATCCGGCATGCCTCCTTTATGTAAAAAGAATGCAAATTTGTTAACGTCTTTGAAACAGAAACCAGTTGACTCTCCAGGGTGTATCATGTTTTTTTGTGTGGAGCTAAATGATAATCAAACACAAATATGAGAGGGAGAGAGTTTTTCAGTGAAATATTTCAGATGAATAGAGGAATGTTATATGTAAATTTGGGTCTTTTAATGCCATAAATCTCTGAGGAAAAAAATGAAACCAAGGAGATTTATCACATTAACCCCTTTTTGGCCAGCCCACAGGTGTACACATTTGATCCCTGATGTGTCTATGCAGTGTTGGACAGAAATGGTTTAAACAAGGATCAAGGGAACCAACCTTTCTTTTCTGCTCAGTTTTTAATCCAAGCCAGATAAGAATTTATCCGTCTGACGGTGCTGATGGACTCACTGCATTGGCTAGTAGCATCAGCAAGCATGACAATGTCATGCAGCATGTGCTAGGATCTGAGCACTCCTGCCTTGATCCCAGAGCTTCCACTGCTGGCACACAAATTCTGCTGGTCAGCAGGTAGGATTGGGTTGTCACCTTATGGATTTGATTTGTATGTGCTGCACTGGATATCATCGCAGCTTAGATGAGTCACAGCCCCTGGATTTTTGAATTCTGCTCAAAATCAATTTTTGTCCACTATAAGATGAAACAGCATCAAGCAGCAGAAACCCACCTGTACAGGAAATGAACATCTTTGCATAGTTTGACTTCCAAGAACGCCACACACTCTCTGTTCTGAGGGAAGTGACTTTTACAATTATGGCTACACCAGCCAAACACCTCCGTGGGGACCGAGGACCACATTGTGGGAGGAACCAGATGCTTGGGTTCCGATGCCAACACTCCACTAAAAGAAGACTCAGGAAGGCATTTAGGGCTGGAAGGAGAGGGAGGACAAAGTAGTCCTCAGAATGGTGAGGAGTCCATCTCTGTTGTAACCTGACCCCAGGGACGTGTGGTGCAGGGGGTGGTAGGTGTGGCAGAACCACCCCATCATAGTTCATGGGAAAGCAGGGCAGCTACCTCACCCGCTTACACCTGAGGAGGCTCTCCTGAGAAAGCAGCTGTAAGGAGACCCTCCTCACAAGTAAGCGGCAGGGCTGCTGTGGTCCGTTTCCATGAACAATGACGAGGTAGTTCTGCCTCACCTGCCACCCCCGCACTGCATATCCCTGCCTGACTCAGGCCTGGACCAAGCCATTATTCTACCTGAGACCAAGAACCAGGTGGTATCCTTGCCCCACATGCAGTCCCAGGACATGTCACTGAGCTGGGTGATGGCAGGAGTATTGCCAACTCCTAAAAAGATCCAGGGCTTCAGGCAGCTTCATCTTTACCCCACCCTTCCTCCAAAGTCGTCAGAGTAATGGATATGACTCCCCACCACCCTGTTTTTCCTCACAGCAACCAAGGCCAGCTAAACCATGAGGTGACCTGATGTGACTTTGAGCCAGAGGCTGATGGAAGAGGTGAGTGTGTAGCAGCTCTGAGGTGCTCTTCACCCTGCTGCCACCTCCGTCCAGCCTGCCGCAGGCTTGAGATGCATTGATCCTAAAAGCAAGCAAGAAAATGGTCAATCCGCTTTGCTACCCCCTGCCCGGCATTCCTTTCTCATGAGGTCAGACCTCAGGACAAAGGAGCAAAACCAGCCTTGGTTTGGCTACCCCTGTTGGCAATTCTCTGATGTAGGTTAGGGTGAGAGTTCATGGGAGCAAAAGAATCAGGGATTGAAGCTGTGCAGCACCACAGAAATCACCGCATAAAATGCAAGCAGGATTAGTAAAGTTGATTTGAAATTATAATTACATTTTAAATATAATTTAAAATTGATTTAAATTTTAAAAACCACTGGAAGGAGAAAGATAAGATGGTTGCACGATGATACTTTGCACACTGGATCTTTGTCCCTGCAACAGAAGTTGCTGCATCCTTTTTGTGTGCCGCCTGGCAATAGTTTCAACATGTATTTATAAATTAAAATGAACAGCTCTATCTGGCACAAATTATCATTGCGCGGCCATTTTATCTTCCCCCTTCCAGTGGTTTCAAAAACCTCACGTTGCTTTTTGGACAAGTGAACAGTTCTGTTTTAGTAAACCTATCTTGACGTTGGCATGGTGAACTACTAACGAACGCAAGATCTTTCTGAGTAACTGGGTGGAGCACACACGCCATGTCTAGATTTCTTTTCTCCTTGTTAGTACAGTAATATCTTACCATGAGAGTTATCTTGACGAGCTCTTTCTGTGCAAAAGAAAAAACTCTTTATCAGTTTCAAGAATTAAGGCATCTTGTTCCGGTGTTGTCTCTAACATCTACCAATCTTGTACTTCTTAAATATATGCATATTTTCTCTTGGTGTTTTTCTTTTTTTCTTTCCCTCTCCTTGTTTAAGATTTTTCTGGATTTCTTTGCTTAATGAGTGTGTTTTGTTTGTTTCCTTCTAGAGTCCTCCACTCCTTAGCAGGTGAATTCTTAGTTTGTACCCCTCTATTCCACTTTTCAGGGCTAAAACAAAGTGGTGCCCTCATCCTTCCTATGATCCCCTAAAGCTGGGTGTCCTTGGGGAGCAATCCTTTTCAGTGTCCTGACTGTCCTCCTCTTCTTTCTTCTCCCTACTGGGCTTCTACTCAGGTCTTTCTCTACTTATCACCAGCCCAACATTTTGTCGTAGTATTTTTTTCCCCAGCATTCTGTGTTGATCAATGCTTCTCATGGTGTGGTAGGCTGGAAGGAAGTGGCCGCCCGCGTGACCAGGCGTCCTTTTTCTCCAAGACATGTCCTCTTTTTAAGCCTCACATCCTGGGAAAGAAGTTAAATGTCCTCCTTTTCCCTGTGAGCAGGCCTCTGCAGGCAGCTCATAATCTTCTTGTAATTAATAAATTATTTATTATTTATTTAAAAGATTTTTATCCTGCCTTTCCTCTGCCAGAGCAGATGCCCTGGGTGGTTTACAATTTTAGGAGAAATTAATAATAATAATAATAATAATAATAATAATAATGCAATTTATAAAAACAATGAAAAAACCCTAAAAAATACATACGTACATACATACATGTGTCCTCTTTAGCACTCATGACATATGGTCACCTTGGTGGCAGCAGACTTGGGGTGTCCTTGATTCAGCTGCACTCTCACCTCCTCCATCTGCCTCTGCCTCCCTTTACATCATCTGCATTCCTCAACCTCATAGGAGCTGGCAGACATTACCCTTTCAGATTATACAGCATGGCTACCTAAGCATGCTTAAGGTTCAGCATCTCCTGTATGTGGAACAAAGCGCTGCACAGAAAGGGAGATGGCTGGAGAACAACAGGTGAGAATTGACTTGGACAGAGACCCAGGTGCCCTCACTCCTAGCCAGGCTACTTAATCAATTTGATCCAAAGTCACAACTGTGGGTATACAGCATTGTGTGGTTGTGATGCTGAGTCAGTTTCTGCTCTATCTCCCAAAAACCAGAAAGAGAAATGAAAGACTGAAACATTCTGCTTAGTTTGTGTTTATCATTCACAAACATGCAAAATAACAGAGATAGCATTTTTTTTTTTTTTTTGGTCTTGGGCTTATTCCCCAACATCAAGGGCAGAAGGGAATCTTCTTGAACTTCACAAGAATGGGGTTTATCCTGTTTGAGTGCCTCCCATGTTTTTTGCAGCCAATTTTGCTTTGGCGACTGTTCTGATCCACTGAAAAGCTGGAGAGAAGGTGTCAAGAATGTGTTCCTTGGATTTTGTAGCAATCTGATCGACTGCTGTGATTATTGTGTTAATCAAAGAATTGGCAGTTTTAGCTTGCATGGGTGCTGAATGGATGAGAATCACTTAAAGCGTACCTGCTTGCAGGAGGCTGAAAGAAGTGCCCGAGAAGCTGTTGTTGCCAACATCCTCCTTTTCCTTGTACCTGTGCAGTCTAAGCTAACTTCATTTTGGGTTCTGGCTGGCATTTCTGGGAGCTCAGCAGGACTTTGCTCTGGAAGGGCGTGATGCCATGATGAACTCTTAGAAAAGTTAATAATAATCATATAATAACTTTATTTTTACCCCGCCTTTCTCCCCGAAGGGACTCAAGGCGGCTTGCAACAGGTTAAAACAGATTAAAAACATAATTTAAAACAAATAAAAACATTAACACATATCATAAAAACAGCAGTCAGATAAAAAATAGTCCGGTAAAAAGAGCATAGAGCAGCAGCAAATCATAAAAGAATCAGGCCTGTAAAAAAATATAAAAGATGTTAAAAAGATGTTAAAAAGGCTGATAACTCAGAAGGCTTGTTTAAACAGAAGGGTTTTCAGGCCTTGCCGAAAAGTCTCAAGAGAGGGAGCCATTCTTAAGTCAAGGGGAAGGGAGTTCCATAGCGTTGGTGCCACTACTGAGAAGGCCCTATTTCTTGCCGCCACCCCACGTACCTCTCTAGACGGTGGCACTTGTAAAAAGGCCTTCTCTGATGACCTAAGAGGACAAGCCAGATTGTACGGGAGTAGGCGATCTCTAAGATAACCTGGCCCAGAGCAGTATAGGGCTTTAAAGGTCAAAACCAGCACCTTGAATTGGGCCCAGAAACGAATGAGCAGCCAATGCAGCCACTGGAGAAGTGGACTGACAGGGTCGAACCGCCTACCTCCAGTAACCACACGGGCCGCCGCATTCTGCACTAGTTGCAGTTTCTGAACTGTCTTCAAGGGCAGCCCCACAGAAAGCGTGTTACAGTAATCTAACCTCGATGTTACTGAGGCATGGATCACTGTGGCCAGGTCTGCACGATCCAAGTACAGCCGCAGCTGGCGCATCAGCCAAAGCTGAGCAAAGGCCCCCCTAGCCACAGCTGCCATCTGGGAATCCAGGAGCAGCTGCAAGTCCAGGTGGACCCCCAAGCTGCGGACCTGCTCCTTCAGGGGGAGTGCAGCCCCATTCAGCGCAAGCCGATAGTCCAGCACCTGCATCGAGGATTTCCGAACCAGGAGAGCCTCTGTCTTATCCGGATTTAATTTCAGCTTGTTAGCCCCCATGCAGATCCTCACTGCCTCCAGACAGCGCTCCAGGCCCTCAACTGCCACCCTGGAGTCTGGAGGAAAGGAGAGATAGAGCTGGGTGTCATCGGCATATTGATGGCACCCCACTCCAAACCCCCGGATGACCTGTCCCAGCGGTTTCATATAGATGTTAAATAGCATGGGGGACAGAATTGAGCCCTGTGGCACCCCGCACCTCAAGGGCCAGTGTGTCGAACAGGCATTCCCCAGCACCACCATCTGGGACTGATCCTCCAAGTAGGAGCGGAACCACCGCAAAACAGTGCCTCCAACTCCCAACTTGGCCAATCGGCCCAGAAGGATACCATGGTCGATGGTATCGAAAGCCGCTGAGAGGTCCAGCAGGACCAACAGGGACGCACTCCCCCTGTCCAGTCCCCAGCGTAGGTCATCCACCAAGGCGACCAAGGTAGTTTCCGTCCCAAAGCCTGGCCTGAAACCAGATTGAAAAGGATCCAGATAATCCGCTTCATCCAAGATCCTCTGGAGTTGGGACGCCACCACCTGCTCAATTACCTTGCCCAGAAACGGGATGTTGGAGACTGGCTGGTAGTTATCTAACACATGGAATCCAGGGAGGGCTTCACTCCATTTAAAGTTCACTCCATTTAAGGGCCAACAAGGGGAAGGGAGACTGTTGCACAGCAGGGCACCTGTGTGTCTCCTTTCCTTCAAGGTCTTGCAAATTTGGGTGCCCCATCCTGACAAAATCACTGCAAGCACAAGTCCTGCTGCCTAATAAATTAAGTTCCAGCTGCCCAGTGACCAGGCTGCCAGGCGATCTTTTCTGATTCCTATGCCAAGAAGCCTCTCCCATCAATGACCTGAGCCTGGGGCAACCAATCAAGCCTTTGTGTGTTCCTGGAAGGCCACATGCAAGCCCAATCAAGTCCATGCTGCAAATCCAGGGAGAAGCTCCAAACCTTCTGCATAGACCCAGATGTCCTTTTGTCTTCTGTGTGCAGAAAGTCCTAACACTGCCCCTGCTCTGAAAGCAGAACTTTGTCACTTCTCAATATTTTGGAGATGCCCACAGTGTGCTTTGCGGTTCTTTCCCAGTAGAAAACCCCTCCATTTGCATCATGGAGTGTTTACTTCCTCTGGCCATTTGCCAAGGTGCCCACCTGCTCTGCATTTTGAGGGTCTCTTCCCCCTCCATTTTGGCAGCTCTGCTGAGAGCTTCCACATTTTTGCTTGGCAATGTCGTCCTGTGGCCGGGGAACTTCTTGCTCTGGAATCTGCCCTCACCCTTTAAGCAGCTTTTGTCTCCCCACTGGAACCTGGAATCCTGCAGCCCTGTCCTGGCTGCTTAGACAGGATTCATACTCAAAACCTGCCCAGTAGAATTGGTAATGTCTCTGTCTGCCCTTTGATCCTCAAAACCACAGTGACATGCAGTCAGGGGAAGCACCAGATCTCCCCCCCCCCCCCCAAAAAAAAAGCCTGAATGCAGCTATTTACAGGTATTCCTTTTCAACTGCAGCCGTTTGAAGCTCTGTACCTGAAAGTAAACCCCTGCCTTTACCTTGTTATCTATATTTCTCTAATAGACTCTTATCTCCTTTAAAAAAACTCAGTTTCATGGTAGCCTAATTTTGAGACACACTGAGCTGCACTGCACTTTGAGCTTGTTTGCACTGCCCACACATGTCAACAACCCCAAAACTAAACTGAAAAATTTGACCTCTTGCTTCATAAGTATTGCTAATTCCTCAGGTTTGGTTCAATTTGAGTTATTGTCTGTGTACGCACATAACATATGCAGGAAGATACATGTGTGAATGAGCAACGTTGGCAACACCGTACATCCCTGGAACAAAACCACATCAGGAGATATTGGCAAAAGAAGAACTTGCTTGATGTATAGAACAATAGCTGGGACTATGAAAGGCTGAGTTTTGGGGGTCATTAAGTGACAGGCCTTGCCCATGTGAAGGCTCCTGTCGAAATAATGGATATGGGCAGTTGGATGGAGGCCAGCTGGGAGAAAGGGTAGGCTTAGAAAATGTTAATGCCCCTCCCAATAAGGAAGTCCCTATTCCTCAAGATAATGTCAAAAGGACTATCAAGATAATGAGCAAGTTTCCATCCAGCAGAGACGACCACTATTGCCACCATCTCCAGTGGAGAAGACCACCATCACCTCCCAATGGACCTGCTCCGAGTTAAGCTAGTCCCTTAACTAGTGAGGAGTTGTGAGGGAGCTGTGAGGGAGTTGAATTGGAGAAGCTGTGTGATTGTTGTAGATTGTGGCCGCCTTGGATTTATGTTAGAAGTTTATTTTCTATTTCTACCATTCCACTTTTATTAATTGTATCCATTGCTTCACTAAATTCACTAAATCAGATTTGCTGCTTCCTTTCAGTTTGGTCTCTGCACCACCCCTTAGATCCCTGGTGACTGAGAGGCCGTAGGTTCAGTGCTTTGATCACCTGCTGGGCTGAACATTCTGTGACAGAGAATTTCCATTCTAAGGAATCTATCCCAGGAAACATAAGTAAGGCAGAATCTCAAGTGTTTCCTCTGCTGATGTCCCTGTCCTTTCAGTGAGGCCTGGTTTCTTTGTTCCCAGGGGATACTTTGAGGGGGTGGCTGTCCCTTGTTTTTTGAGAACCAAAAAATGACACGTACTCCATGCTGGATCTCGGTATCACAGATGTGGATGCTGAGAGAGAAGGCTGTGGTGTGTGCATGCCTTGTCTTCAGCCTGAAAGGGGATGTGGTTTGTTAGGCAGGGTAAGATATGATCAACTGATAACTTGTTCCTGACTGAGAACTGAGTCACTGCAGCCTCCAGCTCGTGTTCATTTTGGACACCCCAGATCAAGGAACCAAGTGGCCAATTCTGCCTACAAGACTGAGCATTCCCTTACCATGAAGTTCTCTTCCAGCTTCTTGCTTCTTGGTTGGTATTGCAAATGGAAGGGGAGCAGGACCATGGATTGGGAAGTAGCTGGGTGGGGTAGCTAGAAACCCACTATTGGTTCTAATCATTCCGTTATCTTCTCACTAATGGTCTCCTCTCTTTTCAGGGTGTTGGCTGACTGGGCAGTGGTGGATTGTGTCAGGTGAGTATGCGTAACCAAAATAATATTGTAGAGCTACTGTCTATTAAAGGTAAGTGGCATGCTTAGCATTCTGTCATTGCAAAGCCTGAATGTTTTATGTACAGGTTGGGCATCCCTTATCCGAAGTTCTTGGGACCAGAACCACTTTGGATATCAGATTTTTTTCATATTTTGGAATACTTGCATATACATAGTGAGAGATCTTGGGGATGGGGTCCAAGTCTAAACACAAAATTCATTTATGTTTCATATAACCCTTATGCACATAGCCTGAAGGTAATCTTATACAATACTTTTTAATAATTTTGTGCATGAAACAGTTTGTGATTTTATTTTTTTAGGCCGAAAGATTTAAAAAAACAAACACCATGTTGATGCTCAGAAATGTTCCATATTTCAGAATGCTCCATATTTTGGAATTTCAGATAAGAGATGCCCAACCTGTATCTTAACACGAAGACAAGAGAGATGCTGAACTTCAGTGGTCATGCACCTGCATAACTTTAATCAGTTGGGCTGCCCAATCCAATGCAACTCCCCACTGGCAGCTATTCCAATGTGGTGCCTGCTGAATCCTGTTGGGAAGTTTTGACATCCGGAGTCCACCTAGGGGTATGGGAACATATTTGTTCCCTTGCCCCTGATTACAACAATGCTGGGCCACCAGGTCTACTTGGACCTGTGGTAGCTCTATAGCTGGCGCAAGTCTATGTGGACCCAGGTTGGAGAATTAAAGCCAGGAAGGGAATTAGGTTATCACTGTGCACCAATACCACCCCTCCTGGTCCAGATCTACCCCTCCCCAACTCCCTTACCCCCTCCGTGAACTTACCAGTGCTGGTGGGCAACCTCCAGCTGCTGGTGAGTAGGGGTGAGCACTCACCATTCATGGCAGCAGCCAGGCCGCACAGACTGGTGTGTCACATTTTGTGACAGCCAGAAAGTACCTTATGCCAGCGAAATACTCATTCCAGCAGCATAAAGGCTCCAATAGGTTCGGGCCATAAGGAAGCTTGCCGTGTTCCTACTGATGTGCAACTTGGCACAGAGATTCTAACTGGTGAAGGATATAATCAGACCGAATGTTCAAAAGTTATCATAGACCTTGAATTACGGCAATTTTGCTAGGTTTCAATTGAACAAAAATCTTGGTGGCTGGCTTTTGTTTTTTTACCCAAACAAACAGTTGCTTCAATGTCTTCTTTTGGCTGTTTAGATGATATTGCAAAGATGTGCCTCTGGTGAACATCCATTCTGTATATCTAAAGTTCAGAGATGTCAAAGTTCCCATTTTCATTCAGTTATTTAACTAAGGGCACATTAGTGCAATTTGTGCCTGTTTGCTGGATTGAAGTGACCAAGGTAGAGCCCACCTCTCAGAACAAAAATGGCTGCCGCTGGAATGGGCAAACACCAACGAGGTCAATTTGTGAGCATTGTGTGAAGGGAGGGATTGCCTTTGCCCCTACCAAGTCTGGACTCATATTGCCACCTTCTCTTCTGTGGCTATTTGCTCTGAGAGGAAAGCTGCCTTTGAGACACAAATGGCCTTTTCTCCATAGTTCCCATCGCCAAAGTTCTTTCCTATGTGCTATAAGCATGCATAGCAAGAAACCAGACGGATATATTGCCATTTGACCTTGTCAGTACCCAAGCATCTGAGTTATGGTCTCCCTGTGAGGGGCTGACATACTGGAGTAGAAGTGCTGTGATTGACTACACTTGGTATGAATCCTATTCCATTGTGGTGGAAGGGACAGGGAGGGTGATGCAGAAAATGGGATGGGAAAGAGTGGTGATTTTCTCATTCCCCATTTCATTAGAGAATTGTGACTTACAGCACCTCTGTTGTTGGCATAAAATTATGCCAGCAGCAGGGCACGGCTGTGGTTGGCATGAAACAGGAGATCTGGCATGTGATCCCCTCCCTGGCATGACCATCTCCCTATCCCGTTTTTGGTCCTCTGCCAGCAGCTGGTGGTATGCTATGTCACCATATTGTATAGGTAGGCATGTAGGTATGTCATAGGTTTGGGGTAGATATGTCACCAAATATGTATAGGACCAGGGTGACCAGATACAGTGAAAGACAGAGCACTTATACCTTTAACCACTCTATAGAAGAAGGGAGTTTGGCAGGTGCAGCTCAACATAGAAGGCTTTAAAAAGCTGCACCTACCAAAATTATATCTGGTCACCCTGTATAGGACTGTAGCCTTAATAACACTTACAGCACAGTTCTATGCATGTCTTCTAAGAAGCAAACTCCACTGAGTTCAATAGGACTTACTCCTAGGTAAGTGTGTATAAGATGGCAGTCTTGGGCTATGATCTAACTTTTTCTTGGCAGCTTCAACGTCCTGATAAAAGGGAAAAAAATCTTTCTGTTTTCGTTGTGAAATCAGAAGTGGTTTTTTTTTTTTTTTTTTCTGCCAAGGGGTTGCAGAGGGTGGCAAACTCCCCAGACACTCCAGAGAGCCTTATCGACCCCCAGGTAAATGTTAAAAAACCCTCCCCTTGCCCTGATCATGTTGCTGCCTGTTTCTGGTTCCTCTGGTGGGTTGTGACCAATCAGTTTGGGAACCAGTGCCCTAGAGCAATGATTCCCAAACTGTGAGTCAGCAACCACTGGTGGATCGTGGCCTGATTTTTGGTGGGTCACCAGTGGCTGATGGAAAGATCAGATAAATGAGAGCCCAATCCAACTTTCCAGCTCTTGTATAGCCACAATGCAGCCCCATGGTAAGGGAACACATGTTTCCATACCCTGAGAAGGCCCCAATGACAGCCCCTCCACCACAGAATGCAGCACACACCCCACTGGCACAACAGCAGCAGCACTGCAAAGTTGGATAGGATTGGGCCCTTAACTGTCTCAAGCCCTGATGTTACCAAAAAGGGCTGTTTTGGTTTAGGGGAATTAGTACACTACCCTTTTGGAACTTCAGGATTGCAGGCTAGATAACAAGATAGCGTAATGCAGAGAAATTCCCTTTTAGCTTGAGAAGGAGACTGGGAGAAAGATAACTTTCAATAGGATTATATTTTTATTGCAAAAACACACAGGTAAACATAATGCACATGGAAAATTGATAAGTATAGGTTTCTAGTACTTGTATCTAGTGTACCTAGCTTATGGTGGTTGCATGTGAGCAGTATTTGGTGCATCCGAGGAAATCAGGAAAAGGGAAATTTGTAGGGGAGGATTTTAGGGGTCCCTGGTCTGCCAACCCAGTTGCTGACTAAAGATGGGGAGAGAAATGGAGAAAAAAGGGGGGAGAAGGACCCTCTGCCTTGGAAGGGCAGCCAGAGAGAGAGAGAGACCATGTGGCGAAGCTCTCTCTTAAAAGGGTTTTTGCTGATCTGGATGACCCGGATGTGTCCCAGAGCTGATCTGGATGTGCTTGCTCACTACACACATTGGGGCACGTGGAGTATGTAAAATCATGAAAGGTTCAGGAAGTCAGCTATCAGCAAAGGCTGGCCTCCTGGGTGGGTAGCTGGCCGTTCAAATCTGCATACAGTGATTGAGTTAAAACAATACATTGAATAGAAGACATTTAAGCAACAATTTACTATTTCAGCCTAGAAAGGTGGAAGTTGTAGGGTTTCTTGGAAGTTTTGCCTGTGAGAAGTATAAGTGTTGGCATCCTTTAGTCTCGGAAGACTATGGTGTCACGCTCTGGAACAGAGTGTCCTCTCCAGTGCGCGAAGCCTGGGTAAAGTAGGTATGGAGGATAGGCTGTTACCCATGCAGCAAATCCCTCCTCTCCACGTCGCTTAAATGGTCCAATGGAAAGGCAGAGGCCAATACGGTTGGTTCCAGCGGCGTCGCAGAAGTTGCCAGAACGTGACTGTGTTCAGCCATGAACTGCCTCAAGGACTCCGGCTCTGGATTTTGCCTCGAGGTTGACTCCTGAAGCCTTTTCCATAACTGGATGTAGCCACAAGGCAGTGGAGGTTTGGGATCAGAGTTTTCCTTCTCTCAGATGAGCTGCCTTCCCAGGCTAACGAGTCCCATCTACCCGGTGGCTGTTTAGTCACCTCTTACGACAAGTACAGCCAAACTGAGGGTCTATTCTTATCCCCAGCCCCTAGGGATGTGAGAAGTGTAATGTGTTTGCATAACCAGTGATTGGATTAGGAGACACAGTGATTGGGTTAAATGAATGATCTGCTCTTCCAGACATGTTTACCCTCGGGAGGGTGATGTTGTCATCATGGGCTTGACTTGACTCCTTTTTTGGCCTGTCTGGGAAGTTTGGCTTGTATGATATTTTAGTTCATAATAACATAACCAGATATAAAATCACAACTTAAAAGGAAAAAGGGGATTTTCGCATAACACTGAGGCTATTCTAAAATCAGATACTGTAGCTGCTGATTACCATGCAAAAAGCTGAGCTCCTGCAGTTTGCAAGCAAGTGTAAATATAGGGAGATAAATGTTTGAGGGTCCTTTCTGGTTATTACTACTTATAAATAAATAAGTTTTTTAAATAAATAAATATTTTTGACTGAATATTAATTGATCAATTAATTAAATCAATATTAATGTAGGGTCCCTGCCCTGAAGGGGCCTGGAGCAGGCTTGTTCCACCCCCAGGGAGGCCTCAGATTGGCTGAAGGGGGTTCCAGCACCCTTGTCCTCCTCCCTAGCAGAGCTGCCAAACCTGGCCTACGAGCAGGAGCTGTTGACCTCACAGCTCCCTGCTTCACACTGCCTGCCTCTCATCCCTGGCCTCCCTGTTCTATGGAGCAAGCCCGCCCCCTTTGGCCCCTCCCCTTCCTCCAGGTGGGGCTGAAAAGGCCTTTCCTGGCCCTGGCTTGTTTCTTGCAGTGTTCCTTGTTTGCCCTGCCAGCCTCCTCTAGCTGATTGGGGTGAGCCAACCTGCTTTGCTCCCTTCAAGGGCAGGGAAGCCTCCCCACCCTGGGCATGGGGTGCCTGCTCCAGGGTAAGTCAGGGCCTCTGGGTGGAGCCCTGACAATTAATTAATTAAATATAACTATTAAATTGATTAAATATTTTTTGATCTCCTTTTAAAGGCTGGTAAACCTGGGTGGGTCCCAATGGAGTGTCATTTTTTATGCTTTTATATTTATTATAATAAAAGAAAAAGAGAACACACAATAATATAGAAAGAAAAACAAACCACAACATTAGAAAATACATTAAAAGTACATCTTAAAAAAACCTTTAAAAGCGTAGCATGGGCAAAGTCAGATATTTTAATTACTTATAGCTTTGCATCTTAATGATCTAAATTTCCACCCATATATACGTTATATCTCCAACAGCCCATTGCAATCTCTTATTCTGGAACAATACAGGTAGAACCTTTTTACATACAGGGGTTTCATTCCCTGAACCTCCGCGATGGGGAAAATCCATGTTGTGCCAAATCAGAACCAGAAGCAACATGATTTTACACAAATTGCATAGAGTTATTCGAACTGCGTACAGTTAAGCAAATAGCGCTACAGCCTGACACTTGGGAATGGAAGAAAGCGAAGGCGGCGGTTCTCAATCGCTCACCATGTCCCCACTCCCATACTCAACCCTCCCCTGTTGCCTGCTGTAGTCAATGGGGCTTGCTCCCAGGAAACTGTGGAGAGGATTGTAGCCTGAGAGTTCAGTCCTATGCCTTCATACTCAGAAGTCCCATTATAGTCAGTGAGGCTTGCTCCTAGGAAACTGTGGAGAGGACTGCAGCCTGAGAGCCCAGTCCTATGCCTGCCTACTCAGAAGTAAGCCCCATTATAGTCAATGGGGCTTACTCCCAGGAAAGTGTAGAGAGGATTGCAACCTAAATCTAATGCTTGGGATTGCTGGGAAGACCTGCTTGCTGGGCTGTTTTGCTTGTGTAGGGGCTCCAAGGAGTCTTACTGTTCCTGTGCAAGGCATGCAATCTTCCAGAGCCTCTTCCATGGCTCCAGGGCTATTTCTGTGCCTGTTCCAGGTGCAACCTTTTTCCATTGTTTTGGCTGCCTTGAAATGGAGCAAGAAGGCAAAGGTGTGTGTGACTTTGAATTTCCCCTCCCCATTCACATTGAAATAAATTGGCAAATAAAAAATCCGTGTATAAAAAGGATGCACCTGTATTGTCTATCCCTTACCATCTAATCTTCAAATCCACAACACATTAACTCATTATTCTCTCTTTCATGCAGAAGAGTGTCATTTTAAGAAGTGGGTCCTGGTGCTAAAAAGTTTGGACACCACTGCCCTAGGGCACGCAAAGGTCTATCATTTTAGAGAGATGCTTTTCCTCTTCCAAACCTAACCTTCCTTTTCTTTCCATCCAGGAAAAGTTTATGACAAGCCAACTATCAAAGTGTCTCCAAGTTCAGTGGTGCCCTCTGGGGGACAATTCAGCATCATCTGTAATGTTAACGATGTTAACGATTCCCAAAAGGCAAAATTCACTCTAATCAAACAAGAGAATGCAGTGAAGATTAAGTTAGTGATGCGGAAGGAGAAAAATAAGGGCATATATTATAACCGCTGTGCTCAGCCACCAGATGCAGGTGCCTACATGTGCATTTATTGCTTCTGCCACTCAGACTTTAGTGAACTATGCTCAATGGAAAGTGACACACTCGATATCATCGTAAGAGGTAAGGGGTTTGGCTCAGTCCTTGTCTGCCGTGCTTACAATGAAACTCATGTGGGTTGTGCATGTTCTGTGTCTGTGACTCAAATGGAGAAGCTGCAGTGACAAAAATGAACATTCATTTTGAACCAATGTGCACACAACACACACACTTGAATAGGATTGGCAACATTCAACATGTGGCGCACTGTAGAGGAAAAGAGGCTTGCGGTGGCTGGATTCAGTGGGATCTGATGTTGGAACTGCAAGCTGTGTGGTTCCCCTGCATCCTTCCCCAAACAATCCAGGAAGCTGAGATTCAGGAGACAGTGTGCTGTAGGTATGAATGCCTTAGAACAATGCCTCAGAACAATATACAATAGAACCTCCAAAGCTGACCACCTCTCTATAATGACCACCTCCTTAAGTTGACCTAATTTTCACAGTATGGACAGACACTGCATATACACTATGGGAGACCAACCTCTCTATAGTGACCACCTCCATAAGTTGTATCTTGACCACTTCAACCGTTGCACAGAGTATTAATTTACCCTCTGTAAGTTGCCCACTGAACTCGATACTGTGGGCCTGTGTTTTGTCTGGTTTGTCCCATCTTGGAAAAGCAAGAAGCCACGCGACAATCCATCCCCTTCGCCTGCTAGCGTGTGTGCGAAAGTTTTTTTATAGGTGGGCACACTGCACATAGCTGACAGACCTGCGCCAGCTACCGATTGTTCCTGGACATGTACCAAGACTGGCAGAATGGGCAGCAAAATGGTAGATGCGCTTTAATGTCAGTAAGTGTAAAGTCATGCACATTGGGGCAAAAAATCAAAACTTCACATATAGGCTGATGGGTTCTGAGCTGTCTGTGAGAGATCAGGAGAGATCTTTGAGGGGGGGGGGTGGACAGGTCCATGAAAGTGTCGACCCAATGTGCGGCGGCAGTGAAGAAGGCCAATTCTATGCTTGGGGTCATTAGAAAAGGTATTGAGAACAAAACGGCTAATATTATAATGCCGTTGTATAAATTGATGGTAAGGCCACACCTGGAGTATTGTGTCCAGTTCTGGTCGCCGCATCTCAAAATGACATAGTGGAAATTAAAAAGGTGCAAAAGAGAGCGACTAAGATGATTACAGGGCTGGGACACCTTCCATATGAGGAAAGGTTACAGTGTTTGGGCCTCTTTAGCCTTGAAAAGAGGCGCCAGAGTGAGGACATGATTGAAACATACAAAATTATGCAGGGGTTGGACAGAGTGGATAGAGAGATACTCTTTACACTCTCACATAACACCAGAACCAGGGGACATCCACTAAAATTGAGTTTTGGGAGAGTTAGAACAGACAAAAGAAAATATTTCTTTACTCAGCGTGTGGTTGGTCTGTAGGACTCCTTGCCACAGGATGTAGTGATGGCATCTGGCCTGGATGCCTTTAAAAGGGGATTGGACAAGTTTATGGAGGAAAAATCCATTATGGGTTACAAGTCATGATGTGTATGTGGAACCTCCTGATTTTAGAAATGGGCTATGTCAGAATGCCAGATGCAAGGGAGGGCACCAGGATGAGGTCTCTTGTTATCTGGTGTGCTCCCTGGGCATTTGGTGGGCCACTGTGAGATACTGGAAGCTAGACTAGATGGGCCTATAGCCTGATCCAGTGGGGCTGTTCTTATGTTCTTAAGTTGTGAGGGACATGAGATTGCATGTGCATAGTGAAGCCACTGTCCTTTCACTTTGGTTCCCATCACCAGTGCATTACTTTACACTTCTATTGAAACACAACTGCTATTTTGCTGCCTATTCTCCAGGTTTGGAGAGATCCTTCTGGAGCACTTCACAATCCCTTCTGGTCTTCACCACTCAGAAAAGTTTAGTGTCATCCACAAACTTGTCCGCCTCCCTGCTTATCCCTGTTTCCAGGTCATTTATGAAGATGTTGAAAAGCACCAGTCCCAGGACAGATCCTTGAGGCACTCTACTTTCCACCTCTATCCACTTTTTTTGTCAATTGCCCATTGACACCCACTCTCTGTTTCCTGGTACTCAACCAGTTCCCAATCCATGAGAGGACCTGTCCTCTTATTCCCTGACTGTGAAGTTTTCTCAACAGCTTTTAGTGAGGGACCGTATCAAACACCTTCTGGTATTTAGTGAATCTGAGGAGACCCAGTGGAGGCCAGGCAGCCTAAGTAAAAAAGTGTATTTTTTTTAAGCTGTTGGGGCTATGTAACATGCTACATTCTATGGGCTGGCAACGGATAGCATTGGTCTGCCTGTTTGCTATGAAACCCAAATTTTTTTTAACTTACAATTTTTTATAAGCTTATGAATTTTCAGGTTGTTTTTTTTAAACACTGATTGTGGGCTGATTGTGGGCTGTGGGATGATGGCCGGATCCCAAAGGATCTCCTCTATGGAGAACTCGTGCAAGGAAAGCGCCCTACAGGTAGACCACAGCTACGATACCAGGACAGCTGCAAGAGGGATCTGAAGGCCTTAGGAGTGGACCTCAACAAGTGGGAAACCCTCGCCTCTGAGCGGCCCGCAAAAGATTGTGGGCTGTTTATTCTCTGTCTCTTGATATAGATATAGATCAGGGGTGTCCAAAGTTTTTGGCAGGAGGGCTACATCATCTCTCTGACACTGTGTTGGGAGCCAGAGGAAAAAAGAATTAATTTACATTTAAAATTTGAATAAATTTACATAAATGAATTTATTAGAGATGCAACTTATATGAATGAATGAAGGTCTTGCAATAGCTCAAGGCCTGTAAAAGGCCTTGCACAAAGCAAGGCTGGCCTTTCCTTTGCTGCTGCTACTGCATCACAGATGTGAAACAGCAAGCAGTGGAGGGAGCCCTCATCCCACAGCTCATGCGAAAGGTCAGTCGTCCCCACGCTGAGAGCAGTTGTGTCTGGCCAGTGCAGGCTCCAGCAAGTCTCCGTAGGACCAGAGGCTCATTGGAGACTGGGGGCTCCCTGAGGGCCACATTGAGAGGCCTCAAGGGCCACATGTGGCCCCAGGGCTGGGGTTTGGGCACCCCTGATATAGATGATATCAATAGCAAGCATCACAAGAGGATCAATTCTCATTGATATTTGCAATAAAAAATTTTAAAAATCCAATCTAATTTGTTGTCCTGGGAGCAAAACATGATAATATTTAAATGCCTTTTTTTCTGTATATTGACCACCTCCATATGTTGACCAATTTCTTCCAGCCCCTTGGGTGGTCAACTTAAAGAGGTTCTACTGTATTCCTTTCTCGTTCAAATTATAGTCGATTGCCTAGGAAAACTATGTATTTACACACACAAGGTAGAAAATGCTGTGCACTGAATACAGAGAAAAAGAAGATGAGCTGGAACCCCTTCAATTTACAGATCAAAGATGAGGCAAGAAGATAAGAAAAGCCTCGCTGGAGCAGGGCAAAGGCTCCTCTAGCCCAGCACTGTGGCGTCACTAGGGTTTGTCTCACCCAGAGCAGGAGGCCAGTGCATCACCCCAGGATGGACCTTCTCCTATACAGTGGGTGGGGCAATGGACCAGGCAGTGAGCATGGTAATGTACCATTGCCCCACTCCCACTAGGTTTTTTGCTATAACATTTGATAGAAGAGAGATATTTCAACACAGTTTGTTTCATTGCACTCTGCATGAAATTACGCATCCAATGAAATATAGCATGGTGGCAAACCTAGTGGGAAAAGCGCATTTAAGTATGTAGCAGAACAAACATCAGGACAAACACCTACGATCTATTATGGTGACATAAATGAAGCAATAGGACTCCATGACTTCCTTGTGGTGCTTTACATTTTACAGAGCCTGAACTTGAGAAACCTTCAATTGAAGGGCCCAAGATGCCTTCTGTAAGGGAAAAAGCAACTATTGCATGCAAAGGGATGGAGGAGGATCTGAATTTCACCTTCCATAGATTCGGTAACCCGATATGGATGACTGAAACCGGTAACGATACTGACACGGCCATGTTTACTTTTACCTCGCTGAAAGTGGAGGATGGAGGAATATACACCTGTGAATATCGCCGCAAAAGAAATCGATTTGTGTTGTCAGAGTTAAGTGATCGCCTGGAGCTCAATCTGACTGGTAAGGAGCCAGGCTTGGCACTCCCACCCTCTCCCTCCTGTTATCTTCCAAATCTTAGACTCAGATGGCATGTGCAGTTATTCCATGGGACAAATATCACTGACTCACATTCATGAGTTTGAACCCCTGTGGAGTTTGCAATCACACGTTCACTCCAATCTGGGGTTTTATTCATGGAAAACAGCCAGGCTAATCCCTCCTCCAGTACTGCCTTTGACAGTCTGCCTGTATCTGTATGTATCCCAGCAGCACTTCCCAGCCAAAAGCGGGGTAAGTTTCCCCCTGAAGGCTTGCTCTTCTGAGCAACACCTGTAAATGTCCTGGTCTTGCTACTCCTTACATACACCTGTCATCTGTGAATCGGGGCCATAGCTAGAGGGGCCCAGGGTGGGCATTGCACACCCTGAGTCAGCAACTTGCCTGCCCTCACATTTAGGGATCTTTGATGTTTCTCCATACTTACCCTTTAAGTTTGCACATTGGTATTTATACCCAGCTTCATTGCCCACCCTGAACAAACAATCACTCAGTGTTATATAAACCTTTTTAGGAAGCCCCATTAGTAGAAGTGTTTGAACATGGTATTATTTATTTTACTCAGAAGCCAGCCCATTGTGTTCAGTAATACTAGGCTGCAAACCTGTCTTACTCACCAGAAACAAACACCTCTGCCCTTTACTCATGGTGATGCCAACATGTATTCCTTTCAGTGTTTTTCAGCCCAATCTGATGGGTCTGCTGCACCAGTTGAACTTGTGCTCCAGTGGTGCAGCACATTTATGGCACTTGCAAAACACCAGCAGCATTTATGGCACTTGTTGCTGCAGACAGTGAGCAGTGGCCTCCATGGGAGCCCCTGTGCCAGTAAATGGGTGGGTGTGGGTGGACTGGGGGTGGGGTTGTCAAGGGTGGGAAGGCGGAGGATATCAACAGCGGCAGCAGCTCCACCCATATCCTAGCCCCGTTCTGGCTTTCAGTTCACCTACCTGGGTCCAAATTGCGAGTTTGACTTGCAAGCTGGAGTAGATCCATCAGGTCAGCAGAGGCTTATTCCCGGGCAAGGGAACAAATGGTCCCTTACATGGAGGAGAGCTCCAGGACTGTCCCTCCCCCCACAGGATGCAGTGTGCACTCCAGTGACCCGACTGCATTGGTGGCAGGGGGGGGGGATTTGGATAGGTGTCTGTTTGCTTATTCCCCCCCCCCTTAAACTTCCACCCAAAAGGCCTCAGTGCGAAATACAAAACAGAAGCTCTTCCTATTGGCCAGCTCTCTCTGCTTCACCAGTCCACCGAGACTGCTGGAGGTGCAAAAGGGCAGCAGGAGTCTAGACAAGGAGAACTGCTCTCTGGATTCCACCTCCTCCATTTATTTACCGATTTAAAAAAATCAAAGTGAACAGAAAGAAAAGCAAATTATTAAATTTTGGCTACTGGAATGAGGGGCGGGCCTGGAAAGGAACCAGGACTGAATGTTTTCTTGCGGGGAAGTATCTTGCCTCAGCCTGGACACGTCTCAGTCTCAGAGGGGGATTTGCTGGGCAGGAAATTAGTTCCTGAATCTCGTCCGCAGGATATGTAGTCCAAAGAGCAAACAAGAGAGATCCCAAGCCCAAGTCTTCACTCTGTGTGTGTGTTTGTGTTTGGTTTTTTCCCCCTAGATTCCAGCCTTCCCAAGCCCACCATTGAGCTGAGACCCCAGAAGTTCCCTGCTCTGGGCCGGAGTGTCACCATTGAGTGCCGGGGGCCAGAGGCCTGGCTGAACTGCTCTTTGCAGCAACCAAGCAACTCAACAGCACTCTGGTTGTCGGAATCAACAGAAAACACAACCAGGTTCTCTTTGGCCCGAGTGAGGTTGGAGGATGAAGGGAACTACACCTGTCGGTATCACCACAGAGACAATCCCTTCGTCTGGTCAGAGCCAAGTGAGCCTGTGCGGCTGAATGTTAGAGGTGAGGAGGCTGGCTTGGCAGGCATACGTGCATCCAAAACTGGCTAGAGTAGCAGCTTGCATGTGGGAAAGGTCACCTATAGAGCTGGTGACTGCTCAGCCCAAACACCTTGAAAGGAGTCTACAGACAGTGGTGTAGCTAGAGAGGGGCAGGAAGGGTGGACTGCACTGGATGACACCCTCAGGGGGTGGAGGGGTCACACCAGTAATGGTTAAAATTGTGGAAACCTTGGTACTTAGGAAGTACCTAGAGGTGTTTGAAAATGGTGTTATTTTCCTGCAAATTTCAGTAAATAAAAAAACTGAAAAGGCAAAAGCGGTGTTATGTGTTTTATTCCAAGTTATCATTTTTTCCCTAAATTTTACTTGCTGTTAAAGTGTTCAGAGAGAGTATACATTCACTAGCAAGGTAATAGTGAAAGCAGGTGCAGCCCACAGGCATTCCAGAGCTCCTAGAAGGATTTAAAATGTGGAAAATCTGGACACTTAAAAGTTGATCCCTGCAATGTAAAACAGGAGGCTATTATTAATCAGACAGTTCCATCTACGTGAACGGCGTGCCACAAAGTATGAGAGGCCTGGCCCCTGCCTCATGGAGCTTACAAATCTAGAACATTCACACCAGGTGCAGATCAGAGGCCTAGTTCAATATTTACAAGAGGGAATCCATAGCATGTACCAGTAGGCAGTTTTACCTGGCCAGCCCAGAATTCTTTGACCACAAAGTGGTAGTTTGCAGTCTGCTGGTAAAGAATAGGTTAAGGCTAGAATGGGTCGAGGCTAGGCTGCCTGCAACCCCCACACAGAATGGTGAAAAGCCACAGAACATGGCAGATAAGCTCCCTTGGTCAAAGGCTATAGAACAGTTCATGTTTGGAGAAAAAAAAATTGCTGGCAGGGCAGGCAGAGTGCGCATGTGACAAAAATAGCCATTAAAAAACAGTTTGCAAGCAGAACTTGTCGGGGCCAAAGACTCCGTTTTTCCTGGTGGGGTGAGACAGATCTGCTGGCGGCTGGGCGAGGAATCATCTCTCGGCAGGAGAGGTGTTCCAGGCAGAGAGGTGAAGAATCCTCCGCCGGCCATCTCTTGCCTTAACCAGAAGCTGCGGTCCAGGCACACCAGTGCCAGTCCTCGGAGTAATGCAGAGACGCTGTGCGACAGGTTTAAAGCAAGAAAAACTAAGGAGAAAAGAAGCAGCAAAACTGGTGTTATTTCGCTTTATTCTCAAATACTGTTTTATGATTTGGATTTCATGTTATTTCGCTTTGTTTTGCATTTACCATTTTCAAACACCTCTGATAATACCACCATACAAGTCATGCCTCGGAATCCACTGGGATTCCGTTCCAGTGGATTCTAAATCAGTGGAAGAATAGCTTTAAAGACCCACTTCCGGGTTTCTTGCTCCTCCATTGTTGCCCCAGAATGCATTGGTATAGACACTATACCGCATTCAGCCACCTGATAGGGTGAATAATGGCATTCACTGCATGGGTGACAACCACCCTAGGGATGCCACCAGTGGTAGGTTGTTGGCTTAGATGAATTTTATTGTGGACCTGGCACAGAACCTGGTGGGGGTGGAATCATGGAGAGGGAGACGTGGGGGGTTTAATACTGGTGGTAGTGGTGGTGAAAAGTTTCTTATGTTGGAAGGAGGGAGATGAATGGGGACAATGGGTGGAAGGATTACTATTAGGGGGTTATTAAGTGAATTGTGAATTCTGGTAGAGTGGGGAATAGGAATAGGAGGAGGGAGTTAGAATAACTCCGTGGAAGTCTAACTATGTAAAGTTTATAATCATTGCAGGAAAAAAAATGTTCTCATGGGTTTGGTTTGATTGCAGAGTTTTTCAGGTCACACAGAGTTCCTGCAGCTTGTTGAATAGGGGAGGGGTTTGAAAGTTATTTAGGGGGTAGGAAGTTTGGTTGTTGTTGGTCTCTGGCTTAGATGACTTTAAAAGTAGGTTCTAAACATTCATGGTGGACTATGGGTCTATCAGTGGTTATTAACCCATGAAGGCTACATTGAACCTCCAGATGCAGGGACAGTATGTCACGGAGTACTACATGCAGGGGAGGGCACTGACTTTCACCCCCTGCCTGTGGGGAAAGGTTCACTGCATTTATTTTTCTGTTGTTATTTATTTTTCTGTGTTGTAATAATGTTGTTATTGTTCATTTCATGATATGACTGTTATTACTGTTTGTGAGGCCTCCCTGTGGGGGGAGGGGAGGGCCCGGGGGACCCCCTTGTGGAGGCCTCAGAACAGTTCACCAGAAGAAGGGGGGGTTGGGTCACCCGGTTCCCCCTCTTTGGGTTGGCAGCATTTGCCAGTCAGGAGCAGGGGCTGCTGTCAGCAGATCCTCCTGCCTGCTCTTCTGACTCCCAACTGCCTTGTCAGCCCTGGCCTCCAGGTTTATGTAGGGCAGACCCTCCCCTTTGGCCCCTCCCCTTCCCAACTGCCTTGTCAGCCCTGGCCTCCAGGTTTATGTAGGGCAGACCCCTCCCCTTTGGCCCCGCCCCTTCCCTCTCAGGGATGGTACCAAAAGGGCGTGTCTCTGGGACTGCCCTCCCCTGGGATTACCACAACTCCTCCCCTTCCTCTCTCTGTTTCCCTCCCACCTGCTCTCGCCTGGAGCTGCCTGGGTTGTTCCTGAGAGGGCTGGGAAGGCTGCTGCCTCTGCTCTGGTCTCTGCCTTTGGGGGGTGGGCTGGCCCTGCCCACCTGGGTCCTGGAGCCCTGCAGACGACTCGGGGAGGTCCAGCTGTGGGCTCCTGATGTCACAGCCAGGTGCCCTGCCCGGCAAGGCTGGTTGGGCGAGGGAGTGTTCCCCTTTTCCCGCAAGGCGGTGGAGGGGCAGTTGCCCAGCAGCCGAATGGCCTGTGTCCTGTCTCCCCCTCCCTCCTCCAAGGCAGGGGGCGAAGTGGGGGGTTCGGCATGCAGTGTTCCTCTGCTGTGCCTTGCCGCCCACAGGGGTGCCCAGGCAGCCTATGGGGAGATGGCCCCATGTTCCACCGGCTTCCTCCCTGATCCTCTGGCCCAGAAGCCTTCTCCCTGGGTAAGTTGGGGACTTGTGGGAGGAGGGGAACCCCGACACTGTTGTATGGGAGGGGGGTTGAGAAAAATGTATGGGCCCCAGGTATCAAATGACCTAGCTACATCTCCGCCTACAGGGATTGGACGGTGCGTAAGATTGAGCTGAAAACTCCTCTCTGAAGACTTTCAGCTTTGAAATCTGGTCACTGGGAAGGAACCGGGGAATCTCCAAAATTCCCCCCTCCATCCTCACCTTTTTCGGCCCAGTCCCAATATTTTGTGGTAGTTGCCGCCATAGTGGTCTTCCCAGCATCCACTGACGTTTTCACTGTGGCATGTGTCTCTAAGACCAGCTAGGCCGTGGCGAACATTGCAATGAACTACTGTACTGTTCCACTGAGAGAGCTGATCAAATGAGAGCTAGAAAGGTGGAAACAGCCCTGAAATCTTTCTGGGTATTGATGTAGAAAAATGAATGCAGGAAAAGGAGGAGTTTGTAGCAACCTCACCTTTTCTTCTGCAACCTGAGAATTACTCAGGTATAGTGCAGAAATTTTTGCCAAGTAATCAAGCTCTAATTCTCACTTGGCCTGATCTCCGGGTCAATCAGAGGGCAGAGCCTTTCAACTCTGGACAGTTTCCTTTCTCAGCTGAGCTGGTGCTCAGCTCAGGCAGGCACCTCCTTAGTTGCTCTAGTTACTTTCCAGGGACATTCCAGCCAGTTAACCTTTTATTCTCCTTCCTTCTGCTGCAACCTGGTTCTGCTTTGCAATTGCTTGCAAAGCAGGTCTGTTTTTGGAAACGCCAGGATGGGACCCTCCTTCCCAGGCTACAATTCAGTGCACCATTACTTCAGAAGAACACCCATGGAAAGCAGTGGGTCTACTTCTGAGTAAAAAGGCTTGCAAATATCTCATCTCTCTGCTGTGAATTGAATTGCACACTCTCAGTTATGTGTTATAAGTTGTATGTTGTATGTAGAGCTGGCTTAACACACCAGACACCTTAAAGGTGGATTTGATTCATGGTTCTCCTGCAGTGGTTCCCACCCCTTTTCACTTGCATATCCCTTGGCAGCCCATTTCCATAAATTGTACCCTTCATTTTAGCAAAATGTTTGCAATAATACAAGCCCACATCTCCTCTCTATGAAAACCCAGACTTCATGTATTCATCACAGTGTTTTCTCTTTTTATCTGTTTGAGAAACAGAAGACTCTGCCTTTGTACTGTTTTGCACCAGAAGTGTGCTGAGAAATTCTGGGTGATTGATCACTTTCCATATTATGTTTCAGCTTTTTTACTGTGCTGGTTTTCAATGACTGGTTCATACATGAATTGATGACCAAAAACTAGCTATTGGTGGGGCTCACAGCCAACTAGCTACCTGCCTTCCTACCTTGCTGGTCCTTGCAAGGCATTCTGGAGCACGGCCTGCCTTTTTCTGCCTTATTCCATTCTTTCTCAAGTACCCCTAAAGGCCCTGTTGAGTGTCCCTGGGAGTACATGAATCCAGGTTGGGAACCACTGTTTTACTGGTATGTCGTACCCTGCCCCAAAGGGCAGCGCCAGTTGGTAGACGGGTGGGTCTGTCCAGTGCCGCTGAGAAAAAATAAGCAAGACACTGAAAGGTGGAAGGCTATGAAGGCTGTTTATTGTTTCAGCAAGGCATGCCTGTGGCCTCTGGGAGGCTCAGCTCAAATCCAGAAGGCCCTTTTCAGAGGCGTGGGACACGTTTTCTACAATTCTCGGCTCTTTGTCTGAAATCTAGACTTCCTGTTCGCTGAAAATCCGCATCATAGATGGGGCAAACTCTTAATAGGCTGTAGATAACCTTAGAGACACCTGATAGGTGTGTTTCAGGTTACAGGTTTCCATAAAAGGTAAAATTAGGCATTTAAACATATTGAATTACAAAGTTTTCAAAAACCAGTAGGGGGTGCTACAATTCCATTGACCCAGTGTTGCACCTTATTCACATCCATCATTCCAATGAAGAGCTTTTTTGACATGTCTTCTTACTAATCTCATTAAAAGAGAGCAGTATATCACAAAGACAGATGTGAAGGCCGACTTCATAAGATATTTTCTTGGCAGAACTTACTCATCCCTCATTAAAACGGCCTGGTACAAGCGGCCTATCTTATCTTCTCCTTTTCTGTGTGTTAGTAAAGCACTGTGGGGCTCTCTGCCACCTTCTGCAAGGCAAAGGCTTCTAAACTTCTTTTGTTCTTTAGACTTTTCTAAAATCAAGCAATCCTTTGGTTCCTTAAGAACGACTTCTAATGGCTACTATGTTCCCATGTGTGAATTACAATTTGGGGCAAGACTATCTTGTCCTAGCTTTGTCTATATGTGCCTTTTTCTATTTCAATTGCAATTCAAACAAAGAGTCTCCAAAAGCAGAAGTTTCTCTGGTACTTTCCACTTTGTCCCTCTCATCTTCTCGCCTCCTCCTTACTTTCAAAGAGGGAGTAGCCTTGCCTAACTTTGACCTCTTCAAGGATGCTTGCTTTTCTAATTAAAATGTGTGCTGTCTTCTAAAGTTCGTCTCTTGCAGATGTCTGTGGTTAGCTAGCTAGATGCTTTGTTAGTTTGCCAAGAGACATTACCAACTGATAGGACTACCTTGACATTTTAGCAGAGCTGTTAATTCAGCAGAGCAGTTAATTTTTTTTAAGCTTTCCCCTAAGTTCATGCTTTCCCTTAAGTTCACGCTTTCCCTGTCTCCTTCTCCGTTACCCTGTATTGATGGTTGCTACAGGTTCTTTTCTTGGGAGGGGATCTGAGACAAGTGAGCAGGCGTCAGGTATGTAGTTTACAGTGCACTTACTCTGATAGTGTTCACAAAAAGGCGGTGAAGACCAGAATTTAAAAAAGAATAAAAATGTATTTTATGATCTTTTACTATGTTTTTAATAAATTAGAGACTACAGTTCTTAGCTAACAATTAGTGGTGGGTTATTTTTCAGGATCTGGCCTTGGGTAAAATCAGACAAAACTACAGTCAGACACCCCCCTGAGTTTAACCCCCGACTTATCCGAGGGTCATAGAAAATTCCATGGTTGTTGGCTCAAAACCTGCCCTCGGCTTATCTGTGGGGTCGACTTATAGGCAGGCGGGTGCCTGCGGTGAGTGACGTTGCCCCCCTCTCCCTTTTTTAGCACTGCCAATTGTGGAGGCCAGCGTCCGTCTGGTAGTAGCCATCCTGGTCCTGTTGACCGCACTGCTGATTGCAGCTGAGGCCATATACAGCTTGAAGAAGGAAAAGGAAAAGAAGAAGGAGGCTGCTTTGATGAGCCCCCCTGAGTGACTTGGTTCTGTCAGCTGAGAATCTTCTTTGGAGCCTCCAAGACCAGGGAAAGGGATGTCACAGAAGCAAACGTGCCTGGCCTCATGTGCCCGGCACTTCACGGTTTGGTCTTTGTAGACCCTGTTTGGATTCTGCAGTAGGAATTCTGTGCAGACAGAAATGGTCTCATCTGAAGGCTCGCTATTCAACCCTACAAAGGGGTCATTGGGTAGCCCAAATCCCACCTCCAATTCTGTCTTCTTCCCCTTGGCCCAGTGACCTCCAGTCTCATGTAGCCCCTGATGTGGTTTTGGTCTGTTTTCTGTCTGGCCCTGTACCTAAGCCTCTGTGCCATCAGCAGCAGCTCCAGCTTTTGGTGGGTCCTCAGGCCACAGCACTCCAAGGTCTTCCACTGGTATGCTTCCCCACACTTCAGCAAGTGTATATGCTCTCTAGTTCTCTCCCACCACAAGACTCCATGAACCAGGCAGCAGAGGGACCTCTCCTTCTTGCTGCCACCCACAGTCAGTAGTAGCGCTGGCAGTGAAGGTGGACTCTCAGTCCATCCTTGTTCGCCCTCTCCCATTACCATTTTACAGTTTCCAGAAGCTCTTCTGCCTCCTGCTGCTGCATTGAGAGGAGAACCATCTAGGACTTGGAAATGGGAGAAGAGGAGGTTGGCCCGCTGCTGCCCCACTGCCTCCTGGAGAGAGGAGGAACCCGTCAGCAGCAGCAGATAACCCTCTTCCACTCCCTGGTGCTGGTTAACAATTCCCTGATGCGCTACCAGGGGGCAAGACATGGATTTCTCAGATGATACTGGGGGGGGGGGGGAGAGAAGAAGACCATCTGCTGCAGCTTCCCCAGCATCCCCTGGTGAATGTCTGCCTAGGCACTAGCTTACTGGGTGGTAGTGGGGAGCAGTGTCAAAGGCTGCCACAGTAGGCTACTCTGGTCAGGCCAGAGGTGATCAAACCCTAGGCCAGGCCAAGCCAGCTCAGGGATCCAGAATGAGTCTCAGGATACTATGGCTATTAGTAGGAAAGTTGTATTTTGATTACAAAAGGCATAGAATTAGTTCTGCTAGTTTTGCCCGTTGGTCCCCATATTAGTTCAAATCTCAAAAGTTCAAAAGGATCAAATCTCCATTGCTATATGATCCAGCTGCAGATTATATTACTGTCATATTTAAAGACTCGAGAATGAGAACTTGGCTTTCATTGATTAGTAGTTGCATAATTGTTAGTAGATATGTTTTGGAACCAGATGCATGTTCTATCCATTGATCTTTAGCTTTAAAAATAAAATGTCAGTCACTTCTATGAATTATAGCACAATCCTAAGCGTGTTTACTCAGAAGTAAATCTCACTGCATTCAGTTGGACTTACTCCCATGTAAGTGAGTATAGGACAACTGTCTTAATACACCTTGTGAGGTTTCAAGAAGATTCACTGAGGAATTTGATTTATCAAAAGCAAGAGGATGAATTTGCACTGAGTATCCAGAATGCAGATGAATGTATAACAGTTACTTTGTGTTGCACCAATTGACTCAATTGGACCAACTGAAACTATACAATATTTTTAGAAGCAAAAAATGGTACAGTTCTTCGGGCCATAGAAAGTTTATTCAGAGCATGGAAAGTTTATTCAGGGTACCCTGAATTATATTTATACTCAGTCCTGTGATACAACCTATATATACACCCTAAAAATGAGGAGTTTCAGCTAGGGACATGTGCCTTGGAGAAAAAGGAAGAAAAAAGTCTAGTGCCTTGTTATGTCTTTGTGGGTAATGACCATATTGTGTCTGTGTGTTTATGTGTTTATTCCCCAAGTTATATCACAACCTTTAACTCATCCCTCTTTCATTCTCTCCTGCTGCGCCCTTTAGCCCAGGGATATCCTGCTCATAGGTGTACATTAGACAGTGGCACCTGCTGGTTTTGTATAGCAATGCACTCTTGAAGACTTTTTTCTCAGTGTGAATGTCACCCTGCTGTTGTATTAATCCCTCAATAAAATGTGTACCATTTATTTTGGACTCCTTTTCTTGGTAAACCCCTGTAAAAAGTGCCACTACGTATTGGATGTGCCGCAAGTGAATGGTTAAAAGTTCACTTTAACAATTGCTCTAACAATTGCAAATGTTTTAGCAATTGGGTGGCATCTGGCATTTAATTAACCCTCCCACCCCCACCCACTCCCCACTAAGACACCAGACTGCACTTGGGTTTAACTTGGGCCACTTTATTAAATACAAGTGACCAATTTTTAATGCATGGACACATTTTCTCTCCCTCATCAGTCTGGCACAGGTGAAAAAACTGCCACCCACGGCCAATTCAGAAGACAGCAAAAAATTCCTACCTGACCCTCATGATGAGCAACCAGCTAATCTCAGACTGTGCATAACTATCATGGCTTGTAACCTGTGATGGAGTTTTCCTCTAGAAATCTGTCCAATCCCCTTTGAAACACATCTAGGCCAGATGCCATCACCATATCCAATGGCAAGGAGTTCCACAGACTAATGACACGCTGGGTAAAGCAATACTTTCTTTTTTCTATTCTAACTCTCCTGTCACTCAATTTGAGTGGATGGCCCCTAATTCTGGTGTTGTGAGAAAGGGAAAAGAGCATCTCCATATCCACTTTATCCATCCTTTGTATAATTTGTATGTCTCAACCATGTCCCCCCTCAGGCATCTTTTCTAGACTGAAGAGCCTCAAACGCTGTAACCTTTCCTCATAAGGGAGGTGTGCTCTCTTCTGCATCTTTTCTAGTTCCACTGTGTCCTTTTTAAGATGTGGTGACCAGAACTGAACATAACACTTCAGGTGTGGCTGTACCATGGATTTGTACAATGGCATCATAATATTAGCTACTTTATTCTCAATCCCCCTTTTAATGATCCCTAGCATGGATCTGGCCTTCTTCATGCTGCATACACACTTGGTTGACACTTTCATCAAGCTGTCCACTAGCACCCTGTCTTGCCACAGCTCCTCCCCACTGGGCCCCCTGCCCGCTTAAGGCTGATTAGTTTCCCTTGTTTGACACACCAGTGCAACAAGCAAAAGCCAGAGTCAGTTCCCACTCCAACCAACAAAAGTTGCCACGTCAGAGACCAAAGTCAATAAGCTCAGTCAGTCTCCTCTCCTACCTGCACTCCTTCTACAACCCACAAACCCTTCCTGCCTCAGGTGCTCCTTATATCCCTGAGGGCCCTATTGCCTTCAAGTGGCTGCGGCTGTGCAGCACACTCTGCTGGATGCCCAGGCCTGACGCTTAAAGGGGCCACTGCTGACACCACATCTATGTCCTCACCAGATCATCCGCGATTCCAATACACACCCCAAGATCACTTGAGGTACCAAGCAGAAGATTCACATTCCCCCCCCCCCCGTGACCAATCATCCACGCAGGGGCAACCAAGCAGGAGGTCACCTGAAATTGTCATGTAGAGCAGCACCCTTGGAAGGGCAGTGATTGGACAAGCCTCTCACCCATCTATCTGCTGCCCAATACAGCCTGCCACTCCCTTGGGCATCCTGGGAACAAGTCAGATTAGGATCATAGAACAAGTCTGAATAGCAATGGCAACCAAGGGGAAAAGGAAAAATAAATGCAAGCTTCTGTGGCTCCAAATATTGTATCTTTTCCTGCCTACATTATGATTGCATGAGTCTTTGAGAGACTGAATCAAATATATTTATTATCAATTTATTCATTAGCTGAGTTATAAACTGCTTTTCCTGACATGTTTATTTTTCACACTTTTACACCATCCTTTCTCCAGGGAGCTCAAGGTAATGTGCATTGTTCCTTCTCACAACAACCCTGTGAGGTAAGTGAGTCTGACAGATAGCCCAGGGTCACCCAGGAAGTTTCATGGCAGGGCAGTAATTTGAGTCAGTATTCCAAGTCCAAGTCCAGCTCCTAACCCAGTGCACCATCCTGGCTGTCCAGATGTCACCAGAAGGCGCTTTCAAGTCAAGTCAATCAAATAAACACAATTCAACAAAATGCAGTCAGAAAATTCCTAAAGGCAGCAGGTTGAAAAGACTGTTCGTAAATTAACCGATAAGGCCATATATGAAAGTCAAGCAGTATTTTTTTTAAAAGCTTTCAATTTCCATATAAAAATAGGAAGGTAGCCAGGTGAAACTTCTTTGGGAAGGAAGTCTCCAAGCCAGAGTGTTAACAATGAAAGGGCTCTGTCCCCGGTACCATTCAATCAATTATCACCCAGAGACAGGCCTGAAAGCATGGCCTTTGAAGCCAATCTTAAGGCCCTGGCAAGTTCATCAGGGAACAGGTGGTTCTTGAGATTACCTGGTCCCAGACCACTGAAGGTCAAAATCAGCATTTTAAATAGAGCTCTGAATTGTCAGTCACTGCTGTTGATGCAGGATCAATGTTATATGGGCCATCTACCTTGCCCTCAACAGAATTTTGGCAGCTGAATTTTCCACCAGTTTTCCAAGGAAATCTCAAGCCACAATAGCCTAGTCTAGTACCACAAGGAAATTTGGGTTCACTCAGTGCCTGAATCTGGTAACGGAGTTCCTTCCCAACTCTTGGGCAAGAGGAAATTATTTTGAAGGCAGAAGTTGAAGTCAGATTCAAAGCTCTTCCTGGCTTTGATGTGCCAACCTATCCAAGGACTGATTCCCATAGTTTTACAGGTGTTGTTGAAGAGCCCTCCCCTCTACTTGTAGAGAATCAACAGGTTCTAGTCCAGATTGAGTCTTCACGACATCACAAATGTGGATTCTGAGACCAGCCCATTTCCTCACTTCCTGCAGTGACTGTCCGCTGGAAAGGGATGTGGTTTGCCAGACTGTACAGGGCATTGACCGTGGTGAACCATATCATCAGATCACAGAGAAATCGTTTGTGATGGAGATGAATTGTTTTGCAGAGCTGGGTTGAGATACTTCAGTTCCCAGCTGAGGCTGGATCCAGCACAACTCCACAGGCTACAGAACCCTCACTATGTGGCTCTTTCTCAAAATCGTCTTTCTTGGTTAGTCTTTCCGATGGTTGGGTAGTGGTCGGGGTGGCATCAACCCATAGGGCCTTGGGAGCACAGGCCCACAAAAGAGCCCACACAAGGGTGGATCTATTCCAGGAGGGAAATAGCCTATTAAGGAAATATAGAATTACACAGTGACTCTGCATTTTCTTATCTCTATTTGTGACTATATATGCTTTATGTGTATTGAGTTTTCCAAATGCAAATGAACAAAACCCTAAGAATAACGGAATAATTCCACAAAAATAGCTAAAAATGTAAGTTCACCATTATCAGAAAATTGAAATGCATTTGGAGTAGTTTGGTTTAATTCCTTCTAGGCTTTTTCTATAAGTCAGCCAATAGGATTGGTCCTCGAGGGCCTTGCAGTAATCAAGGAGCTTAAGAGGTCCCTGGAGAAGGGAGAATTGCCTGTTCAAGTCTTGTGTGGCACATTCTCGCCATCTCCTGCTAGCCCACCAGCCCATTCCTAATAAGCTATAGACAGAGAGGAGGCCACGCTGAGTGTGGGGGGGACGGGACTGTGCTGGGACACAGGAGGAAAGTTAAGCTGTGTCATGGGGAGGGGGGACTGCACCCACATGCTGACCCCATTCTTCAATTGCCCCAACACTTAGTGCAACCTGGCATCTGCCTTGATAGTTGAACCAGAGGGGTACATATTGGCAGGATGGAAAGAACAGAGACCCAGTCTTGGTTTCTACTGTTCAGATATTTTGCCTCTAACGAACTCATCTCCTCTGTAGGACGGTGGCTGCATGTAGGGTTAGCCCAAGACATTTTGCTGCCTGACGTGGAGAAGATGGCACAGCTGAGGAACGTTTCAGGTGGGGCAAGCACTGGGGAGAATAATTTGTTGGTGGTGTTCCCTCGCCCCTGGTGAATCGTTTTCATCTCATCTTGTGCTAAAATTAGCGTGTTAAACCCAGGTCAAAATAAGTTTTGCTTGTCAAGGAGCAGAATAAGCAGCCCCCCCCCCCCGCGAATTCCTCTCAACCCCCAACACAGGCACCGAGAGATTGTGTGACCTACGACCCATGCCTCTTTGGGGCACCCAGAGTCAGGGGTTTTGCTTTATGGGCCAGGCCTAAGGTCTGTGTTGGCGTCACACAGCATCGATGCTGACCATGCAATGGAGGAGGGAGCAAGACCCTGCAGGCAAACCCTGTCCCTGTGGCAGCGTGCTCCTGAAGCCCCACACCCTGCTCTTCCCATGGAGAGGACTCACCCGCAGCAACAAATGCTCTCAATGGGGAATGGCCTTCCAGTGTTTATTGCTGCAGATGAGCCTTCTCCATGGGGAAAGCAGAGGCGGGCTTTCGGGAGCACTCTGGCACATGGGTAGCGCTTGCTGGGGCAGTCTCATTCCCCCCTCCGTTGTTCAGGCAATGTCCATGCTAAAGGATGCCTGAACATGGCTCTAGCATTCTGCACCTTTCCCCAAGGGGAGCAGCAGCTTGAAGCAGCACCCATCAGGGGAGGCCTGCAGGGTCACTGCCCGTCCATTTAGTGTGGGTGCAGTTTCCCTCCCACTCTTTGCATTCTTCCATGTGACTTTACGAAAGAGGATTAATCTTGGGCATGATGGGTGGGAGTCAGTGGGGCTAAATGCCATGGCCACCCCCAACCAAATCAGCTTATCTTTCCCCAGCATGATGACAAGCTGGGCCTGTCCCACTTTCCCTGTCCTATACAAGCATTGCAGACGTAGGAACCCTTGTCCTCCTTCCAGACAACCTAGAGCATGATGTCATGCTTGTTTCATACAGCAGGCCAAACAGCATGCATGGCACCTGCTGAGGGTCAGAAGTGACATCATTAAGCAGGATGTGATGTCATGAATTAAGCTCCTTTTTCTTAGCAACTCCTTAGCTGCAAATGACACCAAGATGTGGAAGAACCCAATTATTATGTGGGCTGCCCCATCAGCAGTGATACCTCAGCACAGCTCAGCAGCTAGCCTGAGGGCTGGATAAAGTGCTTCTGAGGGCTTCATCCGCCCCACCTCCGGGCCTTATGTTTGACACCCCAGTCTAAGCCCAAGTCACCTTGCAGTGAAGTCCATGCTTGTTTCTTCTAACTGGTTCCCTGGGGAGGCAAACTGGGAAGCAAGTGGCACAGATTTCTGGGAGTTGTGGTTCCATTTTTACAAGACTGCGAAAAGTCTGTGAAGAATCCGAAAGCGCAGGTCGTTTTCCAGGCTGAATCTTCACGGCATCCCAACTGTGGATTCCAAGAACTTCCTGCCAGCAACAGCAAGTGTGGCTTGTCAGGCTGCACTGAGTTGTTCCCTGTGGTGAGTGGTACCATCAGATCATATCGAAATGGTACGTGATGGGGAAGGACTCCCCATCCTTGCAAAGCATTGTTCACCTTCAAAAGCTGCAGTTTTTCAACTGATTTCATTTGGGAGACAGGGCGCTGCAGGCAAGAAGACCCTCTCCGTGAAGCTCTCTGTCAGCATCTGTTTTCTTGACTGGTCTTGCAGATATATGGGGATGGGGGGGGTGGGATCAGTGGGTTGCGTAGTGGCAGAGTGCTAGGACCAGAGATCCAGCATTGGTGCCCGTTGCTCAGATGTTTTGCCATTAAAGAAATCATCTCCTTTTCAGAACCATGGTCGGGTGCACCGGGACCCAAAAGTGAGTAGCAGCAGAGAAAAGAATCTTAATCTCTGACATGATGCCTCATGTTCAATGAGTTCAATGAGCCTCTGGCACTCCGGAAACTTGCTGGAGCCCATGCTGGCCCAACGCAACTGCTCTCAACATGAGGGCGACTGTTCGACCTCTCGCATGAGTTGTGGGTCAAGAGCTTCCTCCACTGCTTGCTGTTTCATGTCTGTAATGCAGCAGAGGCAGCAAAGGAAAGGCTGGTCTTGCTTTGTGCAAGGACTTTTATAGGCCTTGAGCTAGTGCAAGACCTTCATTCATTCATATAAGTTCCATCTCTAATATATTCATTTATGCAAATTTATGTTAATGTCTTCAAATTTGAAATGTAAATTATTTCTGTGGCTCCCGACACAGTGTCAGAGGGATGATGTGGACCTCCTGCCAAACACCCCTGACCTAGACCACTGTTTTCCCCTGTTTAGCTTTGTTTTTTTTTGGAGGGGGGGGATTGTCACTAAGTCAGGATTCACTTTCACAACGGTGCTGGTTCTACAGCTATAATTTAGTTCAGAATACAACCCCTGTTTAAAAAAAAAAAAAAAACAGTTAGATCTGAAGAAACAAGGAGTTAATTAATATGCACCCCCCTGACTAATGTCCCCCCAAAAAGTACATGAATTGTGATCCTAAGGACATTCACCTTAACATCCCAATCCTGAGCTACCTGGGGCGCGTGGCTTCGGCGGCACCGAAAATGACTGCCGTCACATCCTCCGCACCTCGGGCTACCGCGGGCAAAAGTCCCCTTCTCCTGGGTAAGGGGAGTAGCCTCGCAATGGGGTTACTTGATTCGCTGCTGACCAAAAGGATACCGAGCCCCGCACGAACACTCAGGATTTAGTGGAGCAGAGCTCCACCGGACCCGCCTCTCTGCCTCCCCGCTCCCTCCCCCAGCACACCTCCTGCCTGCCCTCTCCCTACCCCCACCTCCCCGTCACACCTCCTCCCGCCCTCTCCCCGCCCTCCACATGCCTCCCCCCTCCCCGGAACACCTCCTAGCCTCTCCCCGCCCCCGCTTTCCTTTCCGCGGCTCAGCGGTCCATGAGACAGCCAAGTGGCAGAAGCAAGGTGCCCGCCTGGCGCTAGCCCAGTGCTAACCCAAGGCTAGCATGGGTGGTAGCCCGGTGGTAAGCCTCGCAAACCTGTCATATGGACATTTGCCACAGTGCACGCCTGCGGAAAGCCAGTGTGCCAAGCTCAGGATTGGGCTCTTAGTCATCTTCCAGACCACACAAGCGTCTTCCATTTTGCAGAGCAGTGGTTCTCACACTTTTAGCACCCGGACTCACTTTTTAGAATGAGAATCTGTCTGGACCCACTGGAAGTGATGTCATGACCAGAAGTGACATCATCAAGCAGAGAAATTTTCAACAATCCTAGGCTGTAATTCTATCCACACATATCCAGGAGTAGAAAAACATAAACATAGTAGCCTAGTACAGATCTGTCACATTTCCCCAAATGCAGTCACATACCATGGTAGCATCAAGTCTAATGTGTTAAAAATAAAATATTGAAATGAATGGGGCCCACCTGAAATTGACTCGCAACCACCTAGTGGGTCCCGACCCACAGTTTGAGAAACACTGTTACAGAGCATAACTGTTGCCGGAGTTTGTCTGCCAAATTATGCAGGGGATGGATAGAGGGATGTTCTTTTCCCCTCTCACACAACACCAAAACTAGGGAACATAAAACTGAGAGAGTTAGAACAGACAACAGAAACTATTTCTTTACCCAGTGTTCCATTAATCTGTGGAACCCCTTGTCACAGGATGCGTTGATGCAATCTGGCCTGGATGCCTTTAAAAGGGGATTGGACAGGTTTCTGGAAGAAAAGTCTATCCCAGCTTACAATCCATGATGCGTACATGATGCAGCCTCCTGGTTTTAGAAGTAGGCTACCTCAGAATGCCTGATGCAAGAGAATGGCAACAGGATACAGATATCTCGTTGTCTTGCGTGCTCCTTGAGGCATCCAGTGGGGCAGTGTGAGTTACAGGAAGCTGGACGAGGTGGGCCAGGGGAGCCCTTCTTATGTTATGTAAATCTCACAGGTTATTGTTCTCCTCCAGGAACATTACTCAGTGCACCTTCCATCTCAGTGAAGCCTACATGGATAGTTACCCTGAATGAAAATGTCAGTATCCACTGTAGGGCTAAAAATTACCCACAATCAGATTTCTACATGTGGAAAAGGGGGATATCTACATGGCGAGCCAGAGGAGCAGTGCTGGATGATGTCGAATTTTCCATTGTCAATGTCACACGTCCACAGACAGGGCTCTACTACTGCGCATTTTGTGCGCGTACACAGCAAGGTCGAAGATGCTCAGAGTTCAGTGAGGATGTAAATATCACCCTAATAGGTGAGTGCTGGGGTTAGTCTCCGAACACTATTATCACAAACGACAGGAAAATTAGGTTTTAAAAAGCATTCCATACTGAACACAGTGCATAAGCAATATGCTAATTCACAGGTATAACTAGAGGTGGGTGAAAATGGTTTTCGGTGTTTTTCCGCAGTTCAAAGTGCAAAGAGTAGTCGTGTGTTTTTAATCCAAGGGGGCGTTTTTATAAATTATAATTATAAATTATAGTCTCTTTAAAAGTGTACTAGGTGGGTGATATAGGTGGTATAGGGTCAGCAGATGCAGCCACATACATGTAGAGGTGTTAGAGAATGGCTTACTTTTTTTGTAGATTTTTGGTTCTTTGGTTTTTTGTTTTTTTTTTTACTAAAATGAGACGGGTAGAAAGCGGTGTTGTGCTTTTATTTTGTTATCACCAAAAAAAACCCCACCTCTAGGTATACCACTTGCTGATGTTCAGCAGGAAAACTTGGATGACTCATGATCATGAGAATGAAATATCAACGTTTTCTGTGAGCGCGGACAGTGACAAACTGCAGCAGGCCCCATCTAAGTCCAGGCATACTAGACACAATGACATGAGACACACCTGACCAAAGGCCTCCCACTGAGTAGTGCTGCTAAGTGGGGCAGGGGATAAAGTCCCAGATAGCACACCTTGAGGAGGTGCCAACTACACCCCTGATAGTGGATCCTAAGGTAGAGCCAGCACTGGCCTACCCGCCAAGTGAACCTGCCCGTGCCGCAAAAGGGGTGCAGGAGAAGGCACCGTGGCAGGAAAAGGTACTCTTTGCTGCCACGGTACCTTCTCATGTACCCTTCCCTATGGGCACTTGGAGTGATTGTGAACCATCTGAGAGGCCAACCACTTTTTCGCAAAAAAATGTGGTCGGCCATTCAGAGCAGCGCACAACTGCTCTGAGTGCTGTAACCTGGACATAATTGGCTATGATTTCATCATACTGCTGCAATCACTGCCAGGTCAGGCACTTGGGGGTGTGTGTGTGTGTGGTATAGCTGGTCCCGGGTGTCAGAGGGGCCAGCTACGCCACTGTTCTCGCTCTGTGGTTTTCTCCCCAACTCAGATGTTCCTACTTTTGCACACACATCATCTACTGACCTCTCCCTCCACCGCCACTTTCCACTTGCTTCCCATTTGGAAAACAAAAAAAAATGTAAAAACTGGGGAGTAAGAGGAAGTTGTGGACCATAGAGTGAGGACATTCTAGGCCACCCCACTCTACATATATTTTTTCCCCACCCACTCTCCAGATTCTGCTAGTCTTTGCAGGAAGAAGAAAAAATGAGAAATCATTCCTTGCTGGGTTAAGAGGACAAGCAGCTACCTCTTGGCTGGGCCAAATGTAGCTGGACCAAGAGTGGCTCTTTGTGGCTTGACTTCACTCAGTTCATAAGCCACCTGAACTAAAGGCAGGTGAGTGACTGGCCAACTAAGAGGGCGGGATGCAAGCAAAGCCACCCTATCAATCTGCTGCCAGCCTCCTCCCTCCTCACTTCAGCCCACCTGAGGGGGGTGGGGTTGGCCCTGAGTAGTAGCATTTTCTTTCATCAAGAAGGAACTTTGCATTCATCGTGAGTGACAAGGGTAGAAGTATATAAGGCTGTCTCTCCCATTGTCAGTGACAAACAGCCTGATGAGAAAACTTGCTGGTGTGATTATAGCCTCAAATCGAGTCCTTATCAAAGAAACCCATGCTTCTTTGTGTGAATAAGCACCAGCGGTAAGGACTGAGCTCAGTCCTTGCATGTTCGGTCACCAAGGACACTTACACGGAAATCTTATGCACACGTACCCAGCAGGAAGCTCTATTGAACCCCATGGGACTGACTTAAGAAGGCTAAAGAAGAGCTCTGCGGCCCTTTGAACTTCACGGCATTTTTCCTATCCCTAGATTCCAGCCTCCCCAAGCCTTTCATCAAAGTGATACCCCAGGCGATGCTTCTTGAGGATCTGAATGCCACCATTGCGTGCAGAGTGCCAATGAAAGGACTGAACGTCACCCTATACAAATCAGGGAGCCCAAATGCATCGCTGACACTAGACCAAAATAAAAACACCGCACTGTTCCATTTCTTCCTGCTAAATGCCGAGGATACGGGCAACTATTCCTGCCGTTATCAGGCTGGAGACTTTCTCTTCTCGGTGCTAAGTGATCCTGCAGAGCTCATTGTGAGAGGTGAGAAACCAGACTTTACCCTTATCTTTCCCCACCCCTTCCAGGCTTCCTCCCTGTATATGTGGTTTCAAATGATGGCCATCAAACCAAAGAATCCCATGGGAAATTGGCACCACATTGTAGGGAACGGCAGAACTGGCTGATGCTTGATTGTTTGATTCACGTATCCTCTTCCCCGTTGGGAAGAGCCCAAGGTGGCTTATGGCGTTATTTTTTGTCTGTAGTAATAGCAGTAAAAGAAGAAACCAACGGTAGCCATTTCCTTGAAGCAGGATCCAAAGTGAAAAGAATCCCATCCCCTACTAACTGCATGAAGTGGGAGTTCTCTTACGTGCAGCCATGGAGCAGGGCTGGCCCATCCATGAGGCCAAGTGAAGCAGGCACTTCAGGCAGCAGCTTGGTGGGGGAGGGGCACTTAGAGGTGGGAATTAATGAGCTCAAATTTATTGTTTGAATTTTGGGATGTAACTTAGAGCGCCATCCTAACCGGCACTTAGACCGGCTCAACAGACTTGCGCCGTCTCCCGGGTGTTGAGAAAGCACATTCACGCCACCTGGGGGGGCCAGATAGACCGGTGCGAGGACATGTGCTGGCCTCCCTGCACTGGATCTGTACTTGCGAAGGGTAAATTTGTGCTGGCCTAGTGAGCCCAGTGGGGGGGGGGTTTGAAGAGAGGTAGGAGGATGGAACAGGAATGTTTTTGGGTGGGGCAGGGAGGGTCAGTGGGTGGACCAGGCCTGTGAGGGGGATGGGACTGGCCTGAGCAACAAGACTGGATCCTAACCCCCCTCCCGGCCAGCCCGGTGTGACACCAGGCTGCTCAGATTTGCCCCAGTGATTTCACTGGCTGCGCAGATCCGAGTAGCCCCATAGGGGTGGCTGGTGCGTGACATGGGGTAAATATCCTGTTACTCCGAGTTGCACCACAGCTACCTCCTACCCTGCACTGGATACAATGTGGGCCAGTCAGCCTGCCTGTTCCAGCGCAGGTTAGGATTGGGCTGCCCATTACTTTAAGCACTTATCTTTTATCCCTTATTGTACACACACACACACACACACACACACACACTGCCATAATATGGGCTGTGTAGAGTCACCTCAGACTTGCACTGGTTGAGTTAACCCAGGCTCTGTACCCTGATAGGGACAGCAAGATCAGCACTAGCAGGAGTTTAACTGAAGATGCCTGTGATTTTTTCAGAACTACCCAAGCTAAAGTTATCGTCACCTCTCACTTCAGGCGTTCTGATTTTGGCTCTCCTCCTGCTGTGGCTTGTTATCTTATTGTGTATAAAAAGGAGAAGGGGTAAGTCTTTTCAGTTGGCTCCTTTTCAAATATGTTACGTTAAAATGATGGAGAGTAAAGTGTGTATTGGTAAAGTTGGTCAGAGCCAGCCCAAGACCTCCTGACACTGGAGGCTGCATGCCAAATGCTGCCACACTTCAGCTGGTGACACAACAGCCTCTGTTTCTCCCCCCCACCCCCCGATTTGAAAAGTAAGAGGGGTTGGAGCAGAAGAGGAAATATGGAGGCGAGGAAAGTGGTTGGCTAGAATGTCTGAAACTTAGCAACATCTACAATTCTCCTTTCTTCCACACTTCCTCTTCTGCTCAGTCCCCCTCTGTCCCAATTGGGGGAGCAGGAGGAAGTGGAGTATCAGGGGAGGTGATTGGGAAGTCAGAGGTGGGTACCCCCTGCCCACCTGCTGCCTGAGTCCTCCCACACCTCAGTGAGGTGGCCTTCTCAGTCAACCTCATGGAGGTGGTAGAGTCCCCGGTGTGGAGGGGGACTGAAGCACCTATCGTTCAGATGGGAAGGAGTTAGACTTGAAAGATCCCCCATGTGAAAGTTGGTTCATGATTACAAGTAGATCGGTCAGAGACAGAGAAGGGTCTTCACAAGTTCCTCGGCCTCATTGTGTCTAAGAGAGGCTTGGAGGCGTGTGGGCAATGCCTGGAGAAATCTCAAATGCTTGACAAGAGATTGACTCAGCATATTTCTAGTGGTGAGACACGGCCATCAACAGCAGTGGCGTCACTAGGAGGGTGCAGGCTGCACCAGGTCACATGCAAGGGGGGGGGTGACACCACTATTGACCAAATTTTTTAAAATCTTGGAATCTTCAAATAATGCCAGCATGTTATGTATCATTCAATGTGTGATTTCATGCAGAATGCAATAAAAGAAACCGTGTGGGAATATCTCTATTCTATCAAAAGTTTTAGCCAAAAAACCAGCGGGGACAGGGTGAAGGTACACAACCATGCCCACCACCCAGTGTGTTGCCCTACCCACTGCATGGGAGGGGGTCCATTATGGGAGTGATGCACAGGCCTTTTGCACCAGGTGATGCAAACCCTCGTTACACCACTGATCAGCAGAACAGTGAAACATAAACTTGTGTATAAGTCACAGAAATTCAGTGTACTAACTGGGGTGTAGAACGTGTCTGGTACAGGGTAGCCTGCAGCTCAGGAATTTAAAAAAATTAATGACGACACCTGGAATTGGACCACAGGGGGAGGAAGCAAAGTTCACAATTTGAATTTTGACCAGACTGGGTGAATAATCTAATTGGGGGGGGTGTATCTCTCTAATCGGCAGATGCCACACTCCGTGAAGGCAACCAACCTATGAACAGCGCAAGCCCTCAACCAAGGAGCGATGGTAACTTTTCAGCTGATAAAACCACAGCATATCAATGTGACGGTCTCAGTTTTCTCTTTATATGTATATAAAAACAAATTTTCTGGTTTTTATGGATACAGTTTTGCATGCCTGGCCCATGCCAAGCAATGTCCCAGAAGCCCAAGGAACAAAGTGGGAGAGCTGGAACCCTCAGATTTCCGGTGGCCCCGTCGGATCTCGGAAGCTAAGCAGGGTCAGGCCTGGTTAGTACTTGGATGGGAGACCGCCTGGGAATACCGGGTGCTGTAGGCTTATACCATAGTCTTTCGAGACTGAAGGTTGCCAACCAGACTTCAGCCTTTCCCTGTAACAGGAAAGAAGCAAAATAATTTCAGCTCGCTAGGCCAGAGAGGGAAAATCTCCAATTTCAGTCCCATCATTCTTTTATTTCTCTAGAGCACCCTCATGTGTTTCCATTGTGACTGGTCTGGAGAAAACGATGGTGGGATAGCGCCCTAAGTCTACCTTTATCTACGTCAGCCGCTAGAGCCCAATACGAGTGCCGACCTTGATGGAGTCCCCTTAGCTGAGTTGAGCTCCCCCTTGCTGAAGACTTAAGCAGGGAGCTGGTCCCAGCATCTACCCTTGGAGACAAGAGTCTCCACGTCTCGTGTCTTAAGCACCAGTGGAGAACAATAAAACCAGGAAGGGCCAGTAGGAAGAACTTTTCAGAGATTGGGGGTACTTCTGGGATTTTAGCAGGGCCCCAAGTCCCAGAATTACAGCTCACTCATGCATTGCAAGTTCCATTTTCGCACACAATCATGTATGTGAATTCATAATCATATAGAAAAAAAAACATTGGGGTGCATTGGGATAATCCATGTCAAGTGAACAATTGGTCCTAAATATGTTCTAGGTCCCAGATTGTGTAAATTGCTGTGGCTAGAGAAACCTTATCAGTATACATTTCTTTTCAATAATATAAAGTATTGACTTCAGCCTGAAGGATACATAGTGGTTTTTGCTTCCCTTGCCTTTATATTTCCCTTGACCTCTTTCAGACACACATAAGACATTATAAAGATAGGACATGTGGACAAAACAGAATAGGCTAGCATGTGTGCATTCCCCCCTAGGTTTATTCTATCCAGTGGCATTGCTATGGGAGTGTGGGCCGCATTGGATGACACACACAGGAGGGGACACCGGTACTGGCGAAAATTTTTAAAATCTTGATACTTGATACAACCTTCAGTCTCAAAAGACTATGGTATCGTGCTCTGGAAGGTGGTTCTGGCACAGCGTCTAGTGTGGCTGAAAAGGCCGATTTGAGAGTGACAATCCCTTCCACACCGGGAGCAAGTGCAGTCTGTCCCTGGTCTGTCTCCCTGGCTATGGGCCTTCCTTCTTTGGCTCTTTACCTCAGTCTGTTGACCAAGTGTCTCTTCAAACTGGGAAAGGCCATGCTGCACAGCCTGCCTCCAAGCGGGCCGCTCAGAGGCCAGGGTTTCCCACTTGTTGAGGTCCACCCCTAAGGCCTTCAGAACCCTCTTGCAGATGTCCTTGTATCGCAGCTGTGGTCTACCTGTAGGGCGCTTTCCTTGCACGAGTTCTCCATAGAGGAGATCCTTTGGGATCCGGCCATCATCCATTCCCACGACATGACCGAGCCAACGCAGGCGTCTCTGTTTCAGCAGTGCATACATGCTAGGGATTCCAGCACGTTCCAGGACTGTGTTGTTTGGAACTTTGTCCTGCCAGGTGATGCCGAGAATGCGTCGGAGGCAGCGCATGTGGAAAGCGTTCAGTTTCCTCTCCTGTTGTGAGCGGAGAGTCCATGACTCGCTGCAGTACAGAAGTGTACTCAGGACGCAAGCTTTGTAGACCTGGGTCTTGGTATGTTCCGTCAGCTTCTTGTTGGACCAGACTCTCTTTGTGAGTCTGGAAAACACGGTAGCTGCTTTACCGATGCGTTTGTTTAGCTCAGTATCGAGAGATTTCAAATAATACCATCAAGTTATATATCATTCAATGCGTAACTTCATGCAGAATGCAATGAAACAAACTGCATTGAAATACCTCTATTCTATCAAAAATTAGCCAGAAAACAAGTTGGGCAGGGCAATGGTGCATCATTACGCCTACCGCCTGAAGCATTGCCCTATCCACTGCACGGGAGGAGGCCCATCATGGGGGTGACGTGCTGGCCTCTCTTACCAGGTGGTGCAAACCCTAGTTGTAGGAAAATGCATAGAATATTAGGCTTTTAGAGACATGGTGACAAGTGCAGGCACACCTGTGTTGGCATCTGGACACATCTAGAAGCCTCTGCCTTGTTCTCGTTAAATAGAAGCCGCAGACTTCTGACTCATTGTTTAGTATGTAAACAAGATAAGAGAATGGAAAACCCCAGCCTGATGTGTATTGTTTGAGAGGGAATAAAAGCCAGAGAAGGCTGAATCTCAGCAGCTTCCCATCCCACTATCCCATCCCACTATGTCCTTTTTGAGATGTGGCGACCAGAACTGGACACAATACTCCAGGTGTGGCCTTACCATCAATTTGTACAATGGCATTATAATATTAACTGTTTTGTTCTCAATACCTTTTCTAATGATCCCAAGCATAGAATTGGCCTTCTTCACTACCGCCGCACATTGGGTCGACACTTTCATGGAACTGTCCATCCCATCTCGCTTCTATACATGTCTGTCGTTTTATTCTTTGCTAGGAAGCTAGCCGGGAGGAGGGACTTCTCTCTCAATCTCATACCGTCCTACTTCTGGCTCAGCTCTCCCTGCATCAATCCTCTGAATGTCTGCTGTGTCTCATTCATTGCTCTGACTCACTCCCTCAGAGTGCTTCTGCTTTTAGCACTCTCCCTCAGGCACCAAGGTTCTAAACCCTGGGTGCTTCCCAAGTAGCATTGCACTGCTACACCTAGTGATGCCACTGAGTCTATCATAGAATAGACTAGTGATACTGAGTCAAGTGATACTGAGTCTATCATAGAATAGACTAGTGATACTGAGTCTAGTGATACCGAGTCTATCATAGAATAATAGAATGTTAGAGCTGGAATTTGGAGGTCCTTTAGGTCAAGCCCCTGTTTAATTCAGGCAACTGCCACAGCATCCTTGGTAGGGTACCATCCACCCTCTATCGACAAGGGAGAGGCCCACAGCTCTTGTAGGCAGGCCATTCTTTCTCATAATCATTCTAAATCAGGAATTGAACTGCAAGGCTTTTGGCCACGCAGCCATGCACAAAATAGCTCAGGCTATTATTTGTTGTTGGTTTCTGTATTAGAAATAGATTCAATTGCAAATGTGCTTGAGGTTCAAAAGCACCGTTGCTATCTTAAAAGCATAGTCAGAGTTCGTTATATAATTTTGAAAGTGGAATAAAACTTACAGGAAGACCTTGCGGTTTTGTCTGGTTAAGGGCCAGGGCATGGATGAAAGTCAAAAATGGGTGAAAGTCAAAAATGGGTGAATGTCAAATGCCTTATTTCGCTTGCAGATTTATTTTGAGCTCTAGAAAGTGCTTTTATTGCAAGATTTTTCCCTCTGCGCTCAATCTGCTGGGAGAGAGGGCAGCAAAAGGCAAACCAGAAACATTTCTAATTGCTAAAAGAGGCCAAAGTGAAGGATAATTAGACTGCTGCTCATGAGAACTCAGCAAGACCAACGTTTGTTCTCAAAGTTCCAGGGGCCAGAGAAGACAATTCCTACCCCCATCTCCTACTGATTCATCCTCTCCCTTTTCTAAGCAATCATCACCTCTCCCTGCAACTCTCAGCTCCTACTGAAGATATGGACAGGGACTTTCGAAAACAAGCTGTAATAAGAAAAATAAGAAACATAAGAACAGCCCCACTGGATCAGGCCATAGGCCCATCTAGTCCAGCTTCCTGTATCTCATAACGGCCCACCAAATGCCCAGGAGCACACCAGATAACAAGAGACCTGCAGCCTGGTGCCCTCCCTTGCATCTGGCATTCTGACATAGCCCATTTCTAAAATCAGGAGGTTGCACATACACATCATGGCTTGTAACCCATAATGCATTTTTCCTCCAGAAACTTGTCCAATCCCCTTTTAAAGGCATCCAGGCCAGATGCCATCACCACATCCTATGGCAAGGAGTTCCACAGACCGACCACATGCTGAGTAAAGAAATATTTTCTTTTGTCTGTTCTAACTCTCCCAACACTCAATTTTAGTGGATGTCCCCTGGTTCTGATGTTATGTGTGTAAAGAGCATCTCTCTATCCACTTTATGCTTCCCATGCATAATTTTGTATGTCTCAATTATGTCCCCCCCTCAGGTGTCTCTTTTCTAGACTGAAGAGGCCCAAATGCCATAGCCTTTCCTCATAAGGAAGGTGCCCCAGCTCAGTAATCAACTTAGTCGCTCTCTTTTGCACCTTTTCCATTTCCACTATGTCTTTTTTGAGATGCGGCGACCAGAACTGGACACAATACTCCAGGTGTGGCCTTACCATAGATTTGTACAACGGCATTATAATACTAGCCGTTTTGTTCTCAATACCCTTCCTAATGATCCCAAGCATAGAATTGGCCTTCTTCACTGCCGCCGCACATTGGGTCGACACTTTCATGGAACTGTCCACCACTACCCCAAGATCTCTCTCCTGATCTGTCACAGACAGCTCAGAACCCATTAGCCTATATGTGAAGTTTTGATTTTTTGCCCCAATGTGCATGACTTTACACTTACTTACATTGAAAGGCATCTGCCATTTTGCTGCCCATTCTGCCAGTCTGAAGAGATCCTTTTGGAGCTCCTCACAATCACTTCTGGTCTTCACCACTCGGAAAAGTTTGGTGTCTTCTGCAAACTTAGCCACCTCACTGCTCACCCCTGTCTCCAGGTCATTTATGAAGAGGTTGAAAAGCACTGGTCCCAGGACAGATCCTTGGGGCACACCGCTTTTCACCTCTCTCCATTGTGAAAATTGCCCGTTGACAATTGTGGTTGAGAAAGCAGAATGACGCTCTGAGCCCTTCTCTGGCTCTTGTGTGCTGTGGCTGCAGCCATAAAGAGGATGTGGTTTGTCAAGTAGTATTAGGGTGTTGGCTGACATCAACTTTACAGCACAGTGAAATAGCATATGTGAAAGGGAAGGACTGAATCAGAAAGCACTGTTGTCTTTCAAAAGCTGCACTCTGAGGCTAAGACCATCATTTGGGCGACAGCAGAGTTTCTAGCACAAAGTGAAATGCAGCCAAACAGATGCAAAGAGGCTTCCCTCAAGAAAGTCATAGCATGAGGGAAGCACATCCTCAAGGCTGGCTTACCCATCCTCAAGGCTCATCCTCAGGGCTGGCTCAACCATGCGACAGAGTGAACCAGCTGCCTCGAGTTTGACAGAAAGCAGTGAACTGACAGGAATGCCCAGTGTGCATCCCTACCTGTCCACCAGTTTTCCACTGGTCGCTTCTCCTAGCCACTAACTCTCTCAGCTGAGAGAGAGAGAGAGAGAGAGAGGCTGGCCAGGAGAGCAAGCTCTCTCTCTCTCTCTCTCTCTCTCTCTCTGGCCAACCAAGAAAGTGAACAAGTGGCCAGTTAGGAGGTCATACCAACTTGCTCAATCTCACCACCTGCTTCCCCCAAAGTAGCGAAAAAGCATAGAGTGACAGTAGTAGTAGTATCTAGGGGGGCTGCCACTCCACTTCTCCCCACTTCCTTATTCTGGACCCCATTGTGCCAAATGGTGGAAATGGGTCAAGAAAAGGGGGAAGAAGAGGAGAGGGGGAAGTTGCAAGCAGCTTGGTCACAATGCTTTTTGTATGCCTGGGAGGCAGCACCTAGTGGCATCAATTGGAAGAGGACCCTCGGAAGCACTTTATCCAGCCCTCAGGCTAGCTGCTGAGCTGTGCTGAGGTATCACTGCTGACAGGGCAGCCCACATAATAATTGGGTTCTTCCATATCTTGGTGTCATTTGCAGCTAAGGAGTTGCTGAGAAAAAGGAGCTTAATTCATGACATCACATCCTGCTTAATGGTCACACTTCTGACCCTCAGCAGGTGTTTGGCCTGCTGTATGAAACAAGTATCACACCGTGCTCTAGGTTGTCTGGAAGGAGGACGAGGGTTCCTACGTCTGCAATGCTTGTATAGGACAGGGAAAGTGAGACAGGCCCAGCTTGTCATCATGCTGGGGAAAGATAAGAAAATTATTCTCCCTAGTGCTTGCCCCACCTGAAACGTTCCTCAGCCGTGCCATCTTCTCCACGTCAGGCAGCAAAATGTCTTGGGCTAACCCTACATGCAGCCACCGTCCTACAGAGGAGATGAGTTCGTTAGAGGCAAAATATCTGAACACTAGAAACCAAGACTGGGTCTCTGTTCTTTCCATCCTGCCAATATGTACCCCTCTGGTTCAACTATCAAGGCAGATGCCAGGTTGCACTAAGTGCTGGGGCAATTGAAGAATGGGGTCAGCATGTGCGTGCAGTCCCCCCTCCCCATGACACAGCTTAACTTTCTTCCTGTGTCCCAGCACAGTCCCGTCCCCCCCACACTCAGCATGGCCTCCTCTCTGTCTATAGCTTATTAGGAATGGGCTGGTGGGCTAGCAGGAGATGGCGAGAATGTGCCACACAAGACTTGAACAGGCAATTCTCCCTTCTCCAGGGAGCCCTTCAGCTCCAGGGACTCCTTGATTACTGCAAGGCCCTCGAGGACCAATCCTATTGGCTGCTGGGCACATCATGGCGGTTTAGAAAAAGTCTAGAAGAAATTAAACCAAACTACTCCAAATGCATTTTAGTTTTCTGATAATGGTGAATTTACATTTTTAGCTATTTTTGTGGAATTATTCCGTTATTCTTAGGGTTATGTTCATTTGCATTTGGAAAACTCAATAAACATAACGCATATATAGTCACAAATAGAGATAAGAAAATGTAGAGTCACTGTGTAATTCATTATTTCCTTAATAGGCTATTTCCCTCCTGGAACAGATCCACCCTTGTGTGGGCTCTTTTGTGGGCCTGTGCTCCCAAGGCCCTATGGGTAGTGCCACCCCGACCACTACCCAACCATCGGAAAGACTAACCAAGAAAGACAATTTTGAGAAAGAGCCACATGGTGGGGGTTCTGTAGCCTGTGGAGTTGTGTTGGATCCAACCTCAGCTGGGAACTGAAGTATCTCAACCCAGCTCTGCAAAACAATTCATCTCCATCACATACAATTTCTCTGTAATCTGATAGTACAGTTCACCACGGTCAATGCCCTGTACAGTCTGGCAAACCACATCCCTTTCCAGCAGACAGTCACTGCAGAAAGTGAGGAAATGGGCAGGTTTCAGAATCCACATTTGTGATGTCGTGAAGACTCAATCTGGACTAGAACCTGTTGATTCTCTACAAGTAGAGGGGAGGGCTCTTCAACAACACCTTTAAAACTATGGGAATCAGTCCTTGGATAGGTTGGCACATCAAAGCCAGGAAGAGCTTTGATTCCGACCTCAACTTCTGCCTTCAAAATAATTTCCTCTTGCCCAGGAGTTGGGAAGGAAATCCATTACCAGATTCAGGCACTGAGTGAACCCAAATTTCCTTGTGGTACTAGACTAGGCTATTGTGGCTTGCGATTTCCTTGGAAAACTGGTGGAAAATTCAGCTGCCAAAATTCTGTTGAGGGCAAGGTAGATGGCCCATATAACATTGATCCTGCATCAATAGTGGTGACTGACAATTCAGAGCTCTATTTAAAGTGCTGATTTTGACCTTCAGTGGTCTGGGACCAGGTAATCTCAAGAACCACCTGTTCCCTGATGAACTTGCCAGGGCCTTAAGATTGGCTTCAAAGGCCATGCTTTCAGGCCTGTCTCTGGGTGATAATTGATTGACTGGTACCAGGGACAGAGCCCTTTCATTGTTAACACTCTGGCTTGGAGACTCCCTTCCCAAAGAAGTTTCACCTGGCTCCCTTCCTATTTTTATATGGAAATTGAAAGATTTTTTTTAAAAAATTCTGCTTGACTTTCATATATGGCCTTATCAGTTAATTTACGAACAGTCTTTTCAACCTGCTGCCTTTAGTAATTTTCTGATTGCATTTTGTTGAATTGTGTTTATTTGATTGACTTGACTTGAAAGCCCCTTCTGGTGACATCTGGACAGCCAGGATGGTACACTGGGTTAGGAGCTGGACTTGCAAGGGAGGGCACCAGGATGAGGTCTCTTGTTATCTGGTGTGCTCCCTGGGGCATTTGGTGGGCCGCTGTGAGATACAGGAAGCTGGACTAGATGGGCCTATGGCCTGATCCAGTGGGGCTGTTCTTATGTTCTTAATACTGACTCAAATCACTGCCCTACCATGAAGCTTCCTGGGTGACCCTGGGCTATCTGTCAGACTCACCTACCTCACAGGGTTGTTGTGAGAAGGAACAATGCACATTACCTTGAGCTCCCTGGAGAAAGGGTGGTGTAAAAGTGTGAAAAATAAACATGTCAGGAAAAGCAGGTTATAACTCAGGTAATGAATAAATTGATAATAAATATATTTGATTCAGTCTCTCAAAGACTCATGCAATCATAATGTAGGCAGGAAAAGATACAATATTTGGAGCCACAGAAGCTTGCATTTATTTTTCCTTTTCCCCTTGGTTGCCATTGCTATTCGGACTTGTTCTATGATCCTAATCTGACTTGTTCCCAGGATGCCCAAGGGAGTGGCAGGCTGTATTGGGCAGCAGATAGATGGGTGAGAGGCTTGTCCAATCACTGCCCTTCCAAGGGTGCTGCTCTACATGACAATTTCAGGTGACCTCCTGCTTGGTTGCCCCTGCGTGGATGATTGGTCACTGGGGGGGGGCATGTGAGTCTCTGAATCTTCTGCTTGGTACCTCAAGTGATCTTGGGGTGTGTATTGGAATCGCGGAAGACCTGGCAAGGAGGTAGATGTGGTGTCAGCAGTGGCCCCTTTAAGCGTCAGGCCTGGGCGTCCAGCAGAGTGTGCTGCACAGCCGCAGCCACTTGAAGGCAATAGGGCCCTCAGGGATATAAGGAGCACCTGAGGCAGGAAGGGTTTGTGGGTTGTAGAAGGAGTGCAGGTAGGAGAGGAGACTGACTGACTGACTGGCTGGCTGACTGACTGGGCTTATTGACTTTGGTCTCTGACTTGGCAACTTTTGTTGGTTGGAGTGGGAACTGACTCTGACTTTTGCTTGCTGCACTGGTGTGTCAAACAAGGGAAACTAATCAGCCTTAAGCGGGCAGGGGTCCCAGTGGGGAGGAGCTGTGGCAAGACAGGGTGCTAGTGGACAGCTTGATGAAAGTGTCAACCAAGTGTGTATGCAGCATGAAGAAGGCCAGATCCATGCTAGGGATCATTAAAAGGGGGATTGAGAATAAAGTAGCTAATATTATGATGCCATTGTACAAACTGATGGTACTGCCACACCTGAAGTGTTATGATCAGTTCTGGTCACCACATCTTAAAAGGGACACAGTGGAACTAGAGAAGATGCAGAAGAGAGCGCACCTCCCTTATGAGGAAAGGTTACAGTGTTTGAGGCTCTTCAGTCTAGAAAAGAGATGCCTGAGGGGGGACATAGTTGAGATACAAATTATACAAAGGATGGATAAAGTGGATATGGAGATGCTCTTTTCCCTCTCTCACAACACCAGAATTAGGGGCTATCCACTAAAATTGAGTGACAGGAGTTAGAATAGACAAAAGAAAGTATTGCTTTACCCAGCGTGTCATTAGTCTGTGGAACTCCTTGCCATTGGATATGGTGATGGCATCTGGCCTAGATGTGTTTCAAAGGGGATTGGACAGATTTCTAGAGGAAAACTCCATCACAGGTTACAAGCCATGATGGGTAAGTACAGTCTGAGATTAGCTGGTTGCTCATCATGAGGGTTGGGTAGGAATTTTTTGCTGTCTTCTGAATTGGCAGTGAGTGGCAGTTTTTTCACTTATGCCAGACTGATGAGGGAGGGAAAATGTGTCCATGCATTAAAAATTGGTCACTTGTATTTAATAAAATGGCCCAGGTTAAACCCAAGTGCAGTCTGGTGTCTTAGTTGGGGGGTGGGAGGGTTAATGCTAGATGCAGGAGAGTGGCAGTGAGATGCAAGTATCTTGTGGTCTTGTGTGCTCCCTGAGGTATCTGGTGGGCTGCTGTGAGATACAGGAAGCTGGACTAGATGAGCTCTGGGCCTGATCCAGCAGGGCTCTTCTTATATGTATTGCACTAAAGCAATTGTTAAAGTGAACTTTTAACCATTCACTTGCGGCACATCCAATACGTAGTGGCACTTTTTACAGGGGTTTACCAAGGGGTTTAAAGGGATTTACCAAGAAAAGGAGTCCAAAATAAATGGTACACATTTTATTGAGGGATTAATACAACAGCAGGGTGAAATTCACACTGAGAAAAAACAGTCTTCAAGAGTGCATTGCTATACAAAACCAGCAGGTGCCACTGTCTAATGTACACCTATGAGCAGGATATCCCTGGGCTGAAGGGTGCAGCAGGAGAGAATGAAAGAGGGATGAGTTAAAGGTTGTGATATCACTCGGGGAATAAACACATAAACACACAGACACAACAGGATCATTACCCACAAAGACATAACAAGGCACTAGACTTTTTTCTTCCTTTTTCTCCAAGGCACATGTCCCTAGCTGAAACTCCTCATTTTTAGGGTGTATATATAGGTTGTATCACAGGATTGAGTATAAATATAATTGAGGGTACCCTGAATAAACTTTTCATGCTCTGAATAAACTTCCTATGGCACAAAGAACTGTACCATTCTTTGCTTCTAAAAATATTGTATAGTTTCAGTTGGTCCAATTGGTGCAACACAAAGTAACTGTTACGCGTTCATCTACATTCTGGATACTCAGAGCAAATTCATCCTCTTGCTTTTGATAAATCAAATTCCTCAGTGAATCTTCTTGAAACTTCACAAGGTGTATTAAGACAGTTGTCCTATACTCACTTACATGGGAGTAAGGCCAACTGAATGCAGTGAGATTTACTTCTGAGTAAACACGCTTAGGATTGTGCTGTAATTCATAGAAGTGACTGACATTTTATTTTTAAAGCTAAAGACCAATGGATAGAACATGCATCTGGTTCCAAAACATATCTACAATTAACAATTATGCAACTACTAATCAATGAAAGCCAAGTTTTCATTCTTGAGTCTTTAAATATGACAGTAATATAATCTGCAGCTGGATCATATAGCAATGGAGATTTGATCCTTTTAATAATTACCATTCCAACTATTTCTCATAAAGGAATGTAAAGATCCAGGCAGTTATTGGCTATCAGCAAATGCAAAACTAGGCTTCATGGGTTTGCCCTTTGGTTGCTTTAAAGCAAATTCCATATTAAGCCTTCTCTAAAGCTAATTGGGTATTGTACCTACTTAACAGCCCAAATCTAAACCAATCCCCTCTCCTCGCCGATTCAGCTGCATCAATGGAGTGTGTGCTGCATCCTGGCAGAGATACTATTCAAGGAAGCAGGAAGTTATAACACCAGATTGGTGGATTAATGGCACCCAAGAATTGGAAGGAGTGATGCATGGAGTTAAAAAAAATAGAGCCAGTGAAAAGAATTAAAAACAAAACAGAACTCTGACTGTGTGCTAGTGTACATAGAATCAGACAGGGGTGAAACTGGTAACTAATATGGGGACCAACGGGAAAAACTAGCAGAACTCATTCTGTGCCTTTTGTAATCAAAATACAACTTTCAGACTAACAGCCATAGTAACCTGAGACTCATTCTGGACCCCTGAGTTGGCTTGGCCTGGCCTGGCCTAGCCTAGGGTTTGATCACCTCTGGCCTGACTGTGGCAGCCTACTGTGGCAGCCTTTGACACTGCTCCCCACTACCACCCAGTAAGCTAGTGCCTAGGCAGACATTCACCAGGGGATGCTGGGGAAGCTGCAGCAGACAGTCTTCCTCTCTCCCCCCCCCCATTATCATCTGACAAATCCCAGTGTCTTGCCCCCTGGTAGCGCATCAGGGAACTGTTAGCCAGTATCAGGGAGTGGAAGAGGGATATCTGCTGCTGCTGACGGGTTCCTCCTGTCTCCAGGAGGCAGTGGGGCAGAGTGGCAGCAGCGGGCCAACCTCCTCTTCTCCCAGTGCCAAGTTCTAGATGGTTCTCCTCTCAATGCAGCAGCAGGAGGCAGAAGAGCTTCTGGAAAGTGTAAAATAGCAATGGGGGAGAAAGGGGACGGTCTGCCTCCTGGCTAAAAGTCCTCCTTCACTGCTGCTGCTATTCAGATCTCAGAATGAAGGTGCACTCCGGTCCTTCTCCTGCCTGGTTCATGGAATCCTGGATGGCTTGCCTTACAGTGCAGCATCGGGAAGAAAGCATCGGGAAGGCTTCTGAAAACTGTAAAATGGTAATGGGAGAGGGAGAACAAGGATGGACTGAGAGTCCACCTTCACTGCCAGTGCTACTACTGACTGTGGGTAGCAGCAAGAAGGAGAGGTCCCTCTGCTGCCTGGTTCATGGAGTCTTGTGGTGGGAGAGCATATACACTTGCTGAAGTGTGGGGAAGCATACCAGTGGAAGACCTTGGAGGGCCGTGGCCCCAGGACCCACCAAAAGCTGGAGCTGCTGCTGATGGCACAGAGGCTTAGGTTCAGGGCCAGACAGAACACAGACCAAAACCACATCAGGGGCTACATGAGGCTGGAGGTCACTGGGCCAAGGGGAAGAAGACAGAATTGGAGGTGGGATTTGGGCTACCCAATGACCCCTTTGCAGGACTGAATAGCGAGCCTTCAGATGAGACCATTTCTGTCTGCACAGAATTCCTGCTGCAGAACCCAAACAGGGTCTACAAAGACCAAACCGTGAAGTGCCGGGCACATGAGGCCAGGCACGTTTGCTTCTGTGACATCCCTTTCCCTGGTCTTGGAGGCTCCAAGGAAGATTCTCAGCTGACAGAACCAAGTCACTCAGGGGGGCTCATCAAAGTGGCCTCCTTCTTCTTTTCCTTTTCCTTCTTCAAGCTGTATACGGCCTCGGCTGCAATCAGCAGTGCGGTCAACAGGACCAGGATGGCTACTACCAGACGGATGCTGACCTCCACAATTGGCAGTGCTAAAAAAGGGAGAGGGGGGCAACGTCACTCACGTCACGTCACTTTCCATGTAGCAACTCGAGGTTGCTACAAACTCCTCCTTTTCCTGCATTCATTTTTCTACATCAATACCCAGAAAGATTTCAGGGCTGTTTCCACCTTTCTAGCTCTCATTTGATCAGCTCTCTCAGTGGAACAGTACAGTAGTTCATTGCAATGTTCGCCACGGCCTAGCTGGTCTTAGAGACACATGCCACAGTGAAAACGTCAGTGGATGCTGGGAAGACCACTATGGCGGCAACTACCACAAAATATTGGGACTGGGCCGAAAAAGGTGAGGATGGAGGGGGGAATTTTGGAGATTCCCTGGTTCCTTCCCAGTGACCAGATTTCAAAGCTTCAGAGAGGAAAGTCTTCAGAGAGGAGTTTTCAGCTCAATCTTACGCACCATCCAATCCCTGTAGGCGGAGATGTAGCTAGGTCATTTGATACCTGGGCCCATACATTTTTCTCAGCCCCCCTCCCATACAACAGTGTCGGGGTTCCCCTCCTCCCACAAGTCCCCAACTTACCCAGGGAGAAGGCTTCTGGGCCAGAGGATCAGGGAGGAAGCCGGTGGAACATGGGGCCATCTCCCCATAGGCTGCCTGGGCACCCCTGTGGGCGGCAAGGCACAGCAGAGGAACACTGCATGCCGAACCCCCCGCTTCGCCCCCTGCCTTGGAGGAGGGAGGGGGAGACAGGACGCAGGCCATTTGGCTGCTGGGCAACCGCCCCTCCCCCGCCTTGCGGGAAAAGGGGAACACTCCCTCGCCCAACCAGCCTTGCCGGGCAGGGCACCTGGCTGTGACATCAGGAGCCCACAGCTGGACCTCCCCGAGTCGTCTGCAGGGCTCCAGGACCCAGGTGGGCAGGGCCAGCCCACCCCCCAAAGGCAGAGACCAGAGCAGAGGCAGCAGCCTTCCCAGCCCTCTCAGGAACAACCCAGGCAGCTCCAGGCGAGAGGAGGTGGGAGGGAAACAGAGAGAGGAAGGGGAGGAGTTGTGGTAATCCCAGGGGAGGGCAGTCCCAGAGACACGCCCTTTTGGTACCATCCCTGAGAGGGAAGGGGCGGGGTCAAAGGGGAGGGTCTGCCCTACATAAACCTGGAGGCCAGGGCTGACAAGGCAGTTGGGAAGGGGAGGGGCCAAAGGGGAGGGGTCTGCCCTACATAAACCTGGAGGCCAGGGCTGACAAGGCAGTTGGGAGTCAGAAGAGCAGGCAGGAGGATCTGCTGACAGCAGCCCCTGCTCCTGACTGGCAAATGCTGCCAACCCAAAGAGGGGGAACCGGGTGACCCAACCCCCCCTTCTTCGGGTGAACTGTTCTGAGGCCTCCACAAGGGGGTCCCCCGGGCCCTCCCCTCCCCCCACAGGGAGGCCTCACAAATAGTAATAACAGTCATATCATGAAATGAACAATAACAACGGCCAGAAAAATAAATGCAGTGAACCTTTCCCCACAGGCAGGGGGTGAAGTCAGTGCCCTCCCCTGCATGTAGTACTCCGTGACATACTGTCCCTGCACCTGGAGGTTCAATGTAGCCTTCATGGGTTAATAACCACTGATAGACCCATAGTCCACCATGAATGTTTAGAACCTACTTTTAAAGTCATCTAAGCCAGAGACCAACAACAACCAAACTTCCTACCCCCTAAATAACTTTCAAACCCCTCCCCTATTCAACAAGCTGCAGGAACTCTGTGTGACCTGAAAAACTCTGCAATCAAACCAAACCCATGAGAACATTTTTTTTCCTGCAATGATTATAAACTTTACATAGTTAGACTTCCATGGAGTTATTCTAACTCCCTCCTCCTATTCCTATTCCCCACTCTACCAGAATTCACAATTCACTTAATAACCCCCTAATAGTAATCCTTCCACCCATTGTCCCCATTCATCTCCCTCCTTCCAACATAAGAAACTTTTCACCACCACTACCACCAGTATTAAACCCCCCACGTCTCCCTCTCCATGATTCCACCCCCACCAGGTTCTGTGCCAGGTCCACAATAAAATTCATCTAAGCCAACAACCTACCACTGGTGGCATCCCTAGGGTGGTTGTCACCCATGCAGTGAATGCCATTATTCACCCTATCAGGTGGCTGAATGCGGTATAGTGTCTATACCAATGCATTCTGGGGCAACAATGGAGGAGCAAGAAACCCGGAAGTGGGTCTTAAAAGCTATTCTTCCACTGATTTAGAATCCACTGGAACGGAATCCCAGTGGATTCCGAGGCATGACTTGTATGGTGGTATTATCAGAGGTGTTTGAAAATGGTAAATGCAAAACAAAGCGAAATAACATGAAATCCAAATCATAAAACAGTATTTGAGAATAAAGCGAAATAACACCAGTTTTGCTGCTTCTTTTCTCCTTAGTTTTTCTTGCTTTAAACCTGTCGCACAGCGTCTCTGCATTACTCCGAGGACTGGCACTGGTGTGCCTGGACCGCAGCTTCTGGTTAAGGCAAGAGATGGCCGGCGGAGGATTCTTCACCTCTCTGCCTGGAACACCTCTCCTGCCGAGAGATGCTTCCTCGCCCAGCCGCCAGCAGATCTGTCTCACCCCACCAGGAACAACGGAGTCTTTGGCCCCGACAAGTTCTGCTTGCAAACTGTTTTTTAATGGCTATTTTTGTCACATGCACACTCTGCCTGCCCTGCCAGCAATTTTTTTTTCTCCAAACATGAGCTGTTCTATAGCCTTTGACCAAGGGAGCTTATCTGCCATGTTCTGTGGCTTTTCACCATTCTGTGTGGGGGTTGCAGGCAGCCTAGCCTCGACCCATTCTAGCCTTAACCTATTCTTTACCAGCAGACTGCAAACTACCACTTTGTGGTCAAAGAATTCTGGGCTGGCCAGGTAAAACTGCCTACTGGTACATGCTATGGATTCCCTCTTGTAAATATTGAACTAGGCCTCTGATCTGCACCTGGTGTGAATGTTCTAGATTTGTAAGCTCCATGAGGCAGGGGCCAGGCCTCTCATACTTTGTGGCACGCCGTTCACGTAGAGGGAACTGTTTGATTAAAAATAGCCTCCTGTTTTACATTGCAGGGATCAACTTCTAAGTTTCCAGATTTTCCACATTTTTAATCATTCTAGGAGTTTTGGAATGCCTGTGGGCTGCACCTACTTTCACTATTCCCTTGCTAGTGCATGTATACTCTCTCTGAACACTTTAACAGCAAGTTAAATTTAAGGAAAAAATGATAACTTGGAATAAAACACATAACACCGCTTTTTGCCTTTTCAGTTTTTTTATTTACTGAAATTTGCAGGAAAATAACACCATTTTCAAACACCTCTAGGTATTCTTCCTAAGTACCAAGGTTTCCACAATTTTAACCATTACTGGTGTCACCCCTCCACCCCCTGAGGGTGTCATCCAGTGCAGTCCACCCTTCCTGCCCCTCTCTAGCTACACCACTGTCTGTAGACTCCTTTCAAGGTGTTTGGGCTGAGCAGTCACCAGCTCTATAGGTGACCTTTCCCACATGCAAGCTGCTACTCTAGCCAGTTTTGGATGCACGTATGCCTGCCAAGCCAGCCTCCTCACCTCTCACATTCAGCTGCACAGGCTCACTTGGCTCTGACCAGACGAAGGGATTGTCTCTGTGGTGATATCGACAGGTGTAGTTCCCTTCATCCTCCAACCTCACTCGGGCCAAAGAGAACCTGGTTGTGTTTTCCGTTGATTCGGACAACCAGAATGCTGTTGAGATGCTTGGTTGCTGCAAAGAGCAGTTCAGCCAGGCCTCTGGCCCCCGGCACTCAATGGTGACACTCCGGCCCAGAGCAGGGAACTTCTGGGATCTCAGCTCAATGGTGGGCTTGGGAAGGCTGGAATCTAGGGGGAAAAAACCAAACACAAACACACACACACAGAGTGAAGACTTGGGCTTGGGATCTCTCTTGTTTGCTCTTTGGACTACATATCCTGCGGACGAGATTCAGGAACTAATTTCCTGCCCAGCAAATCCCCCTCTGAGACTGAGACGTGTCCAGGCTGAGGCAAGATACTTCCCTGCAAGAAAACATTCAGTCCTGGCTCCTTTCCAGGCCTGCCCCTCATTCCAGTAGCCAAAATTTAATAATTTGCTTTTCTTTCTGTTCACTTTGATTTTTTTAAATCGGTAATAAATGGAGGAGGTGGAATCCAGAGAGCAGTTCTCCTTGTCTAGGCTCCTGCTGCCCTTTTGCACCTCCAGCAGTCTCGGTGGACTGGTGAAGCAGAGAGAGCTGGCCAATAGGAAGAGCTTCTATTTTGTATTTCGCACTGAGGCCTTTTGGGTGGAAGTTTAAGGGAGGAAAAATAAGCAAACAGACGCCTAGCCAAACCCCCCCCCCCCTGCCACCAATGCAGTCGGGTCACTGGAGTGCACACTGCATCCTGTGGGGGGAGGGACAGTCCTGGAGCTCTCCTCCATGTAAGGGACCATTTGTTCCCTTGCCCGGGGATAAGCCTCTGCTGACCTGATGGATCTACTCCAGCTTGCAAGTCAAACTCGCAACTTGGACCCAGGTAGGTGAACTGAAACCCAGAACGGGGCTAGGATATTGGTGGAGCTGCTGCTGCTGTTGTTATTCTCCGCCTTCCCATGCTTGACAACCCCAGTCCACCCACTGCCCGTCCTCCCACCCATTTACTAGCACAGGGGCTCCCATGAAGGCCACTGCTCACTGTCTGCAGCAACAAGTGCCATAAATGCTGCTGGCGTTTTGCAAGTGCCATAAATGCGCTGCACCACTGGAGCGCAAGTTCAACTGGTGCAGCAGACCAATCAGATTGGGCTGAAAAACATTGAAAGGAATACATGTAGGCATCACCAAGACTAATGGGCAGAGGTGTTTGTTTCTGGTGACTAAGATAGATTTACAGCCTAGTCTTACTGAACACAATGGGCTGGCTTCTGAGTAAAATAAATAATACCATGTTCCAACACTTCTACTAATGGGGCTTCCTAAAGAGGTTTATATAACACTGAGTGATTATTTGTTCAGGGTGGGCAATGAAGCTGGGTATAAATACCAATGTGCATGAATAAAACCCCATGAATAAAACCCCAGATTGGAGTGAACGTGTGATTGCAAACTCCACAGGGGTTCAAACTCATGAATGTGAGTCAGTGATATTTGTCCCATGGAATAACTGCACATTCCATCTGAGTCTAAGATTTGGAAGATAACAGGAGGGAGAGGGTGGGAGTGCCAAGCCTGGCTCCTTACCAGTCAGATTGAGCTCCAGGCGATCACTTAACTCTGACAACACAAATCGATTTCTTTTGCGGCGATATTCACAGGTGTATATTCCTCCGTCCTCCACTTTCAGCGAGGTAAAAGTAAACACGGCCGTGTCAGTATCGTTACCGGTTTCAGTCATCCGTATCGGGTTACCGAATCGATGCAAGGTGAAATTCAGATCCTTCTCCATCCCTTTGCATGAAATAGTTGCATTTTCCCTTACAGAAGGCATCTTGGGCCCTTTAATTGAGGGTTTCCAAAGGCCAGGCTCTGTAAAATGTAAATCACCACAAGGAAGTCATGGAGTCCTAGTGCTTCATTTACGTCACCATAATAGATCGTAGGTGTTTATCCTGATGTTTGTTCTGCTACATACTTAAATGCGCTTTCCCCACTAGGTTTGCATGGTAAGATCTTTGAAGATGTGTTCTCTTTAGTTCTCCCTTTTTTTCCACTTGCACACTACGAATTAAAGGAAATGGGGAAAAGGGAAAGAGAAAATTACAGCAAACTGGCTGAAAATCCCTGCACTTGGTTGGATGAACCCAAAAGAGAGCTTGACCAAACTGGGTGTAATAACAAGTAATGCCCAACAGGGGGAACCAAGTAACTACTTAAGAGCAAAGCACACAAAACCCTAACAAGTCGCTGCACTCATGAACAATTGCAGACCTTGCCCCAGTGCCACCTGGAAGTACTGTTTAAGGGCCCTCCAGAGGCCTCAGAAGGCTTTCTGAGGTCCAGGGGTTGCCATGCGAGATCTTCCTGGCCCTCAGAAGGGCTCTGGAGGATGAGTAGCAGTGGCAGCAACGGGTGCCGTGGTGGCACGATAGGCAGTGGCAGATGCAGCTGTGACTCCCCCCACAGGCCTGGCGCCCCAGAGTTTTTGCCCCCCCAACCTCCCCCCAGGACCACCAGTGCCCATGAAGTCTGCTGGCTTCCTTGGAATGAAAAGAGGTGTTGCAGCCCCCCCAAGCAGTGGCATCGCTAAGGGGAGGCAGCAGGCCGCACCAATGATGTGCACGGGGGAGAGGGTGACACCTTGCTATTTTTGAATAATACCATCATGCTATAATTCATTGGATGCGTAATTTCATGCAGAGTGCATTGAAACAAACTGTGTTGAAATATCTCTCTTCTATCAAAAGTTATAGCAAAAAAACTAGTGGGGGTGGGGCAGTGGCACATTACCACGCTCACTGCCTGGTGCATTGCCCCACCCACTGTATAGGAGAAGGTCCATCCTGGGGTGATGCACTGGCCTCCTGCTCTGGGTGAGACAAACCCTAGTGACGCCACTGTGCTGGGCTCAACGAGCCTTTGCCCTGCTCCAGCGAGGCTTTTCTTATCTTCTTGCCTCATCTTTGATCTGTAAATTGAAGGGGCTCCAGCTCATCTTCATTTTATCTGTATTCAGTGCACAGCATTTTCTACCTTGTGTGTGTAAATACATCGTTTTCCTAGGCAATCTACTATAATTTGAACGAGAAAGGACTACAGTAGAACCTCTTTAAGTTGACCACCCAAGGGGCTGGAAGAAATTGGTCAACATATGGAGGTGGTCAACATATGGGAAAAAAGGCATTTAAATATTATCATGGTTTGCTCCCAGGACAACAAATGCAAGGCCAAGTTATTTAGATTGGATTTTTAAAAAATTTTATTGCAAATATCAATGAGAATTGATCCTCTTGTGCTGCTTACTATTGATATCATCTATATCAGGGGTGCCCAAACCCCGGCCCTTGAGGCCTTTCAATGTGGCCCTCAGGGAGCCCCCAGTCTCCAATGAGCCTCTGGTCCTATGGAGGCTTGCTGGAGCCTGCACTGGCTGGACACAACTGCTCTCAGTGTGAGGACGACTGTTTGACCTTTCGCATGAGCTGTGGGATGAGGGCTCCCTCCACTGCTTGCTGTTTCACATTTGTGATGCAGTAGCAGCAGCAAAGGAAAGGCCAGCCTTGCTTTGTGCAAGGCCTTTTATAGGCCTTGAGCTATTGCAAGACCTTCATTCATTCATATAAGTTGCATCTCTAATAAATTCATTTATGTAAATTTATTCAAATTTTAAATGTAAATTAATTCTTTTTTCCTCCGGCTCCCAACACAGTGTCAGAGAGATGATGTGGCCCTCCTGCCAAAAACTTTGGACACCCCTGATCTATATCTATATCAAGAGACAGAGAATAAACAGCCCACAATCAGTGTTTAAAAAAAACAACCTGAAAATTCATAAGCTTATAAAAAATTGTAAGTTAAAAAAAATTTGGGTTTCATAGCAAACAGGCAGACCAATGCTATCCGTTGCCAGCCCATAGAATGTAGCATGTTACATAGCCCCAACAGCTTAAAAAAATACACTTTTTTACTTAGGCGGCCTGGCCTCCACTGGGTCTCCTCAGATTCACTAAATACCAGAAGGTGTTTGATACGGTCCCTCACTAAAAGCTGTTGAGAAAACTTCACAGTCAGGGAATAAGAGGACAGGTCCTCTCATGGATTGGGAACTGGTTGAGGACCAGGAAACAGAGAGTGGGTGTCAATGGGCAATTGACAAAAAAGGTGGAGAGAGGTGGAAAGTAGAGTGCCTCAAGGATCTGTCCTGGGACTGGTGCTTTTCAACATCTTCATAAATGACCTGGAAACAGGGATAAGCAGGGAGGCGGACAAGTTTGTGGATGACACTAAACTTTTCTGAGTGGTGAAGACCAGAAGGGATTGTGAAGTGTTCCAGAAGGATCTATCCAAATCGGGAGACTAGGCAGCAAAATAGCAGTTGTGTTTCAATAGAAGTGTAAAGTAATGCACTGGCGATGGGAACCAAAGTGAAAGGACAGTGGCTTCACTATGCACAAGCAATCTCATGTCCCTCACAACTTAAGAACATAAGAACAGTCCCACTGGATCAGGCCATAGGCCCATCTAGTCCAGCTTCCTGTATCTCACAGCGGCCCACCAAATGCCCCAGGGAGCACACCAGATAACAAGAGACCTCATCCTGGTGCCCTCCCTTGCATCTGGCCTTCTGACATAGCCCATTTCTAAAATCAGGAGGTTGCACATACACATCATGGCTTGTAACCCGTAATGGATTTTTCCTCCAGAAACTTGTCCAATCCCCTTTTAAAGGCATCCAGGCCAGATGCCATCACCACATCCTGTGGCAAGGAGTTCCACAGACCAAACACACGCTGAATAAAGAAATATTTTCTCTTGTCTGTTCTAACTCTTCCAACATTCGATTTTAGTGGATGTCCCCTGGTTCTGGTGTTATGTGAGAGTATAAAGAGCATCTCCCTATCCACTCTGTCCATCCCCTGCATAATTTTGTATGTCTCAATCATGTCCCCCCTCAGGCACCTCTTTTCTAGGCTGAAGAGGCCCAAACGCTGTATCCTTTCCTCATAATGAAGGTGCCCCAGCTCAGTAATCATCTTAGTTGCTCTCTTTTGCACCTTTTCCATTTCCACTATGTCTTTTTGAGATGCGGCAACCAGAACTGGACACAATACTCCAGGTGTGGACTTACCATAGATTTGTACAACGGCATTATAATATTAGCCGTTTTGTTCTCAATATATTTTCTAATGAGCCCAAGCATAGAATTGGCCTTCTTCACTGCCGCCGCACATTGGGTCGACACTTTCATCGACCTGTCCACCACCACCCCAAGATCTCTCTCCTGATCTGTCACAGACAGTTCAGAACCCATCAGCCTATATGTGAAGTTTTGATTTTTTGCCCCAATGTTCATGACTTTACACTTACTGACACTGAAGCACATCTGCCATTTTGCTGACCATTCTGCCAGTCTTGGTACATGTCCAGGAACAATCGGTAGCCGGCGCAGGTCTGTTGGCTATGTGCAGTGTGCCCACCTATAAAAAAACTTTAGCACACACGCTAGCAGGCGAAGGGGATGGATTGTTGCGTGGCTTCTTGCTTTTCCAAGATGGGACAAACCAGGCAAAACACAGGCCCACAGTATCAAGTTCAGTGGACAACTTACAGAGGGTAAATTAATACTCTGTGCAACGGTTGAAGTGGTCAAGATACAACTTACGGAGGTGTTCAATATAGAGAGATTGGTCTCCCATAGTGTATATGCAGTGTCTGTCCATACTGTAAAAATTAGGTCAACTTAAGGACCATTATAGAAAGGTGGTCAACTTTGGAGGTCCTACTGTATATTGTTCTAAGGCATTGTTCTAAGGCATTCATACCTACAGCACACTGTCTCCTGAATCTCAGCTTCCTGGATTGTTTAGGGAAGGATGCAGGGGAACCACACAGCTTGCAATTCCAACATCAGATCCCACTGAATCCAGCCACCGCAAGCCTCTTTTCCTCTACAGTGCGCCACATGTTGAACGTTGCCAATCCTATTCAAGTGTGTGCGTTGTGTGCACATTGGTTCAAAACGAATGTTCATTTTTGTCACTGCAGCTTCTCCATTTGAGTCACAGACACAGAACATGCACAACCCACATGAGTTTCATTGTAAGCACGGCAGACAAGGACTGAGCCAAACCCCTTACCTCTTACGCTGATATCGACTGTGTCACTTTCCACTGAGCATATTTCACTATAGTCTGAGTGGCAGAAGCAATAAATGCACATGTAGGCACCTGCATTTGATGGCTTAGCATAGTGGATATAATATATGCTCTCATTTTCCTCCTTCCGCATCACTAACTTAATCTTCACTGCATTCTTTTGTTTGTATAGAGTGAATTTTGCCTTTTGGGAATCGTTAACATCGTTAACTTTACAGATGATGAGGAAATTTCCCCCAAAGGGCACCACTGAACTTGGAGACACTTTGATAGTTGGCTTGGCATAAACTTTTCCTGGATGGAAAGAAAAGGAAGGTTAGGTTTGGAAGAGGAAAAGCATCTCTCTAAAATGATAGACCTTTGCGTGCCCTAGGGCAGTGCTGTCCAAACTTTTTAGCACCAGGACCCACTTCTTAAAATGACACTCTTCTGCATGAAAGAGAGAATAATGAGTTAATGTGTTGTGGATTTGAAGATTAGATGGTAAGGGATAGAGAATACAGGTGCAAACTTTTTATTTGCCGGTTTATCTCAATGTGAATGGGGAGGGGGAATTCAAAGTCACACACACAGTTGCTCTGCCACTGTTGTCTTGCTCCATTTCAAGGCAGCCAAAACAATGGAAAAAGGCTGGACCTCGAACAGGCACAGAAATAGCCCTGGAGCCACGGAAGAGGCTCTGGAAGACTGCATGCCTTGCACAGGAACAGTAAGACTCCTTGGAGCCCCTACACAAGCAAAACAGCCCAGCAAGCAGGTCTTCCCAGCAATCCCAAGCATTAGATTTAGGTTGCAATCCTTTCCACAGTTTCCTGGGAGCAAGCCCCATTGACTATAATGGGACTTACTTCTGAGTAGGCAGGCATAGGACTGGGCTCTAAGGCTGCAATCCTCTCCACAGTTTCCTGGGAGCAAGCCCCATTGACTATAATGGGACTTCTGAGTAGGAAGGCATAGGACTGAACTCTCAGGCTACAATCCTCTCCATACTTTCCTGGAAGTAAGCCCCATTGACTATAGCAGGCAACAGGGGAGGGTTGAGTATGGGAGTGGGGACATGGTGAGCGATTGAGAACCGCCGCCTTCGCTTTCTTCCATTCCCAAGTGTCAGGCTGTAGCGCTATTTGCTTAACTGTACGCAGTTTGCATAACTCTATGCAATTTGTGTAAAATCATGTTGCTTCTGGTTCTGATTTGGCACAACATGGATTTTCCCCATTGTGGAGGTTCAGGGAATGAAACCCCCACACGTAAAAAGGTTCTACCTGTATTGTTCCGGAATAAGAGATTGCAATGAGCTGTTGGAGATATAACGTATATATGGGTGGAAATTTAGAACATTAAGATGTAAAGCTGGAAGTAATTAAAATATTTGACTTTGCCCATGCTACGCTTTTAAAGGTTTTTTTAATATGTACTTTTAATGTATTTTCTAATGTTGTGGTCTGTTTTTCTTTTTATATTATGGTGTGTTCTCTTTTTCTTTATTATAATAAAGATAAAAGCATAAAAAATGACACTCCATTGGGACCCACCCAGGTTTACCAGCCTTTAAAAAGGAGATCAAAAAATATTTAATCAATTTAATATTTATATTTAATTAATTAATCTTGATTTAATTCACTAATCAATTAATCTTGATTAATATTCAATCAAAAATATTATTTATTCATTTAATGTGTTTATTTTAAAAAAACTTATTTATTTATAAGTAGTAATAACCAGAAAAGACCCTCAAACATTTATCTCCCTATATGCAGACTTGCTTGCAAACTGTAGGAGCTCAGCTTTTTGCATGGTAATTAGCAGCTACAGTACCTGATTTTTGAATAGCCTCAGGGCTTGAGACAATTAAGGGCCCAATCCTATCCAACTTTGCAGTGCTGCTGCTGTTGTGCCAGTGGGGTGTGTGCTGCAATCTGTGGTGGAGGGGCTGTCATTGGGGCCTTCTCAGGGTATGGAAACATGTGTTCCCTTACCATGGGGCTGCATTGTGGCTATACAAGAGCTGGAAAGTTGGATTGGGCTCTCATTTATCTGATCTTTCCATCAGCCACTGGTGACCCACCAAAAATCAGGCCGCGATCCACCAGTGGTTCCTGACTCACAGTTTGGGAACCATTGCTCTAGGGCACTGGTTCCCAAACTGATGGGTCACAACCCACCAGAGGAACCAGAAACAGGCAGCAACATGACTGGGGCAAGGGGAGGGTTTTTTTAACATTTACCTGGGGGTCAATAAGGCTCTCTGGAGTGTCTGGGGAGTATGCCACCCTCTGCAACCCCTTGGCAGCTTCAAAGTCCTGTTAAAAGTAAAACAAAAAACCACTTCTGATTTCACAATGAAAACAGAAAGTTCCCCCCCCCCCTTTTATCAGGACGTTGAAGCTGCCAAGAAAGAGTTAGATCACAGCCCAAGACTGCCATCTTATACACACTTACCTAGGAGTAAGTCCTATTGAACTCAGTGGAGTTTGCTTCTTAGAAGACATGCATAGAACTGTGCTGTAAGTGTTATTAAGGCTGCAGTCTTATACAGGGTGACCAGATACAATTTTGGTAGGTGCAGCTTTTTAAAGCCTTCCATGTTGAGCTGCACCTGCCAAACTCCCCTCTTCTATAGAGTGGTTAAAGGTATAAGTGCTCTGTCTTTCACTGTATCTGGTCACCCTGGTCCTATACATATTTGGTGACATACCTACCCCAAACCTATGACATACCTACATGCCTACCTATACAATATGGTGACATAGCATACCACCAGCTGCTGGCAGAGGATAGGCCAAAAACAGGATAGGGAGATGGGCATGCCAGGGAGGAGATCATATGCCAGATCTCCTGTTTCATGCCAACCACAGCCGTGCCCTGCTGCTGGCATAATTTTATGCCAACAACAGAGGTGCTGTAAGTCACAATTCTCCAATGAAATGGGGAATGAAAAAATCACCACTCTTTCCCATCCCATTTTCTGCATCACCCTCCCTGTCCCTTCCACCACAATGGAATAGGATTCATACCAAGTGTAGTCAATCACAGCACTTCTACTCCAGTATGTCAGCCCCTCACAGGGAGACCATAACTCAGATGCTTGGGTACTGACAAGGTCAAATGGCAATATATCCGTCTGGTTTCTTGCTATGCATGCTTATAGTACCTAGGAAGGAACTTTGGTGACGGGAACTATGGGGAAAAGGCCATTTGGGTCTCAAAGGCAGCTTTCCTCTCAGGGCAAATAGCCACAGAAGAGAAGGTGGCAATATGAATCCAGACTTGGTAGGGGCAAAGGCGTTAAAAACAATCCCTCCCTTCATGCAGCGCTCACAAATTGACCTCGTTGGTGTTTGCCCATTCCAGCGGCAGCCATTTTTGTTCTGAGAGGTGGGCTCTACCTTGGTCACTTCAATCCAGCAAACAGGCACAAATTGCACTAATGTGCCCTTAGTTAAATAACTGAATGAAAATGAGAACTTTGACATCTCTGAACTTTAGATATACAGAATGGATGTTCACCAGAGGCACATCTTTGCAATATCATCTAAACAGCCAAAATAAGACATTGAAGCAACTGTTTGTTTGGGTAAAAAAACAAAAGCCAGCCGCAAAGATTTTTGTTCAATTGAAACCTAGCAAAATTGCCGTAATTCAAGGTCTACGATAACTTTTGAACATTCGGTCTGATTATATCCTTCACCAGTTAGAATCTCTGTGCCAAGTTGCACATCAGTAGGAACACGGCAAGCTTCCTTATGGCCCGAACCTATTGGAGCCTTTATGCTGCTGGAATGAGTATTTTGCTGGCATAAGGTACTTTCTGGCTGTCACAAAATGTGACACACCAGTCTGTGCGGCCTGGCTGCTGCCATGAATGGTGAGTGCTCACCCCTACTCACCAGCAGCTGGAGGTTGCCCACCAGCACTGGTAAGTTCACGGAGGGGGTAAGGGAGTTGGGGAGGGGTAGATCTGGACCAGGAGGGGTGGTATTGGTGCACAGTGATAACCTAATTCCCTTCCTGGCTTTAATTCTCCAACCTGGGTCCACATAGACTTGCGCCAGCTATAGAGCTACCACAGGTCCAAGTAGACCTGGTGGCCCAGCATTGTTGTAATCAGGGGCAAGGGAACAAATATGTTCCCATACCCCTAGGTGGACTCCGGATGTCAAAACTTCCCAACAGGATTCAGCAGGCACCACATTGGCATAGCTGCCAGTGGGGAGTTGCATTGGATTGGGCAGCCCAACTGATTAAAGTTATGCAGGTGCATGACCACTGAAGTTCAGCATCTCTCTTGTCTTCGTGTTAAGATACAGGTTGGGCATCTCTTATCTGAAATTCCAAAATATGGAGCATTCTGAAATATGGAACATTTTTTAGCATCAGCATGATTTTTTTAAAAATATTTCGGCCTAAAGAAATAAAATCACAAACTGTTTCATGCACAAAATTATTAAAAAGTGTTGTATAAGATTACCTTCAGGCTATGTGCATAAGGGTTATATGAAACATAAATGAATTTTGTGTTTAGACTTGGACCCCATCCCCAAGATCTCTCACTATGTATATGCAAGTATTCCAAAATACGAAAAAAAATCTGATATCCAAAGTGGTTCTGGTCCCAAGAACTTCGGATAAGGGATGCCCAACCTGTACATAAAACATTCAGGCTTTGCACTGACAGAATGCTAAGCACGCCACTTACCTTAAATAGACAGTAGCTCTACAATATTATTTTGGTTACGCATACTCACCTGACACAATCCACCACTGCCCAGTCAGCCAACACCCTGAAAAGAGAGGAGACCATTAGTGAGAAGATAACGGAATGATTAGAACCAATAGTGGGTTTCTAGCTACCCCACCCAGCCACTTCCCAATCCATGGTCCTGCTCCCCTTCCATTTGCAATACCAACCAAGAAGCAAGAAGCTGGAAGAGAACTTCATGGTAAGGGAATGCTCAGTCTTGTAGGCAGAATTGACCACTTGGTTCCTTGATCTGGGGTGTCCAAAATGAACACGAGCTGGAGGCTGCAGTGACTCAGTTCTCAGTCAGGAACAAGTTATCAGTTTATCATATCTTACCCTGCCTAACAAACCACATCCCCTTTCAGGCTGAAGACAAGGCATGCACACACCACAGCCATCTCTCTCAGCATCCACATCTGTGATAACGAGATCCAGCATGGAGTACGTGTCATTTTTTGGTTCTCAAAAAACAGGGGACAGCCACCCCCTCAAAGTATCCCCTGGGAACAAAGAAACCAGGCCTCACTGAAAGGACGGGGACATCAGCAGAGGAAACACTTGAGATTCTGCCTTACTTATGTTTCCTGGGATAGATTCCTTAGAATGGAAATTCTCTGTCACAGAATGTTCAGCCCAGCAGGTGATCAAAGCACTGAACCTACGGCCTCTCAGTCACCAGGGATCTAAGGGGTGGTGCAGAGACCAAACTGAAAGGAAGCAGCAAATCTGATTTAGTGAATTTAGTGAAGCAATGGATACAATTAATAAAAGTGGAATGGTAAAAATAGAAAATAAACTTCTAACATAAATCCAAGGCGGCCACAATCTACAACAATCACACAGCTTCTCCAATTCAACTCCCTCACAGCTCCTCACTAGTTAAGGGACTAGCTTAACTCGGAGCAGGTCCATTGGGAGGTGATGGTGGTCTTCTCCACTGGAGATGGTGGCAATAGTGGTCTTCTCTGCTGGATGGAAACTTGCTCGTTATCTTGATAGTCCTTTTGACATTATTTTGAGGAATAGGGACTTCCTTATTAGGGGCATTATAGGGAGGGGCATTAACATTTTCTAAGCCTACCCTTTCTCCCAGCTGGCCTCCATCCAACCGCCCATATCCATTATTTCGACAGGAGCCTTCACATGGGCAAGGCCTGTCGCTTAATGACCCCCAAAACTCAGCCTTTCATAGTCCCAGCTATAGTTCTATACATCAAGCAAGTTCTTCTTTTGCCAATATCTCCTGATGTGATTTTGTTCCAGGGATATATGGTGTTGCCAACATTGCTCATTCACATATGTATCTTCCTGCATATGTTATGTGCGTACACAGACAATAACTCAAACTGAACCAAACCAGAGGAATTAGCAATACTTATGAAGCATGAGTTGGCATCCTTCAGTCTCGGAAGACTATGGTGTCACGCTCTGAATGGTGGTTCTGGAACAGAGTGTCCTCTCCAGTGCGCGAAGCCTGGGTAAAGTAGGTATGGAGGATAGACTGTTACCCATGCAGCAAATCCCCCCTCTCCACATCACTGAAATGGTCCAATGGAAAGGCAGAGGCCAATACGGTTGGTTCCAGCGGCGTCGCAGGAGTTGCCAGAACGTGACTGTGTTCAGCCATGAACTGCCTCAGGGACTCCGGCTCCAGATTTTGCCTTGACGTTGACTCCTGAAGCCTTTTCCATAACTGGATGTAGCCACAAGGCAGTGGAGGTTTGGGATCAGAGTTTTCCTTCTCTCAGATGAGCTGCCTTCCCAGGCTGACGAGCCCCATCTACCCGGTGGCTGTTTAGTCGCCTCTTACGACAAGTACAGCCAAACTGAGGGCCTATTCTTATCCCCAACCCCCAGGGGAAACTTATGAAGCAAGAGGTCAAATTTTTCAGTTTAGTTTTGGGGTTGTTGACATGAGTGGGCAGTGCAAACAAGCTCAAAGTGCAGTGCAGCTCAGTGTGTTTCAAAATTAGGCTACCGGTAACCATGAAACTGTGTTTTTTTAAAGGAGATAAGAGTCTATTAGAGAAATATAGATAACAAGGTAAAGGCAGGGGTTTACTTTCAGGTACAGAGCTTTAAATGGCTGCAGTTGAAAAGGAATACCTGTAAATAGCTGCATTTGGGCTTTTTTTGGGGAGGGGGAGATCTGGTGCTTCCCCTGACTGCATGTCACTGTGGTTTTGAGGATCAAAGGGCAGATAGAGACATTACCAGTTCTACTGGGCAGGTTTTGAGTATGAATCCTGTCTAAGCAGCCAGGACAGGGCTGCAGGATTCCAGGTTCCAGTGGGGAGACAAAAGCTGTATAAAGGGTGAGGGCAGATTCCAGAGCAAGAAGTTTCCTGACCACAGGATGGCATTGCCAAGCAAAAATGTGGAAGCTCTCAGCAGAGCTGCCAAAATGGAGGGGGAAGAGACCCTCAAAATGCAGAGCAGGTGGGCACCTTGGCAAATGGCCAGAGGAAGTAAACACTCCATGATGCAAATGGAGGGGTTTTCTACTGGGAAAGAACCACAAAGCACGCTGTGGGCATCTCCAAAATATTGAGAAGTGACAAAGTTCTGCTTTCAGAGCAGGGGCAGTGTTAGGACTTTCTGCACACAGAAGACAAAAGGACATCTGGGTCTACACAGAAGGTTTGGAGCTTCTCCTTGGATTTGCAGCATAGACTTGATTGGGCTTGCATGTGGCCTTCCAGGAACACACAAAGACTTGATTGGTTGCCCCAGGCTCAGGTCATTGAAGGGAGAGGCTTCTTGGCACAGAAATGGGAAAAGACCTGGTAGCCTGGTCACTGGGCAGCTGGAACTTAATTTATTAGGCAGAGGACTTGTGCTTGCAGTGATTTTGTCAGGATGGGGCACCCAAATTTGCAAGACCTTGCAGGAAAGGAGACACACAGGTGCCCAGTCTCCCTTCCCCTTGTAGGCCCTTAAGTGGAGTGAACTTTCCTAAGAGTTCATCATGGCATCACCCCCTTCCAGAGCAAAGTCCTGCTGAGCTCCCAGAAATGCCAGCCAGAACCCAAAATGATGTTAGCTTAGACTGCACAGGTGCAAGGAAAAGGAGGATGTTGGAAACAACAGCTTCTCCTGCACTTCTTTCAGCCTCCTGCAAGCAGGTACGCTTTAAGCGATTCTCATCCATTCAGCACCCATGCAAGCTAAAACTGCCAATTCTTTGATTAACACAATAATCACAGCAGTCGACCAGATTGCTACAAAATCCTTGACACCTTCTCTCCAGCCTTTCAGTGGATCAGAACAGTTGCCAAAGCAAAATTGGCTGCAAAACAGGGGGGAGGAACTCAAACAGGATAAACCCCATTCTTGTGAAATTCAAGAAGATTCCCTTCTGCCCTTGATGTTGGGGAATAAGCCCAAGACCAAAAAAAATGCTCTCTCTGTTATTTTGCATGTTTGTGAATGATAAACACAAACTAAGCAGAATGTTTCACAGTCTTTCATTTCTCTTTCTGGTTTTGGGGAGATAGAGCAGAAACTGACTCAGCATCACAACCACACAATGCTGTATACCCACAGTTGTGACTTTGGATCAAATTGATTAAGTAGCCTGGCTAGGAGTGAGGGCACCTGGGTCTGTGTCCAAGTCAATTCTCACCATCTCCAACCATCTCCCTTTCTGTGCAGCGCTTTGTTCCACAAACAGGAGATGCTGAACCTTAAGCATGCTTAGGTAGCCATGCTGTATAATCTGAAAGGGTAATGTCTGAAAGCTCCTATGAGGTTGAGGAATGCAGATGATGTAAAGGGAGGCAGAGGCAGATGGAGGAGGTGAGAGTGCAGCTGAATCAAGGACACCCCAAGTCTGCTGCCACCAAGGTGACCATATGTCATGAGTGCTAAAGAGGACATATGTATGTATGTATGTATGTATGTATGTATGTATGTATGTATGTATTTTTTAGGATTTTTTCATTGTTTTTTTAAATTGCAGGATGATGATGATGATGATGATGATGATGATTAATTTCTCCTAAAATTGTAAACCACCCAGGGCATCTGCTCTGGCAGAGGAAAGGCAGGATAAAAAATCTTTTAAATAAATAATAAATAAATAATTTATTAATTACAAGAAGATTATGAGCTGCCTGCAGAGGCCTGCTCACAGGGAAAAGGAGGACATTTAACTTCTTTCCCAGGATGTGAGGCTTAAAAAGAGGACATGTCTTGGAGAAAAAGGACGCCTGGTCACGTGGGCGGCCACTTCCTTCCAGCCTACCACACCATGAGAAGCATTGATCAACACAGAATGCTGTGGAAAAAAATACTACGACAAAATGTTGGGCTGGTGATAAGTAGAGAAAGACCTGAGTAGAAGCCCAGTAGGGAGAAGAAAGAGGAAGAGGACAGTCAGGACTCTGAAAAGGATTGCTCCCCAAGGACACCCAGCTTTAGGGGATCATAGGAAGGATGAGGGCACCACTTTGTTTTAGCCCTGAAAAGTGGAATAGAGGGGTACAAACTAAGAATTCACCTGCTAAGGAGTGGAGGACTCTAGAAGGAAACAAACAAAACACACTCATTAAGCAAAGAAATCCAGAAAAATCTTAAACAAGGAGAGGGAAAGAAAAAAAGAAAAACACCAAGAGAAAATATGCATGTATTTAAGAAGTACAAGATTGGTAGATGTTAGAGACAACACCGGAACAAGATGCCTTAATTCTTGAAACTGATAAAGAGTTTTTTCTTTTGCACAGAAAGAGCTCATCAAGATAACTTTCATGGTAAGATATTACTGTACCAACACGGAGAGAAAAGAAATCTAGACATGGCGTGTGTGCTCCACCCAGTTACTCAGAAAGATCTTGCCTTCATTAGTAGTTCACCATGCCAACATCAAGATAGGTTTACTAAAACAGAACTGTTCACTTGTCCAAAAAGCAACATGAGGTTTTTGAAACAACTGGAAGGGGGAAGATAAAATGGCCGCGCAATGATACTTTGTGCCAGATGGAGCTGTTCATTTTAAATTATAAATACATGTTGAAACTATTGCCAGGCGGCACACAAAAGGAATGCAGCAACTTCTGTTGCAGGGACAAAGATCAAGTGTGCAAAGTATCATCGTGCAACCATCTTATCTTTCTCCTTCCAGTGGTTTTTAAAATTTAAATAAATTTTAAATTATATTTAAAATGTAATTATAATTTCAAATCAACTTTACTAATCCTGCTTGCATTTTATTCGATGATTTCTTTGGTGTTGCACAGCTTCAATCCCTGATTCTTTTGCTCCCATGAACTCTCACCCTAACCTACATCAGAGAATTGCCAACAGGGGTAGCCAAACCAAGGCTGGTTTTGCTCCTTTGTCCTGAGGTCTGACCTCATGAGAAAGGAATGCCGGTCAGGGGGTAGCAAAGCGGATTGACCATTTTCTTGCTTGCCTTTAGGAAGTGGATCAGTGCATCTCAAGCCTGCGGCAGGCTGGACGGAGGTGGCAGCAGGGTGAAGAGCACCTCAGAGCTGCTACACACTCACCTCTTCCATCAGCCTCTGGCTCAAAGTCACATCAGGTCACCTCATGGTTTAGCTGGCCTTGGTTGCTGTGAGGAAAAACAGGGTGGTGGGGAGTCATATCCATCACTCTGACAACATTGGAGGTGATGGCGGCAAAGATGAAGCTGCCTGAAGCCCTGGATCTTTTTAGGAGTTGGCAATACTCCTGCCATCACCCAGCTCAGTGACATGTCCTGGGACTGCATGTGGGGCAAGGATACCACCTGGTTCTTGGTCTCAGGTAGAATAATGGCTTGGTCCAGGCCTGAGTCAGGCAGGGATATGCAGTGCGGGGGTGGCAGGTGAGGCAGAACTACCTCGTCATTGTCCATGGAAACGGACCACAGCAGCCTTGCCTGCTTACTTGTGAGGAGGCTCTCCTTACACCTGCTTTCTCAGGAGAGCCTCCTCGGGTGTAAGCGGGTGAAGTAGCTGCCCTGCTTTCCCATGAACTACGATGGGGTGGTTCTGCCACACCTACCACTCCTGCACCACACGTTCCTGGGGTCAGGTTACAACAGAGATGGACTCCTCACCATTCTGAGGACTCACCATTGACCTCCCTCTCCTTCCAACCCTAAATGCCATATTTTCCTCTTCTGAGTCTTCTTTTAGTGGAGTGTTGGCATCGGAACCCAAGCATCTGGTTCCTCCCACAATGTGGTCCTTGGTCCCCATGGAGGTGTTTGGCTGGTGTAGCCATAATTGTAAAAGTCACTTCCCTCAGAACAGAGAGTGTGTGGCATTCTTGGAAGTCAAACTATGCAAAGATGTTCATTTCCTGTACAGGTGGGTTTCTGCTGCTTGATGCTGTTTCATCTTATAGTGGACAAAAATCGATTTTGAGCAGAATTCAAAAATCCAGGGGCTGTGACTCATCTAAGCTGTGATGATATCCAGTGCAGCACATACAAATCAAATCCATAAGGTGACAACCCAATCCTACCTGCTGACCAGCAGAATTTGTGTGCCAGCAGTGGAAGCTCTGGGATCAAGGCAGGAGTGCTCAGATCCTAGCGCATGCAGCACATACAAATCAAATCCATAAGGTGACAACCCAATCCTACCTGCTGACCAGCAGAATTTGTGTGCCAGCAGTGGAAGCTCTGGGATCAAGGCAGGAGTGCTCAGATCCTAGCGCATGCTGCATGACATTGTCATGCTTGCTGATGCTACTAGCCAATGCAGTGAGTCCATCAGCACCGTCAGACGGATAAATTCTTATCTGGCTTGGATTAAAAACTGAGCAGAAGAGAAAGGTTGGTTCCCTTGATCCTTGTTTAAGCCATTTCTGTCCAACACTGCATAGACACAACAGGGATCAAATGTATACACCTGTGGGCTGGGCAGAAAGGGGTTAATGTGATAAATCTCCTTGGTTTCATTTTTTTCCTCAGAGATTTATGGCATTAAAAGACCCAAATTTACATATAACATTCCTCTATTCATCTGAAATATTTCACTGAAAAACTCTCTCCGTCTCATATTTGTGTTTGATTATCATTTAACTCCACACAAAAAACATGATACACCCTGGAGAGTCAACTGGTTTCTGTTTCAAAGACGTTAACAAATTTGCATTCTTTTTACATAAAGGAGGCATGCCGGATACAAAAAACCCTCAACCTATCCCATAGTGGTGCAGGAGAGGGTACCATGAGACTGATTTAGCTCCCAAACTTGTACAATAGTATCCTTGGTTCCCTTTTAAAACATACCACCTTCCAATGAAGAAGCAGTTTTCATTTCCATGTGAACATCTCCTGATTTTAATGGAAACTGGAATGGGATATCAAATCACGGGTAACCGGGAAAATGATCAAATGTCTCATCTAATGTTTCTGTCTTAGATGTTGACTAGAATTGGGAACAAATAATCTACTCTAAAATATATCTTGGGTGTGTCTGAAACAAAGGGAAAGAGAGATAAAAGTTCCTTATCTCTGGGACGCAATAACCATCATGAAGAAGGGTAGCCATCTTAGGGTCCAATCCTGCCCAACTTTCCAGTACCAATGCAGGCACAACAGGACCCTGAGCTAAGAGAACAAACGCTCTCCTACCTTGAGGAACCCGCCGTGACGGCCCTCCCACCACAGGATGCAGTTCACACCCCATTGGTGTGTGCAATGGGGTGTGAACAGTTGCACTGGGACTGGAAAATTGGATAGGATTGGGCCCTTAGTCTGTGTGGCAAAAATCTCCTATTTTTCTCTATGTTTCCTTATTTTTGGATCCTTCTAGCCCACTCAAGTCTTCAGCGATGTTTTGGGTTCTTGAAAACGTGCAGAGGCATCCTGCTGCATGACCATCATCTTGAGATTTGCTGAATTCAGCTCCACTGTGGAAATAATCAGACAGGCAGACATAATCAGTCTGTGGACTATCTTCATTGCCTTGGTCCAGCTCAGAAAATAGATGCTGGCCAGTCCTCCTGCTGGAAGGGACATGCAACAGCTGATTGGGCATCCAAACCCACCTGACAAAGAGGCAGATAGGAATGCCAGGTGGGTAGAAACTGGGCCTCCAAGAGGAAATTTATCAGAGGTTACAAAGTTTCTTTTGAGCCCCTTCCCAAAAGGGGAGTAGATGAAACAGAGATGGGGAGGGTGGTGACAAGGGTGGGCTGAACAGAGTGGGGAGGGGGCAAAACAGGGCAGGGGGAGGATGGTGACAGCTGGAAAAATCTTTAGAGCCCAGGTCTACTGTTCTTCCCAATGCGGAGACCAGGTCTACCTGCCTGTGCGGTGTCAGCAGCTAGATGCAGTAATAGTGAAAACCAAAAGCACTCCTCTCTCCAAAATCTTTTAAATATAGAAAATCACTGCAGAAAATTAGCATCCTCATAGTTAGGCTCACACTAGAAGGTGTCCTCTGTGTACCAAACCTTATTTTTGCAGGAGCTGTAGCCCCGCAGCTGTGTCCCTGAGCTCCTATACACTCCTTCATGGTAAGTGGATGCCCAAGAGCTGCTCTAGCAAGCCAGTTTCCGCTCTGATTTGAAACTGTGTGTAAAGGAATGTCATGTATGCGTTCCTGGGCCTGGTGCATATGGCTTGTGGCAGTGGCTGCCACCACACACCTGTTGTGCCTCCAGAACCCCACGTGGGCTGCGAGTTCAGATGAGACAGGAAAATGTCAGATCCCAGGAAATTTCTGGGCCCCCTCCTTTGGCTCCTGACCCCGTTTTGACCCTGGGCCTGGGTACAATTTATCCCCTTTACCCCCCTCTCATGGGCCCTGGTTAGAAACCCCCCAATCAAAGGACCTAAGACCTATCATTATTTTTTAAAGTCATGCACAAGAATGCTTAGGGGTGTTGCCCTCATCCATTGCTGAAAGTGGCTGCTGCTTTACAGAAGGAGGCCGCTCCCCTTGCTGCATATTAAGCAAAGGCCAGGCTTCTGGTGCAACCTTAGCAACTCGTAGAACAAGGACAGCATTAGGGGAATTACATCAGGGTACTTGTGTTATTTTGCTGCTTGCATTTTAATTGCCTTGCCAAGTTTTGCCAACACCCTCCCCACTTCTGACATACTTGTTTGTTTTATTCACTTCACATTCATTTTCAGTCCATGCCTTGTTTGCTCCTTTGCAAACCCCCCCCCCCCATTATTTGTTCCCCCTTTTAATAAACGTCTTGCAACTTTTACTGATTTACCTGCCTGCTCCAAGTTCAGCAGAGAGGAAGCAGGTTGTCTCTCTATAAGATGGCTAACATTCTGCTACTGTTCGGCTTCAAGGGGGGCCCCTTGGGTTTTGGGGGCCCTTGGTTAACCTGGGAGTTTGCCTTTGTTTAGTTAGAAGAGACAAATTTGTTCTCAACTGCCTCTGAAAGTAGAACTAGATCCAACAGGTACAAACTGAATAAGATTCCAATTGGATATCAGGAAAAAATTCCTGGCGGTCAGGTAGACTCAGCAGTGGAACAGATTGCCAAGGGAGGTGGTAGATTCTCCCTCACTGGAAACCTTCAAGCAGAGGTTCAACAAGCACCTTCTGGAGATGCTCTAGAAGGATTTCCTGCTTCAGGCAGGGGGTTGGACTAGATGACCTTTTAGGTCCAGATGACCTTTAGGTGACCAGATGACCTTCCAAATCTATGTTTCTATGATTCTTTGATTTTCAAGGGATCTCTTTCTGTCTGTCTTTCTTGGCCTTGAATGGAGGCAGCAGGAAGTCTACCAATTCCTCAGTATCCTCAAGTCTGACCAGTAAGGAGAGAGAGGTTAACAGGGCAAAAGGACCACCACTAACCACTAGACTTGTGCTAATTTTGCCCTTTGGCTTCCTCTCTTTTCCTTCATGTTCTATTGCAGCAAGAATGACAGAGTCCGTGGCACCTAAAAGACTAACCACTTTATTTCAGCTCATGCCTTTGCAGACTACAGTTCAGTTCATCAGATGCATGAAGTGAAAGCCTCAGCAGGCAAGCATGTGTCTATGGCTGTTTCAGTGAAGCCAGAGAACTGAGATCTGGTTTAACTCAGTTATTCTGCAAAGCAATAAGACAGGAAGCCATCATCTTGGTTCAAACCAAATCGAAGATTATCAAGTTTCCTGATAGATTCTGAGTAGTTTTTTCCTTGAGTCACCCTTTTTAATTCTTTTGTTGTGCAAATTGAGCAGGGAAGTGATCAGGCCCCCAAAATCTTCAAGCCTCCCCCCCCCCCCCCGATTTCTGGATGTTCCTCTGCCTTGTATCAGATTTCCATCCCTTTATCCTTCTGCACAGACACTGAACCTCTGCAGACATAGCAGAAGAGCATTGTCAACAGGTAACAGCACATATCAGGTCGAAAGATGAGCAAGAGAATGAATGCCTGGCAGTATAGCTGATGTTTGGTCCAGCGATGATGCAGCCTGAGTGGATATGGGGACAGAGTTGGCACCTGTGCTGGTTTCACGTCTGCTCCCTGTCCTTGTGTCTCTGTGATGTGACCTGCTGTTGGTCAGCATGTGCTTCAATAACTACCATATATCTTTCAATCCTCAGTCAAGAGCATTTCTGGAGAAGATTTCACTCGCCGGCAAGATTTCTGCAATCTGGCCACTGTGTTTGTAGCTGGTGATTGTCATCATAGGCTTGAACTTCACATCCTTTCCATTTGGTTAGATTCCCAACTGCATGGCCATGGAGAAGATAAGTGAACCTTGCATGAAGGGGCCAGCCTGAGGATGTATGTCCATGAGACCCAGAAGCACCCCCATCCCTTGGAAAGTCTTGCCTATTGGCCCTTCCCGGCTCTGTCTTTGGCCACTGATGCATAAAGACAAGAGTCAAGGGCTGTGACAGGATTGGCTCCCTGTTTTGTTCTCAATGGTTGGTGGTTTAAGACGGCATAGGAGACTCCATTGGGGTCTTCAGCTTCTGGGATCTGCGGGAGGAAAAGAGAGAGATGTAGAATTCAACCCTCTCACCACTTCCTCTCCAGTATTTAGAATGAACCACAATGAAAATGCTAGAAAAATTAGAGGTCACTTTGCAACAGGGCTGAATGGTGTTTTGTTGCCCAGAGCCTACATGAAGGATGGCACTTGTCCCTCTGTCCCAACCACCACTCAGAGGAGAATGCGACTAAGCAGAATTGCTAAGGCCATGCAATACACTCAGCCGTGCCGCAGTTGCCATCTGCCATGATTCAGCCATAACCTGTGTGAGCTGGAGAGAAGGCAAGCAGACCTCCCTTCTTACCCTCCCCTCCCACAAACTTCATCCCTTCCATCAAGTTCTTTTTTGTGGCTGTCTCCACCAAAATAGCCTCTTCCTTGCTGCCCTGAGGTAAATCTTTTCTTTGTGATCCAGCCACTACCACTAGTCACATGCAAATGTGTCAAAGGAGGCCTTGCTCCTGCAGACCTGAGCTGACTTTGTTGTGTTCCTTATTCTGAGAAAAGCTGACTGCCTTTGCAATCAACCATGGGATTTGGGGTAACGCCTCCTCAGGAAAAGAGCCTTCACTGTGCAACTTGATGCATGTAGACTCAGAAGGAAGCCTCACTGTGTTCAATAGGATTTACTCCTCAGTAAGTATGTTTAAGATTACAGTCTCAGTCATCCTCTACTCAGTTAATATTCCCAAGACTTCAGCATTGATCTAAACTTTCTGCTTGTAAGTTGAGTATGTTTTAACCCTGTGATGCTACTCTCTCATCTCTGTGGCAGCTCTTGGTGGCCTGGCTCTCTCTTTCCCAAGCTGAACTTGTGATCCTGTTCAACTCAACTTACACAGGAAAACACTGACCCGTCCTCTCAAATTTTATTCAACTAAATGGCCAATTTTAATTCTCATTTCTTATCAACCTTCCACTTAAGGACAGACCGCATATATGACAGTGGTCAAAGTGCAACAAAGAGGCTCTTAATGAGGCAGCCAGGTCTCCCATAGCCTGCAGCAGTGTGTCTGTTTACACAACAGAGAGGCTCTTAATGCAAAGAAGAGGCAGTCTATCTCCAGTAGCCTGTGCAGCCAGCTAGTGTCTGTTAACTCAGAGAACATATCCCCATCATTAAGTGGTGCGCACCTGTATTTTCTCTTAAGCAAAAATTGTGCAGCACAAACATAATCAAATACAACATGGAAAAAACAGGTGCATTGCTTTGCCCCATTCCCAAGGGAGTAAAATCCCAATTCAATCCTTGATGGCACTTCTTGCATTAAATAGAACTGGTTTCATTGCTAATGTTACAACCAAGCTTTCCCCACTGAGATGTTAGGATAAGGCTAAAACACTATCAGTGTAGGTTGAATCTAATTATGACTTCCAGGTGAATGCTGGAAGTTGAGACTGTTTTCCATCCTGATCTTTTTCTATCTCCATGGCCACCCACAATATGCTGAATGTGTTGAGCTGATATAGCAACATGTTGTGGGTCCGTCCGTCCCCCAAGGTTCAGGGGTCAAAGATAGAGGATAGAGTTGCTGATGAGTCAGGATAAGGAGGTTTGTTCACAGGAAAGTATCTTACTGTGTTTGTCGCTTCCTCTGATAGTGGTTGGGTCCTTTTTTCAGCAGCAGAGCCTGTAGATCCAAGATACACCATGAGATTCTTCAACCATTCAGTTACAAAATGAGTACAGCAACACAGCTCCCAACCCATGTATTCTACTCTGTAAAATCTTATCTTGAAGGAGGAAAATATGTATATATAGATATATTCACACTCCTGATTTTAGAAGTAGACTATCTCGGAAGGCCAGATGCAGGGGAGGGCTCCAGGATGCAGGTTGTGTCTTGCTGTCTTGTGTGCTCCCTGAAGCATTTGCTGGGCCACTGTGAGATACAGGAAGCTGGACTAGATGGGCCTTTGGCTTGATCCAGCGGGGCTCTTCTTATCTTCTTATGAGGAAGCACCTTGCTTAGTATACACTAGGCTGCAGATTATTCTGTTTTAGAAACATTCTCCAGCAAAGTTGACCATCTTTTCCCCTATGAACCTGCCCTGTAATTCAGATTTTGTCCTGAACGTTAACTTTCCCTGCCTTCAGGAGTTAACCAGGAAGGTGCCGGCGGGGGGGGGGGGGGGGAGAGGCTTTCTCTGTTGTGGAATCACAGCTTGATAAGGAAGGGTGAAGGAGTTATGAACTCCACCCCTGAAATTTTGCCAAGGCCTTTCCCATGTTTTTAGATGTCACCGGACAGACAACCTGCACATCTTTGAGTCTCCCTTTGTAGTCATGAAGCCTAGGAACGTGCTTCATATTTAAAAGAAGGCCCCCTTTTTTTTTTACATTGGACTCAGCAAAGTCTTGCTAACTGGGCTAAGAGGCCCCTTTTAAATAGTGCTTCTCATATTCAGCAGGTGGAGAGTAATTGATCCTATTCACCCCAGTCTGTTTTGCTGGTGTCTCTCTTAGATCTTTGTTTAGGCCAGGGTTGGCCGACCCATGGCATGCATGCCACTAGTGGCACAGGGACACTTTCAAAATGGCATAGGCCAATCCCCAAGTCAGTGACCTGGGTGAAGCTTCCACACCTGACCATGTGGACCAGCTAAGCGTGAAGCTGGCTGCCAAGCCAGGGCTAATGCCAGTTGGTCAGTCACGTGCAAGGCGTGCTGAGATGCTATCTCCGTGGCCTGGTGTTTGGTGTGGCATGGCAAGTCTGGCCACTGCTGAAGGCAAGCAGTGCCAGTCCATGCCCCTCTCAACAGCACTGGGAATCCTGGTCAAGCCGTACCCAGCAGGGATGCCACTGGAGTCAGGTAGAATGGCACATTCAAGATTCTTTATATAAAAAGTGGCACGTATAATGCTGCGGGTTGGCCACCTCTAGTTTAGATTGTGTACCTCTGTAGTGCAGGGAACTATCTGTTCACTTATTTTCCTATCTAAGCTGCTTGAAAAGCCGGTATATAAATATTTTGAAGGATAGTAATGATAGTGATGCTGCAGGCTGTGCAGCATGGCCTTTCCCAGTTTGAAGAGACACTTTGCCAACAGACAGAGGCAAAGAGGCAAAGAAGGAAGGCCCATAGCCAGGGAGACAGACCAGGGACAGACTGCACTTGCTCCCGGTGTGGAAGGGATTGTCACTCCCGAATTGGCCTTTTCAGCCACACTAGACGCTGTGCCAGAACCACTTTTCAGAGCGCAATACCATAGTCTTTCCAGACTGAAGGTTGCCAATACAATACAAAAGTGATGATAACTTCTACGTGAAGACATTTTAAATTAATGCATTGTCTTTGAAAACTGCTCTTTCCTCCAAAGGAGCTCAGGGAAGTATTGGCTCCTTCCCTTCCCTTTTATCCTCACAACCCTGTAAGGAGTTTAGGCTAAGAGGCATTATGGCTGACCCAGGGTGACCTTGACAGCTTCCTGGCTGAGCAGGATCTCAAACCCAAGTCTTCTCTAAGCACCACACCACATTAACACCAGCCATTATAAAGCACCCTCTTCATAAGCCTACTTACCCCTTTTTCGTCTTCTATAAAATAGGACGGCAAGCAACAGCAGTAGGAGAACCAAGAGGAGGAGCAGGCCTGCGCCACAGACTGCCAATATGGTTGTCCAATCTAAATCAATAAGATTCATAACCATAAATTCAAAGGTAGCTGGAGTTGGAGCACTGCTAATGATTTATCTCTTCATGTTTAAGATAATGTCCAAAGGTTGCCTGCAATGTTCCTTTTATCCAGCAAAACATCTTTCTTTACTTAGCGTGTGGTCAGTCTGTGGAACTCCTTGCCACAGGATGTGGTGCTGGCGTCTAGCCTAGATGCCTTTAAAAGGGGGTTGGACAAGTTTCTGAAGGAAAAATCCATTACAGGTTACAAGCCATGATGTGTATGTGCAACCTCCTGATTTTAGAATTGGGTATGTCAGAATGCCAGATGCAGGGGAGGGCACCAGGATGAGGTCTCTTGTTATCTGCTGTGCTCCCTGGGGCATTTGTTGGGCCGCTGTGAGATACAGGAAGCTGGACTAGATGGGCCTATGGCCTGATCCAGTGGGGCTGTTCTTATGTTCTTAAACTACAATTCCCAGAAAGCCTTGCAGGTCTCTTGTTATCTGGTGTGCTCCCTGGGGCATTTGGTGGGCCGCTGTGAGATACAGGAAGCTGGACTAGATGGGCCTATGGCCTGATCCAGTGGGGCTGTTCTTATGTTCTTAACTACAATTCCCAGAAAGCCTTGCAGGTCTCTTGTTATCTGGTGTGCTCCCTGGGGCATTTGTTGGGCCGCTGTGAGATACAGGAAGCTGGACTAGATGGACCTATGGCCTGATCCAGTGGGGCTGTTCTTATGTTCTTAAACTACAATTCCCAGAAAGCCTTGCAGGTCTCGTTATCTGGTGTGCTCCCTGGGGCATTTGGTGGGCCGCTGTGAGATACAGGAAGCTGGACTAGATGGGCCTATGGCCTGATCCAGTGGGGCTGTTCTTATGTTCTTAACTACAATTCCCAGAAAGCCTTGCAGGTCTCTTGTTATCTGGTGTGCTCCCTGGGGCATTTGTTGGGCCGCTGTGAGATACAGGAAGCTGGACTAGATGGGCCTATGGCCTGATCCAGTGGGACTGTTCTTATGTTCTTATGTTTTCATTTAAGCATGACCGTCTTTCAGTGCCTTCACAGACTTTCTGTTCACCAGTCCCTCATTCACCTCTGCATTATAGAAACTGATCTTCCACCTTTCCCACCACATTCTGCGGCCCTCCTCTCCTTCCACACAGATGCGTACACACAGAGCTTCCTTACGATATGATCCCACACCACTGGGATCCCACACATTCTACAGCCCCTCTTCTCCTGCCCTCCTCTGCAGCACTCAGTCAGCCGGCTGGCCAATCCAAGAGCTGCCCCCTGAGGGCATCCTCCCATAGGCATTCTGAGGGCTGGGGAAGCTGTGCGCAACCTCGCTGATCCTTCAGAGGTCTTGAAGGCCTTCGGAGGGGCAAAAAATATCACTTTTGGTTTCACAGAGCACCCCCTCCCCCGGCCCAGTCCTCAGAAGGTCTAAGGGCATAAAAACATCACTACTGGTTTCCTCCGTGAAACCAGAAGTGATGTTTTCCAGCCTTCTGAGGGCCTTATAAGGCCTTACAGAGTGTCAGGGAGGTGCTTCTATGGACCTCTGAAAGGAAGGTAGAGGATGGGACCTTTGGGGCAGGGGGGGGGCAGCAGCTTGCTGTCGTGGCCCCTAGGCGGCACTGGGGCCAGGATCGCCATTGTTGGAAACCCCTGGGCCCCCCTCATTGGAGGTGCCCCCCTCTTCCTTTTTCAATCCAGTGAGTTGGAGAAGGAGCCATGGAGGCAAGTGGGTGAACTCAGCCAAACCTGGACACATGGAATGACATTCTGGAGTGCATTGATTACAATATTGCCCTCATACAGGGACTTCTGTGACCTGGTTCATTTGTCTGACTGGCTCCTTGCCCGGTTGACACACAAAGCCTTGCCCCATCTTCTCCTTTCCACAGCTTGTTGCTCTTTTGTCTTCTCCTGTCTTGTTCTTTGACTTCACACTTACTGTGACTAAAACCAGGAGTCTGAATTTTCAATAATCATGGAAAGGTACAAGACTGAAAAAAATAGCAGTCTAATTTAATTATTAGAAGCCTCTTTTCTTTCCAAACATTTTAACCAACACCACAGGGCAATATATCTATTTTTCAGACTTAAAATGTTTTTGTTATAATTCTCCATTTTTCATTCACTATATCACTTCATATAATGTTTAATTTCTACTTTTATATATTTGAATTTAATTTATTTAAACAGATTTATATACTGCCTTTCCTATGCTCAAGGAAACATTATAGATAATGGGACATCTTAAGAAATTATGAAGAAAAGTAATCAGTTGGGGAAAATCCACATCATTGATTCCACCCATGTGATCAATGAAGTGACCGGTGATGTACTGCAGTAAAAGTTATGGTTCTTGAAACATGTAGCAGAAGTCTGCTGGAGATAATAATAATGTTTAAATGATGCTTTCTGAGTATGCTGTGTCTTTTATAAATATTATGTTTACAGCAACTTAAAGGTAAATTAAGGGCCCCAGTGGCGTCACTAGGGTTTGCATCACCCAGTGCGGGATTCCAGCGTGTCACCCCCCCATGCAGTGGGCGGGGCAATACCCCAGGTGGTGGGCGTGGTGATGTACCATCACTCCGCCCCCACTCATTTTTGGCTGTACCTTTTCATAGAACAAAGATAGAACACATTCTGCATGAAATTACACATTGACTGATATATAACATGATGGTATTATTCTTTCAAATTATGATTTTAGTAATTTTGGTCACTAGCGTTATCACACCCCTCCCCAGGGTGTCAACTTACTAACACCTTATTGCAGTAGTTCTCAAACTTTTAGCACTGGGACCAACTTTTTAGAATGACAATCTGTCCAAGACCCACCAGAAGTAATGTCATGGTGGAAGTGACATCATCAGGCAAATTAAAATAAATAAGTATAAATAATTAAAGTAAACCAAATAATTAAATAAGCAGCAGCCAGCCCTGTTCCACCAAGTGAATTTCTTCTGTGGTCTGCCTGCAGTAACACCCCCCCCCTCCAAAATCAGTAAGGTTTTCAGCCCTACCTACCCAGTGCCCAGTTCAATTTAAGAACTTCTGTTTAAACCAGATCACTGTCAGGATCCACCTGGCTTTGCAAGTCTCAAAAAGGTTCACCTTATCAGCTGAAGCCTCTGTTTTGATCCTTTTTAGTGGGGAGGGGGGAGGCTGCCTTCTGGAGCACTTGTTTAGCTCTAGGTGCATAGGATCAGGACCATTCTGGTAGCCTTGCACACTCCTTCACCTGATCTTCCACACCAGCCAAGGCATGTTTGCTTACTCACGAGTAAACTCAACCATGAGGCTTAGTTTCGCTTTCCATAGGGCTCAATACATTCATCTGCTTGGAGGGAGGGATTTCCTTTTCAGGTGTTTTTGGGGGATGCATTCATTGGATCAAGACCATTCTGGTGTCAATGGATTCCTCTCAGCCTGCCCTTTCCAACAAACTAAGGCAAGTGCACCTACTCACAAGTAAATGCACGATACAGCTCACTTTCACTTTCCATAGGGCTCCATGCATTTTTTGTTCTCTGGTTTTTAGGGCATAACTTTTGATAGAAAGGAGATATTTCACTCTGTTTTTTTGCATTGCATTCCGCTCAAACTTCTGCATCCAACGGTATATAATATGATGGGGTTACTCCTTACCACTGCAATTTTAGCATGTCACCCCCCCGTGCGCGTCATCCGGTGTGGCCCACACACCCCGCACCCCTATAGCGACGCCACTGAAGGGCCCTATCCTATCTAACTTTCCAGTGCTGATGCAGCCATGTTAATGGGATGTGTACTGCGTTCTGTAGTGGGTGGGCACTCAAAGAGGCCTCCTCAAGGTAAGGAAATATTTGTTCCCTTTACTTCAGGGCTCTGTTGTGGCTGACTCGGTGTTGGAGAGTTGGATAACACTGAGCCCTAAGTATTAAGCATTATCTCTGTATTGGCTAAGGCGAAGTGGAAATAGCTTGCCTGCTGAATTCATGACAGAGGCAAGATTTAAACCAGTGAACTTCTGATTCACAGTTCAGTCTTTGAGCTACTACACTATGCTACATTTCCTACAACAGGGTAAGGGAAGACAATTCTAGGGTAGAGAGGTAGAGCTGGGTGCCATTAGTATATAGGTGTTACTGGGGTGCAGTGAGGACAGTATGTAGGGGGAGAAAAGTAGAGAGCTGGAAACAGATCCCTAAGGGACCCAACAGACAACAGGAAGACAAAGGAAGAGCCCCCTCCTGTGAAACATAGTGTGATTGACAGGATAAGAAATGGTTTGAGGACACTCAGAGAAACTGAGGGCATGAAGAGAGTCTGGGAGAAAAAGTGTCACCTGCTGGAACAGCAGCAGCAGAGGAGTCAAGAAGGGTCAAAACAGTGGCATTTGGACTTTGCAATAAGAAGAATGAGGCTGCAATCCTACACACACTTGCCTGGGAGTAAGCCCCATTGAACACAATGGAACTTACTTCCAAGTAGCCATGCCTAGGCTTGCACCCAGAGAGATTTAAGTGAGGGCAGTTTAAGTGGTCTGCCCACTGTAGACAGCAGAAGGGGGTCAAGAGAGGAGGTCAAGAGAGGAGATGGAGGAGAAAAAAATGAGGCAACAGTATAAATAGCCGTATCCAGGATCAGAGAAGCAAAGAACAGAAAGGAAAATGGGCTGCAGTTAGAAGCATGGGCTGAGACAAATGTTGCTAAATGGAGAAAGAGTCAGGCCCAGCCCAAGCCCTCCTGGTACTGAGTCCCACTGAGCTCTGGGACTGCCCCCTTTGCAGGGTGCAAAGCATGCCATGGAAATGTTATCTCTCCCCCAAATCCTTTGGCAACTGAGTTTCACCTTGTGGTTTGTCCACCCCCCTCCCAATTTTGTATGTTGGAAACTTATTTGATGCACGAATGCCTCATGCTTTTCTATGAGCACCACAGAGATAAAAAGCTGAGTCATGATCTCATTCCTCTCTCCATACCCCACCTGCCTTGCTGTGGTTGCTGTCATTCATGGACCCACTGGTGCTGCGTTAAAGGGGAAAGGTAGATCAAGGAACACATTTCCTGCCATCTCCAGGGCCTTATATGCACCTATATGCCCTCTAATATATGTCTCTTTGGGCGCAATCCTAACCAACTTTCCAGCACTGACATAGCTGTGCCAATGTGGCGTGCACGGCATCCTGCAGTGGGGAGGCAGTCAAGGGGGCCTACTAATGGTAAGGGCATGTTACCTTACCTTGGGGGCTGCATTGCAGCTAAGTCAGTGCTGGAAAGTTGGTTAGGATTGCGCCCTTTGTTGCTCTCCATCCCGTTATCTGCTTGTACTCTTTGATGGCAACTAGGCTGTAGCTTCTGCCATTCCCCACCAACAGCACAGTCAGAGATCCCTGTGAAGGTATTCCATTGCCAGTCAACATACTGGACATTCCTGTTCCAACGATAGAGGATGTGATTGGGAAGAGGGAGGGCATGCCAAGTATAGCCCCTTACCTTGCTGAAAGGTCTGCGCAGGGTTGTTTGCCAAAACAAGTTCCACAGGGTCGCTCGGCTCTGACCATATAAATGGTTCCCCTTTGTGGTGATAGTGACAGGTGTAGTTCCCAGCATCCTCCAAACTTAGCATGTGGAAAAGGAAAGAGCCCGTGTCTCCTGCTGCCTCGACCATCTGTACTGCTGTGAGGTTCCTGGATTTGTGCAGGGAGAAGATCAGACCTTGCCCCTGTGTCCGACATTCAATGGTGACATTTTTGCCTAAAGCAGGCTTTCCTTGCACCAGGATGGAAGGTTTCTTGAGCATGGGATCTGGAAGTAGGAAAATGACAATGGAGCCCTAAGGTTAGTTTACAGTTCGTATTGTCCTACTGAATCCATTCATTATATATGGGTGCAATCCTAATCCCTGATGTCAGTACTTTCCAGCACTGGCAAAGTGGTGCCAATGGGACATGTGCTGCATCCTGCAGTTGGGTGTCACTCACGGAGGCCTCCTCAAAGTAAGGGAATGTTTGTTCCCTTACCTCAGAGCTGCATTGACCTTGTGTCCGTGCTAGAAAGGGAGGAATGGGGTAGAGGCTGTGGCAGGGTGGCAGTGTGTCAAGACTGGCAATATCATCAAGATGTGCACATTTTCTCTTCTGTCATTTGCAGCTATTGAGTTTGTTCACACATACAAAGTGCTTATTTCTGGTCATAATATGCTTACTGATATCACTTACTGCTTAATGATGTCATGTCCGGCCTTTAGCAGGTGCCACAAATGCTTTTTGGCCCACTATATGAAATGGGTTTGACACCACTGACCTAATTCGTCTTTTGCCGACAGACCTCATTTTGTCCATTTGTACAGTGGGTGCTGATATCCCCTCCCCCCACTGGGACTCACTGAGATGGCAGGCTTGGGTAAATCTTGCTCTGGACAGAGGTAGAACAAGCATCAGCTGAGCATCAGCTTCAGCCTGTCTCAGTAAGATGGGCAGCAGCTGTATGTGCAAGGTAAAGGTTGGGATCCAAGTGCGAATATACTCAAGGTAGTGATCTGGGACATGAGCAAATGAAGCTTATATTCATGGCCTGTTGAATCCTAATTTCTTCAGGACATTGACATCAGTATATCCCCTGTTTCACAGCAGGGAATTCAGAGACAGAGAAGATCTGAGGTAGAGAAGATCAAGTGAGTGCTCACTACAATGTTTGAGGACTGTGGCCAGAGAAATAAGCAGAGACATTGTTGGGTAAGAGAAGTTATTCATGTGAATGGTGAAACCACATGTTCTATGAGTAATAAGAAAAGGAGGGATGTATGTGCAGAAATGCATTTCCTACCATTCCTAGGTATAAAGCGTCTCCATCTTTGGCTGTAGAGAACATAATCTGATTTCATGGTGTAGACCATCTGGTGATGTCCATATGTAGAGTCACCACTTGGGTTGCAGGAAAAAGGTGTTCGCTATGACCACCATGTTCTCTTGACAAAACTCTTATTAGCCTTTCCCCTGCTTCATTTTGTACTCCAAGACCAAACTTGCCTGTTATTCCTATTACCTCTTGACTTCCTACTTTAGCATTCCAATCCTCTATAATAAGAAGGACATCTTTTTTTGGTGTTAATCTAGAACATGTTGTATGCCTTCATAAAATCGGTTAACTTCATCCTCTTCAACATCAGTGGTTGGGGCATAGACTTGAATTACTGTGAGGTTAAAAGGTTTGCCTTGAATTTGAACTGAAATCATTCTGTCGTTTTTCAGATTCTACCCCATTACTGCTTTTCCCATTCTTTCATTCATTACAAGGGCTACTTCATAATTAAGGGCTACTTCTTCTATGGCATTCTTGTCCACAGTAGTAAATATAATGTTCATCTGAATTAAATTCGCCCATTCCTGTCCATTTTAGTTCACTAATTCCCAAGATGACAGTGTTCAGTCTTGCCATCTCATGTTGGACCACATCCAGCTTACCTTGATTCATAGATCTTACATTCCAGGTTCCTATGCAATATTGTTCTTTACAGCATCAAACTTTCACTTCTCCACAAAAGATGGAAAAGCTCTATATAGTCAGTAAAAACAAAACCTGGAGCTGACTGTGGCTCAGATCATTTTGCTTCTCATTGCAAAATTCACACTTAAACTGAAGAAAGTAGGGAAAAACATTAGGCCATTTAGGTATGACCTAAATTATAAGAATACACAGTGGAGGTGATGAAAAAATTTAGAGGTTTAGATTTGGTAGACAGAGTGTCTGAAGAACTATGGACGGAGGTTCGTAACATTGTTCAGGAGGTGGCAACTAGAACCATCCCTAAGAAAATGGAATGCAAGAAGGCAAAATGGCTGTCTGAAGAAGCTTTACAGATTGCTGAGGAAAGAAAGAAAGCAAAAGGCAAGGAGAAAGGGAAAGATATATCCAACTGAATGCAGATTTCCAGAGAATAGCAAGGAGAGATAAGAAGGCCTTTTTAAATGAGCAGGTAGCAGGTAAAAATTTTAATGGTCTTAAGAAGGTTTGGCAAAGTTTGGTTAAATGAAAAGTTAAGCGATGAAATTTGGAAAAGTTTACAGAATAAAAGAATAATGAAGAATTTATCTGTTAGAATTAAGGAAAATTGTTATAAATCTATATGGACATGGTATTTAACACCTGTAAAATTGAACCAGTGCAATAAGGATATAACTAATGCATGTTGGAGATGTAAAAAAGAAATTGGCACTTATTTTCGTATGTGGTGGTCCTGCGAAAAAATGAAAAAAAGTTGGGCAATCATATCTAGAGAGGTTAATGAAATTTTTGGTAAGAATATACTGATAACCTCAATGATGGCTTTGTTGAACGTGTTTAGTAATGAAGATATAGAAATGGGAGAATAGGAATTAATCACTGTGATGGTAACTGCTGCAAGACTGTTGCTTGCTAGGAATTGGAAAGGAGATAGAAATTTGAATATTGAGGAATGGTACAAAGTCAGGTGGAATATAGCTATAAATGATTAATTAACATGTGAGTTGAAAGTTAAGAAAGGAGTTGTGAAAGAAAATACGTTTATGGATATATGAAAGTTATTTTTGGAGCATGCTTCGGAGAAGGGTAAAGGATGTATGCCTGATCAAAAATTGGTGACTTTTTGGAGAAGGAAGGGGAATCCAAATTGAGTAGAAAATGAAGATGAAATCAAAGAGGATGAGGTTGGAAGAGAATGGGTCGTTATTCCCGGAGAAGGAGGTGGAGAGCACTGGCAGATTGGTGGGGATAAATGTATGTTGTTGTGAGATGGGTTTTTTTTGGTATTCCATTTATTTAAAAAAAAAAAAGATTTCCAGAGAATAGCAAGGAGAAGATAAGAAGGCCTTCTTAAATGAGCAGTGCAGAGAAATAGAGGAAAACGGTAGAAGAGGAAAGACTAGAGATCTCTTCAAGAAAATTGGAGATATCACAGGAATATTTCATGCAAAGATGGGCATGATAAAGGACAATAATTGCAGGGACCGAACAGAAGCAGACACAATTAAATAGGTGGCAAGAATACACAGAGGAACTCTACAAGAAAGGTGTTAATGTCCCTGATAACCACGATGGTGTGATCGCTGAACTTGAGCCAGACATCCTGGAACTTGAAGTCAAGTGGGCCCTAGGAAGCATCACTAACAAAGCTAGCGGAGTTAACAGTATTCCCGCTAGACAGTATTCCCTTAAAAGTTTAAAAGATGATGGTGTTAAAGTGCTGCACTCAATCTGCTAGCAAATTGGGAAAACTCAACATTGGCCTCAGGATTGGAAAAGATTGGTTTACGTTCCAATCCCAAAGAAAGGCGAAGCCAAAGAATGTGCAAACTACTGCACAGTTGCTCTTATTTCACATGCTAGCAAGGTTATGCTCAAAGTACCTACAAGCTAGGCTTCAGCAGCACGTGAATCGAGAACTACAAGCTGGTTTTCAAAGAGGCAGAGGAACTAGAGATCAAACTGCCAACATTTGCTGGATTGGTGGCTGGCAACCTTCAGTCTCAAAAGACTATGGTATAAGCCTACAGCACCAGGTATTCCCAAGCAGTCTCCCATCCAAGTACTAACCAGGCCTGACCCTGCTTAGCTTCCAAGATCAGACGAGATCGGGCATGTGCAGGGTAACAGTTGCTGGATTATGGAGAAAGCAATGGAGTTCCAGAAAAACATACTTCTGCTTCATCGACTATGCTAAAGCCTTCGACTGTGCGGATCACAACAAATTGTGGCAAGTTCTTAAAGAGATGGGAGTCCCAGACTACCTCATCGGTCTCCTGAGAAATCTGTATGCAGATCAGGAAGTAACTGTTAGAACTGGACATGGAACAACAACTGTCTGCTTGCCTGCACTGCTCCTCCTTCTTCTTCCATTCCCCGGATTGGGAGAGGAAATGTGGAGGGGAGGAGAGTGCTGAACTAGAACAGTGGAGAGTGGGAGAAGCAGAGGCTGGCACATCATCAGGTAATTCAACATGCCCCTTCAGGCATCAGGAGGTTGTGGGTCAGCCCGGATCATGATTGTTGCTGAGTACATGTTTGCTGTTGTGAGGTACAAGTGCTGCTGAGGGCAAATATTGGGTACAGCTCAAGCCAGGGCTTACGCTCTTTAGCCTCTTCCTCCTGCTTGCCCCTGCCCCATCCCTCTTTCCTCACCCTCTGTGGCATACCTGCACTTGCATGCATGCAGAGCAACTGGGCAGACAGACCTCTGGGGGGGGGGGGATAGTGGAAGGAGAGCCTGCTTGAACAAGGGAGGGAGTGTGCATGCATGTGCTGTGAGACAGCAGCAACCCAGACAAGCCTTCCCCCATTGGTTCCTCCTCCTTCTCCTGCCACCAAAACAGCATGAGTGCAGCCTCTTCCCTCTTCCCTCACCCACAGATACACACTTGGTCAAATGCATGAATCTGCATACCTTGTAGTCAAATCATTATATGAGCAATTGCTCATCCAATGGGAGACAACTGTACACATTTTAAAGGGAGAAAGTATATCAAGGAGTAGCCAATGAAAGTGTAGCCTGGTACTGAGTGCAAAATGATGCCCCGGAAGTGACATCACTTCCAGAAGTGACCAGACCCAGACTTTGACCCAGACGCAGACCCATACCAGACCCAGACTTCCACACCCAGACGTTTTAAAAAAGTGAAAAATGGAGCAGTGGCATAACTAAGGCATCTGCTACCCAGGGTCAAAGAAGATTTTATAGCCCCTCCCCCTCCATTACAAAATCAAATTTAATTTATTAAGAAAATAAATATAAAGTTTTCTGGTTAATTGGCCATAATTTTTGATAGAATACAGACATTCCAGTGAAGTTTGTTTCACTGCATTCAGCATTAAATTATCTTTCCAATGATATATCACTTGATGGTATTCTCTGTACTTACCAAGGTTTTCACAATTTTGGCCACTAGTGTCAAGCTCAGCTTGTTTTCTCTGTAAAGCTTGTTGCCCGGTGCAGTTGCTACCCGGCCCCCCCTTAGCTACGCCACTGTTCACAATTCTTGCCATCTCCAGGACAATAATGTACCTATGCCCTCTGATGAATGTCTTTTTGTTACTCTCCATTCCCCTATCTGCGTGCATACTTCGAAAGAATCTAAGCAGATGATAGGAGCTGTGCATGTGTACAAAAGAATGGCTTCTTACCTATCACAACCAGCTTCACAGAGTCACTTGGCCCTGACCAGACAAATGGATTCTCTCTGCGGTGATACTGACAGGTGTAGCTCCCGGCATCCTCCAAGCTCAGTGTGTGGAAAGGGAAATGGTTTGTGCTTCCTGTTGGTGGGATTACCTGTGTTGCTGTGTGGCTTCTGGATTTGTGCAGGGAGAAGGTCAGATCATGCTCTGGTCCCTGACATTCAATGGTAACAGTCATGCCTACAAAAGGCTCCCCTTGCAACTTGATGGAGGGCTTGATGAGGCTGGGATCTGGAGGTAAGAAAAATGCAGTGGGTAATACTGGCTAGTTTACAGTCCTCTTGTATATATGCTCTTGAATCTAGTCATTATATCATAGCCTAATCCTAGGCTGGTTTTCCACTGGTAAATCTTGTAATCCACCAGCATAAAGCCAGAACTGCAGGAGCCACAGCCACTCATTCTGCTGCTCACTGCCTATCCAGCAGGAGCCAGTAAGTCCTGTGCCAGCAGTGGTGGGCTGCAGAACCTCCACTGGAGCAAGTAGGTAGCTGGTAGAGTCGGTTCAGGGAATGACTGGGGTGGTTTATTGCAGGAAGATCTTGAAGGCAGCTGCACATGCCAAGATCCTATCTCCTCCCCCCCTTTCCCGGCCTGCACCCTCCTCCAGAAGTCTCCTCAGACACTGTGCTGCTGTAATAAGGGCTACCAATGAAATGCAGAGCATGCTGAACGCAAACAGTTTTGAGCCACTGCTGCAGAACAGTGGCAGCATCAGTGCTCCGCTGTTGTGGCTGATGACTTGCTCTGGTGCAGGTAAGCTGGCGTGGAGGGGGGGAGCATCATGGGTGTGGAGGGAGAGAAACAGGGTTTGTATGGGGAGAAACCAGTGGGTGGGGTGGAAGGGTGGATCTCGCAGCAGTCTCATGCACTGGATTTTATCCCCTCTTGAAAGGTTTCCTGCCCATTTTCTCATATGACACCAAAATGGCTTGCATATGTGCGAGGAGACCAATACTTTTAAAAAAAATGTTTTTTACTTACCTTCCATTTGCTTTGAGGTGGATCTCCCCCCCCCCCACCAGAGCCTGCAGTGTGGGTCTTTTTGGCAGCGCTGCTGGCTATAGAGTAGGGGGGATACTACTACTGCAACCCTTTATAGGCTGCAACCCTATAAAGTCCTGGGACTTGCCCTAATAAATGCGATGGAGCTGAGTAAACATGCAGAACATTTGCTGTTAGAATTCATCACCTGTAAGCAGCGTTAATGGTATTCAAGTGGGAGGAAAATCTATTTTGAAATGAAACAAGTGTTATAGTCAGTGCCACTTTCCCAGGTGACTTATTGATGTGGAAACTGCAAAACCCATTTTAATGCTGTTTTTGTGAAAATAACTCACAAGGACTAAGCCAAAAGCTCACCTGTCACGTTGATGTAGATTTTGTTACTACGGTCTGACCAAGGATCTTCCCCTGTTATAGGATGATATATACACTGGTAGGTCCCTGCATCTTCTGCCTTGGCATTTAAGATGGGAAATATAACCTCAGGCTGCTCCGCCTTCTTGATAGCAATGATCTTCCGTTCATCCTTCTCCAAATAGAACTCCATCTGTAAGTAGTTTTCACTCATACAGTGGATGCTGACATTTCCCCCCAGAGCAACCACATTACTGGGAGTCACAGAGATGGAAGGCTGTGGATAAGGTTGCCCTGCACAGAGAAGAGAACATGTGACAGGTCTGAAGAGTGGAGCAGCAGCAGCAGCAGCCTGTCTCTGTAAAGTGTGTGTGCAAGGTCATGTCTGGGCTCCAAGTGCAAATATGTCCAGGCTAGAGGTCTGTGACATTCACAAATGAAGCTCATTTCAGGGCCAGTTTCATCCTCTTTTCTTCCAATGTCTGCTGAGAAGCTACTTCAGAACAGGAGCTTCTCACCTGAGCAAGAGCTGAAGTGCCAACATCAACAAGGAATCTATGGAGTGACTCCATTTCATGTGACCCAAGATAGAGGCAGAGGACATACTTCAGCCTCCTCCTCCCTGTCCCCACTGAACAGTGACAATGTGGGCAAGGTTGTCTATCAGAGCTTCCTCTTTATGCTCATTCCCAGGAGAGAACCACTAAATGGCCTGTGAATGGGGTGCAGGTGGTGACTTCTCTTGAATCCTCTGTTGCTGCTTCATAGATGGAAGGATGGAGTAAGAGAACCCTTTGCCTCTATCTCAGATGAGATGGGAGAAGGAGCTGAGGAGCATCTTTGGAGTAAGGGGTTGCTGTGTTGGCAGCTAGATTAGAAGTGTGTAGAAGATGGATAGAGGCCCTGGGCTGTTACTTCCTTTTGTGAGTGCCGGGCAGAGGCGTCACTAGAACAGCCTCATCTGCACTGTGGCTTCCACATTTGCTTGACACTAAAAAAAAATAGCAGGTGAAGCTTGTCATGGCATCCAGATTTACATTATCACCTGCTGATCAAGACATTTGCCAGTCCTCTGGCTTTTTGGTGCTAAACTCAATGCTAGGGAAGCTAGACACTGACCAAGGGTAATAGTACCTAGTGGCAAGCCTTCCTGCTTTCTGCTCCCCTGGCTTGCTGAACGTGAGAGGAAATTTGTAGATCTATCCACTTCCACCATCTCATACTAAGGAAACTGGGCAGAGGGGAAGGATCTGGGCAAAACCTCCCATCCCAGGAGACCACAGAACCCAGGGGTTCTTGTTGAAACTCAGCTGCAGTAGGATCCACAAGTGATCTAACATGACAAAGCACTGAATTACCCATGAACAAGGACTAGGCAGATAAGGAGTCCAAATATATTCTCGAAGAAATAAGAATTAAAATAATGTACCTTAAAACTAAAAATTCTTCTATATATTTTCTATTGATCTTTCTGTCCATAAATCTGTATAATAAATCACACAGCCCAATCCTAACTAAATTCCCCCACACTGATACAGCAGTACCAGCATGGGCTGCGTGGCATCCTACGGGGCAATTTTGGCTACTGGAGGTCTCCTAGAGGTAAGGGGACATTTGTCCTCTTCCCTGGGGTAAGCCCCAGCAGCTGGAATGGGTCAACTCGGACCTGCACCAGTGATATCTATGTCTGAGTTGCTCCATGTCGATGGATCAGGTCTGGGAAGGGGGGTTAGATAGGCTGTGCACCAGCGCCACAGACCCCACCCCCTTCCAGGTCCAATCCACCCACCCTGCCCTGTCATGTCCTCTCTCCACCTTGTTCCACCCCTCACCACCCCTTTTTTAAATCTTGGTATTCTTGAATAATACCATCATGTTATATATCATCTGATGTGTGATTTCATGCAGAATGCAGTGAAACAAACCACACTGAAATATCTCTATTCTATCAAATGTTATAGTGAAAAAAGCAGTGGGGCGTGGCTATGGTACACCAGCACGTCCATTTTCTGGGACATTGCCCTACCCACTGCATGGGAGGAGACCCATCATGGTGTGATGTGCTGCACCATATGTTGCAAACCCTAGTGATGCCACTGGACCTTCTGCAAAGCTTTGTTTAGCTTTACTAGCCTTAGGGCCCAATCCTGTTCAATTTTCCAGTGCCGGTGCAGCCATGCCAATGGGGCATGCACTGCATCCTATGCTGGGAAGGCAGTCGCAGAGGCCTCCTTAAGTTATGGGAATGCTTGTTCACTGGCTGCACCGGTGCTGTAAAACTGGATAGGATTGGGCCCTTACTCAGTAGTTTCTTATATATAAAGAAAGCACAGATTTTTCAGATGCGACTTTCCCCAGGGGATTCCTCCCAAACTAAAACACGCAAGGGCGTATCAACAGTCCGGTAAGCATAAATCTGCACACTTTCTTTGCCAATGTTAACTGGAGATTTCAAGAAAGTAAAATTTTACGATACAAATCAATGAGTTTATTACATGACGTATTATTGTTGTTGATCATGAACAAGCATTCAGAGGGCTGAACTTGGTACTCATGCCCCGTGGGGGCCCTTTTTGTGCTCATCTGAGCATCATTCATTGAAATGCCTGCTGTTCAGAGGGGGTGTGGAAGGAATTCCAAAAGTGAGACCTGTTTTCTTCATCTGATTATGACGAATTAATATCAGAGAGTCAGAGCTTGCTCTTCTGGGTGTGTGTGGGTGTGTGTGGCTGTGTGTGCCAGAATGTATACATATGGGTCATATGGGTAACCCCTGCGAATTGGGTAAGAGGCACTTTTTCAAGTGGGTGCTCCTTTTTTTAGCAGGGGGAGAGTAACTGGCCCACCTCACCCCAGCAGTGTCTGTTCTAGTGGCTGTCTGCTGGTGTTCTTTTGCATCTTTTTAGATTGTGAGCCCTTTTGGGACAGGGAGCCATTTAGTTATTTGATTTTTCTCTGTAAACTGCTTTGTGAACTTTTAGTTGAAAAGCGGTATATAAATACTGTTAGTAATAATATGTATATATATGCTTTTTTCCCTGAGATGTTGAGGCAGGTTACTAGTCCCATCACTGATCTTCTGCTCTCTTTTTAGGACACAGTGAGTTGTATCCGAAGAAAGTTCCTCTCCTCTCCTTTCCTCTCCTCAGACATATGCCCCCCAAATGGCTAGCATACGTCCAAGGAGACCCACAGGCAGAGGTAAGTAAAAAAGTCAACTTACCTCCAGATTGCTTTCAGGTAACCCACCAGCAACATCACCATAGCATGCAGCGCACAACTTTTTGGTGTGGTTATAGTGTGGTGGAGGATAGAACTGGGCTCAAATGGAGCAAAATGGTGGCAGGGAGAGGGGGGGGTGTTTAGTATTCTGCCCTCTGCCCCAGCTTTGAAACTGATCATGACTTCCAGTGTGCTTTTTGATGAGAAAAAAGCTTCCATTCAAAGCCAGTGGGTACTTTCATTCTGATTTAAAGAAGAATACCATCAATGTCACTCTATTTGACAATTGTGAGCCATTGAGGGGAGGGAACCATCTTCTCATTTCTTTAGCTATGTAAATCATCTTTCAAACATTTCCACTGAAATGTTTAGAAACGTTTGTGTTATTGTTATTATTAATTATTATTAATAATAATAAGTGACATGAAGAACCACAGTCTGAGCTCCACTTCTAGCAGACTGTGGACAGAGCATTCAATCACAACAAAAGATACAAGTACTGAGAGGACAATGACTGTGGAAGATGGAATTTCGCTCTCCTTCTACCCCCAATCATCAGCATATTCATATTTTTTTTCTTTTTCTGTACTCACCATCCGAAGTCACTCTCTGCCCAGAGAACCACCATCCTGGAAAGAAGAATTTTCCATTAGTGGAGAGATATTGAGGGAAGAGGAGCTCACACAGGACCTCAAATCCTCCCCGCTTGTCATTGTGCATTTCTGCTCCAGCTTTCCATCCAGGTGAGATACCAACCAAGTAACAGGATGTTGAAAGGAAGCTTCATGTTGGGCACTCGGCTCTGGAGTCAGTAGGGTCTTCTCCTTAGCTTTACTGTCCTGCAAATAAAGATCTCCGCCTCTAGTTTATGGCCTTTTCTTCTCAATCATGAGCTGACACAACAGATTATGGCTAACCTTCTGCATTGCCTTACAAACCACATCCTATTTTGGGCTGTAGCTGCAACTGCAGTCCAAAACAAATTAGAGGAAGTGAAGAGCTCTGAGAACCCACAATGATGAAGCTTAAGGCCTGGCCAAAATGTGAAGATTTTTGATGTCTCGGCACACAGAGAGGAGGACCTTCAGCCATGCAGTTGGAATCAAGTCTCATTGGGACCTCAAAGCCAAGGAGTACTTTGGATCCAATGCTATAGCTCAACGCCACTCTCTTCCACGCATCTCTTGTTCCTTTCTGGATCCAGGGACCAGAAGGAGGAGTGGAGGGAGGAGCCAGTCATCAGTCTACTGCCTACTGCGACTGCTTCAGTTAGTCTCAGAATACAAGCTACAAGGGAGCCGTGGTGGGAGTGGTTTGTGCCTCCCTCTCCTGATTGTGACCTTTGCAGACGCCACTGGTGATGGACCACTGAGAAAAACAAGTTTGGGAGAAGACTGGCTTTTGTTGTGTGCAGCCTCATGGATAGGTTGGCTCTGTCTGCAACACAGCGAAGACAAGCTTGTCCTGTGCATATGATGGACCCAGGCATGTTGCCACATCAGGAACCCACCAGCCCTAATAGGCTGCCCAGGACTTTGATTCTGAATCACTCTCCATATTGGAAGAGCCAGATCTGCACTGAGGGATTCTTCCTTGGTGTTGGAATGAGGGAAGGGATTCTGAGAAATACAGCACATGCTGTGAACGATAAAGATAGACCCTGACGTCAGCTCAAAGGAGATGCAAAATCTGCAGAAAGAGGAGCTCTTCACAGAATTGGGTTCCTCTGTTTCTTGCTTCCACTTTCTATTTCAGGAAATGGATGTAAAACACATGACTTTGCCTCCTCAGGGCTGATGAAACTGCACCTCACTTGTGAAGTTAAGTCCAATGGGTTAGTGTGGTTGGAGTTTAGTACACTTGGGGCAGGGCCTCTGATAGGAATTTTATCAGGGAGTATGGAATTGCTTTTGGGACACTTTTGGGGCACACAGTTTCTTTTGGGCTCCTTACCTTCTCCACTGGATCATAATTTCTACAAATTGTGATATGTAAAACTATGTAGACTTACACAAAATATGAATGTTAGGCTTCACATAGTAGATGCAAACATTTTCTGAGATCCCAGGAAATTTCTGGCACCATTCCTTTGGCTTCCAGGGCTCCTTTTTGATCCTGGGCCTGGTTACAGCGTACCCCCTGCACTTCCTTCTCATGGAATTTGAGAGTGAGATGCTCAGAGTGCTGTGATTTTTATATTAGTAGTCTCTTTTTCAATATCCTAATTGATGAGAGAAAAGGGAGGTTAGAGACACCAGTCCTGGGGTTGTCCTGTTTCTTAACTTTCTGTCTTCTATCTCTTCTCAAGAGCATCCCAGTCACTGTCCAAGACTGGTTGGCGCATGACAGAAGATACATAAGTAACATCACTATGATGACAAAAATATAATAATCAAGGAATTATTATGTCTCCTGCCCTTTCATAAGAACATAAGAACAGCCCCACTGGATCAGGCCATAGGCCCATCTAGTCCAGCTTCCTGTATCTCACAGCGGCCCACCAAATGCCCCAGGGAGCACACCAGACAACAAGAGACCTCATCCTGGTGCCCTCCCTTGCATCTGGCCTTCTGACATAGCCCATTTCTAAAATCAGGAGGTTGCGCATACACATCATGGCTTGTACCCCGTAATGGATTTTCCCTCCAGAAACTTGTCCAATCCCCTTTTAAAGGCATCCAGGCTAGACGCCAGCACCACATCCTGTGGCAAGGAGTTCCACAGACCGACCACATGCTGAGTAAAGAAATATTTTCTTTTGTCTGTTCTAACTCTCCCAACACTCAATTTTAGTGGATGTCCCCTGGTTCTGGTGTTATGTGAGAGTGTAAAGAGCATCTCCCAATCCACTCTGTCCATCCCCTGCATAATTTTGTATGTCTCAGTCATGTCCCCCCTCAGGCGTCTCTTTTCTAGGCTGAAGAGGCCCAAACACCGTAGCCTTTCCTCATAAGGAAGGTGCCCCAGCCCCGTAATCATCTTAGTCGCTCTCTTTTGTACCTTTTCCATTTCCACTATGTCTTTTTTGAGATGCGGCAACCAGAACTGGACACAATACTCCAGGTGTGTGTACTTTCCTTTCATGGTGCCCCAGATATGTAGCCTGAGGTGGGCCCTACTTGGGGATACCAACATTTGGACTTAGTGCAGTGACAGAGTAGCTGGTCCGGTGTGGCCCCCCATTCCCAAAGTGGCATATTTTAGAGCTACCTGCAATCGTGTAAGTAGCACATGCAGGATGTCCACATGTGCTGGTATATGCCAAGGAACAAGAGGGTGCATGCCATTGCACACATTGTATCTTGGAGCCAAAGCTAAGCACATATGGACAGGAAGGTATTCTAACTTCTCAGCTAATGAAAATAACACCGTCTCTCTCGCCTCTTGAAAGCCTTGACTTTGTCTAAAAAAACCAAAATATATTGTCAAGGAAGGTCAGGAGGTCCTTCAGCATGCAAAAGTTCAAGGGTCACAAATAATAGCACCTTCTGAAGCTGCAGACATTCTCTCTTTAGGAGGGACAGAGAATTTGAAACTGTGCACAACCAACTCTATTCCCATCGCTTTCCATGATGAGTTACAGAGGCAGCAGACAGCAAGTGGTCCATCTAGGTCAGCTCACCAGTTCCTTAGCTTCTTGTCTCCTAGCAGACATTGACTGATTGGCAGGTGTGTGCCTGTCTCTTCTGCAGCTACTGCTGCACCACATCCAAAATATGCAGTTGACTGGCTGCTATCCTCTTCCATACAGCCACTTTGGAGGTAAAATCATGATTGAGTGCCTCAGAGCCACTCTGCCCATCCTTTCCTACTCCTTCCTTTCCACCCATTCATCTTGTGATGCCTTCATGTGATTCTGCCCCGTGGTGGTGGAGGGATGCCAGTGCTGGAAAGGGGCAGAGGAATCTAAAGGGGCACAAGCCTCGTTCCCCTAGACTTCCTGATGCATCTCACCCTCCTCCCTGCCACCACCTTGCATTCCACTGACCTCAGAATAGGGCGGAGAGGGGTGAGCTATTACCCTTCTCCTCCCCGACCCACTCAATCATTGCAGCTTCCTCCCTCTATGAAAAGAGGAGCCATCCATCCTTCATCCTCCCCACTCCCTTCAGAAGCCAGAGCGACAAGCTGCACAACTGTGGTCACTGCCTCCTTCAGCATAAATTCCCTTAGGACAGGGGTGTCCAAACTTTTCGGCAGGAGGGCCACGTCATCTCTCTGACACTGTGTTGGGGGCGGGGGAAATTTACATTCAAATTTGAATAAATTTACATAAATGAATATATTAGAGACGGCACTTATATGAATGAGCCTGTCTCCCTCTCCCAGTCCCTCCCCCAGCCTGCACCCAGCACCAAACAAACTTAGAAGCAGGCAGAGAGCTGTGTGCATTTCCCCATTCACAAACGGACCTCTACCTTCCTCCCTCTCTGCCAGCAACCCCAACAAGCAAAAGCAGTAGGTTTCCTCCCCATTCAAACATCCCATGAGTTCTTCCCTGCAGTGCCCGCCTCCAGCACCAAGCACACACTTTCCTGGGAGTAAGCCCCACTGACTCTATGGGACTTACTGCCGAGTAGACATGCTCTCCAGCTGCATTCAAACATCCCCACAAATTCTTCCCTGCAGCGTCCATCTCCCACACCAAGCACACTCACAGTCCAATCGGATCCACACTTTCCTGGGGGTAAACCCCACTGAGTCTGATGGGATTCACTGCTGAGTAGACATGCTCTCCAGCAGCATTCAAACATCCCGCGATTTCTCCCTTGCATCGCCCAGCAGCACAAATAGACCCACAGTTTCCTCTCCCTCCTCAGTGCCTGCCCCCCAAGCCAAACTCAAGCAGCACAAACAGACCCAAGACTTCTCACCCCCATCCAAAGCCTCCCCAACCTAATGGGAGGGCTGTGGATGGGCGGGGCTCCTGCTCTTAGCCTTTTCCTTGCTGTGGCTGCAAAGAGCAGTCACATTGGGGAAGAGCAGTCTCTCTTACAGTGGGAGAGCCACTGTAAGTTCTTGCCAGGGAGGGAAGGGGGTGGCACCAGTGGTTCTGCAAGTGCACCAGCTCTGGGGATATCAGAGCTATATTCAGACTCACCAAGGTCTGCAGATGCCCTCCTGAGGGTAGGGAGACCTCTGCAAGCCTCCCAGCTTTTTAGAATTGCTGAAAAATCCTCTTGTGGCCTCCCTCCAGTTTTACTGGGGGGAAGACAACAAACAGCCCAATCCTATCACCCAATTTATGGCAGCAGGATACTGTCACTAATTGGAAGCTAACTAAACACAGAGTGTGCTGCTGGTGGCTGTTTCTGAGCTGCTGCTACCACATACTGTGGCAGCCTTAGGAGCCATGGCCAGTGGTGTGCACCGGAGCAGGTAAACCGCTCATGGGGGTGGGCCATGGGCAGGGAGGGGAGTAATGGGGTATTTCAGAAAAGGAAGCAAGGGGGCATCTTGAGGAAGGAGGGAGGTGGAACTGGCAGCAGTTATCCCCTCTTTTGAAAGCCTCCCTACCCCTTTTCTTTTCTTGGGCATACTGTCCTATCCTAATTTTCAAATCCTGCCCACAGCACCAGTTTGTTCCATCCAAATATCTCACCTCCCTTCTAATGCCCACTTTTTGGCTAATTAACACCCTCTTTATCTCTAGAACAACCGCTGTGGCATGCAAAGGAATGAACACAGAACTCCTTATCTATAGCAACTACCCAAATTTATTGCTATGAACACAGACGCTCCCTGCAAGTCCTCTTGTCCAGAGGCTTTCCCTCCCCAAAGCTCCACTTAACTCAGTGGGTGAAGGTCTGAAGCCTCCAATTCAAGTCCAAGCCAGTCTCCAAAGCACAGTCCAGTCTTCTATGTCCTCCAGCAGAGTCCTGGCAGTCCCCTTCTCCTGTAGGTCTGGGTCAGGTAGCCCTCTTGGTCTGGTTCCCTCCAGGTCAGCACCCCTGCTGCTTTGGTCCTTCTGAAGCTGCTTTTTATCCTTTGTGTCCCATTAAGTGCAAATGCAGCTCAGCTGTGAGCTACCTCCTTAGTTCATTCAAAGTCCCATCAAGGTCAAATGAAGCTCAGGTGTCCAACCAGGTCTCCATTGGCCTTGATCAGGGGTGCCCAAACCCCGGCCCGGGGGCCACATGCGGCCCTTGAGGCTTCCCAATGCGGCCCTCAGGGAGCCTCCAGTCTCCAATGAGCCTCTGGCCCTCCGGAGATTTGTTGGAGCCAGCACTGGCCCGACGCAACGGCTCTCAGCGTGAGGGCAACTGTTTGACCTCTCACCTGAGCTGTGGGATGAGGGCTCCCTCCACTGCTTGCTGTTTCATGTCTGTGATGCAGCAGAAGCAGCAAAGGAAAGGCCAGTCTTGCTTTGTGCAAGGCCTTTTATAGGCCTTGAGCTACTGCAAGACCTTCATTCATTCATATGTCCATCTTTAATATATTCATTTATGTAAACTTATGTAAATTTATTCAAATTTTAAATGTAAATTAATTCTTTTTTTTCCCTGGCCCCCGACACAGTGTCAGAGAGATGATGTGGCCCTCCAGCCAAAAACTTTGGACACCCCTGGCCTTGATTGATGACAGCTGTGGAGCCAGCCCTGCCCTTCCCAGAGCTGTCAGCCAGCTGTCAAAACATGGAATGGCTGTCAAGACCACAGCATCCACCTGATGATCTTCTGATCTTCCATTACACATAGGCCATCCAAATGTCTAGTATATCTCCCAGGAGCCCCATAGGCAGACTGTAGGCTTACACAGAGGTAAATGAAGAAGTTAATTTGCCTCTGTTTAGCCTTCAGGTCCCCCCCCCCCAACATGCAGCATGTGCCTTTTTGGTTTGGTTATAGTGCTGAGGTATTCAAGCTGTGCTCCCTAGGGAGGTGTGGCCAGCCACCAGGAGCATCCTGAGGCATCTCAGGTAGAGAGGTGGCCATAGCTGCTCTGCTCTGCTGGGCTCAGCTCATCTGCTGCCTGCTGACTTGCTGCTTTTCTGCAGCTGTGAATGCGGTGGGTGGGGCAGCGTGAGATGGGGAGGGCTTGTGAACCATGGTGTGGGGAGGTGGGAGAGAAGGCTGCCTGGGCAGCGGCAGAGGCACTGCATCCCATCAGCACAGGGTGCACTGCAGGCAGGCTTCAAACTGAGAGGGAAGAGTAAGTACAAGCAGCACAGTGCTTTCCTCCGCTTGGGAAGGAGGGAGCCCAGCCTGCTTTTTGTGGAGGGGGGGGCTGTCCAAATGCCCCAGCCTGCATCCCCCCTGTCTTGCCTGGGGGGAACAGAGGTGGCAGCTGCATGTTGGGGTGTATGTGTGTGAGCAGCCCCCATCCGCTTTGGGGCGAGTTGTAATCTTGCTCTGTGTGGCTGCAATCCTTTACACACTTTCCTGGGAGTAAGCCCCATTGACTCAAATGGAACTTACTTCTGAGTAGACCTACATAGGCTTGGTGTCTGTGTCAGCTTAACCCAGGATCTTCACCTTTCTCTTTTTCCTCCCCCTTCAAAAAAGGGAAAAAAGCTACTCTTGATGGCTTTGTCTCCAAAAATTGATTAAAAAACAGAAATCCCCATTCCTTTCTAGCCACCCCCCTTTTCCCTCCTGCCTTGGGGGGCGGGGAGGTACTTCCCATGTTGGCTGCTATTGTAAGACAAAATGCACAATCCTAGCTAGGTCTGCTCAGAAGTAAGTCCTACTGTTGTTGGAAGGTATCAAGGACTGTTAGTTAAGGTATGGAATGCTTACCTGAAATGTAAACAGCATGATTTTTGATTTCTCTCTCTGAATGTTCAACTTGAGTCTCACAAGCATTTGGCTGGGATTGGGCAGCCTGCCACAAGATGTTCTCTTAGAACAATGTTGATGCATTTGAATGAAGTCTTTGTCTTCAGAGCACAGAAAAAAAAATCTAGCAGTTTGAATTCGGCTTGAAGTTTTAACATTGCTTTAAAGTCCAGTTTGAAGACTTTTAGCGCACTAAGCTGTGCACACACATGCTAGAAAGCAAATATTCACACCAGCTCTCATAGAAGAACACTAGTAAGCTTAGCTTTCTTATATTTCCTTGTTTTTCATTTTGAAATCAGTTTTGGGGTACACATAAGTGTGACTAACAAATAGTAATATTTTAATTGAGTTTTAGTAGACTAACTACATTTTAGAGTTTAAAGAGACATGATATCAGAGCACTTCCGGATCAACACATTGCAAAGGTCAACTTCCCACAGCAAATGCAGAAGATAGCAGTTTCTTTGTTTTAGCAGAGCTCGCAACTTTTTAGCAACAATTTTGTTGCATTTCACGGGCTGCACATGAAGGCCACAGTGGATCATGCAAGGTTATAGGTGAGGTCATTTTAAGCGAAATTGAAGTGCAGTGCCATTGGCTAACTGTTGGGGGTATATTATATATGATGGATGTATGAGACGGCCTATTATAAAACAACGGATGTTTTGAACCCACCAATGAATTGTCTCCAAATGTGTTTCAAGGAGAGAACCCCAGATTGTAATAAAAGTCAGCTAAAGGAGGCGTTACACGCTTCTCTTCTCCCCACTTCTGGTGCCAGCAGTTTCCTTTGGGGTTTTTCTCTTCTCCCCATTTCTGATGCACACAGTCTCCTTTGGAGACGTGGATGGACTTACAATCTTTTGCTGATGGATTTACAATAAAGGCCTGGATTTGATCACCACTGTCTACTGAGTTTGCTTTGGTATCTAGGATTACAGTGCAACATCTGAGATCTCTTGTAACATCTAGGATCCCTTGTAACATCTTGGTTTTTGCACCTTGCAACACTGTGTTCAATGGGACTTACTCCCAGGAAAGTAAGGTTAGGATTGCTGCCAAACAGTCTCTGGGTCTCAGTTTGCCATTAGCAAATACACACAAAACAAAGTCTTCCCCTCCCTCAGCAAATTCATCACTTCCCCCCCTTTCCAAAACCCTCCAGGTGTGCTGCTAACAAACTCAGGGCACAATCCTAACCAGGTCTACTCAGAAGTAAGTCCTATTTTGTTCAATGGGGCTTACACTCGGGTAAGTGTGTTTAGGATTGCAGCCTCAGAGTGCTGGCAGCTGTTTTTTGGTTTCTAGTATATAATTATAACACCTTCATCCCCATTTTGGGGGTAACTGAGGTGAGGTGATGGGGAACTGTGGCCAATGGCCACAAGGATCAGGGGAGCCGCGGGCCAGAAAGGTTCGAGAACCACTGCTATAGTGTGATGGGGGATAGGACTGGGCTCAAAATGAAGCAAATGGTGGCAGAGGTAGAGGGTTTAGTACTCTGCCCTCTGCCCCAGCTATAAGCCAAATCATGACTTCCAGTGTGCTTTTTAATGAAAAAGAAGCTTCCATTCAAAGCCAATGGGAGCCTCTATTCTGATTTAAAGAACACCATGAATGTCTTTCTATGTGAAAATTGTGAGCCCGGGGGGGGGGGGGGAGAGAACAATTGCTTCATTTTTTTTCAGCTGTGGGGATCACCTTATGAGCTTTTCCACTGAAAAACAGTACAGAAATGTTTGTATTACGGTTGTTATTAATATTTATAATAAGTGGCATGTGGGACCACAGTCTGAGCTCCACATCTAGCAGGCTGTGGACAGGCAATGATTCAACCACCCCAAAAGATACAAGTATTGAGAGGACAATGACTGTGGAAGATGGAATTTCGCTCTCCTTCCACCCCCAACCATCAGCATATTCATATTCTTTTCTTTTTCCATACTCAGCATCCGACGTCACGCTCTGCCCAGAGAAGCACCATCCTGGAAAGGAGAGTTTTCCATTAGTGGAGAGATATTGAGGGAAGAGGAGCTCACACAGGACCTCCCTGCTTGTTGTGCATTTCTGCTCCAGCTTTCCTTCCAGGTGAGATACCAACCAAGAAACAGGATGTTGAAAGGAAGCCTCATGTTGGGCACTCAGCCCTGGAGTCAGCATGGTCTTCTCCTTAGCTTTACTGTCCTGCAAATAAAGATCTCAGCCTCTAGTTATGGCCTTTCCTTCTCAATCATGAGCTGACACCCAACAAATAATCCCTAACCATCTGCGTTGCCTTATGAACCACATCCTATGCGGGCTGCAACTGCAACCTGAAAAAATTACAGGAAGTGAAGAGCTCTGAGTTTTCTAATGTCTTGGCAAAGAGAGAGGAGGATCAAGTCGCATTGAAAGGATTGGGACCTCAAAGACAAGGACTACTTAATAATAATAATAATAATAATAATAATAGTTGTTGTTGTTGTTGTTGGCATCCTTGGAAGACTATGGTATCACGCTCTGAATGGTGGTTCTGGAACAGAGTGTCCTCTCCAGTGCGCAAAGCCTGGGTAACGTAGATATGGAGGATAGACTGTTTCCCATGCAGCAAATCCCCCCTCTCCACGTCGCTGAAACGGTGCAATGGAAAGGCAGAGGCCAATACGGTTGGTTCCAGCGGCGTCGCAGGAGTTGCCAGAACGTGACTGTGTTCAGCCATGAACTGCCTCAGGGACTCCGGCTCCGGATTTTGCCTCGAGGTTGACTCCTGAAGCCTTTTCCTTAACTGGATGTAGCTACAAGGCAGTGGAGGTTTGGGATCAGAGTTTTCCTTCTCTCAGATGAGCTGCCTTCCCAGGCTGACGAGTCCCATCTACCCGGTGGCTGTCTGTCGCCTCTTACGACAAGTACAGCCAAACTGAGGGCCTATTCTTATCCCCAGCCCCCAGGGGATTAAAGGGCTCACAATCTAAAAAGATGCAAAAAGAATACTAGCAGACAGCCACTAGAACAGACACTGCTGGGGTGAGGTAGGCCAGTTACTCTCCCCCTGCTAAAAAAAAGGAGCACTCCTGAAAAAGTGCCTCTTACCCAATGAGCAGGGGTTAATTGGATCCAATGCTGTAGTTCAACACTCTCCTCCACCCATCTCCCTTTCTGGATACCAGAAGCAAAAAGAGAAGGAGTGCATTTGTGTGTGGGGGGGAGCCTGTCACCAGTCTGCTGTCTGCAGTGATGCTTCAGTCAGTCTCAGAATACCAGCTGTGGGGGAGCTATGATGGAAGAGGTGTGTACCTCCCAGTCCTGCTTCTGAGCCTCCCAGAGGCAGCTGGTGATGGACCACTGAGAAAAACAGGTCTGGGACGAGATGGGTCTTTGGCTTTTCTTGTGTACAACCTCATACATGGGCTGGCCCTGTCTGCCATACAGGATAGATGGGCTTCTCCTATGAGGAGGCTAGACCCAGGCATGTTGTGGCATCAGGAACCCACCAGCCCTAATAGGCTGCCCAGGGCTTTGGTTCTGAATCTCCCTCCATATTGAAAGAGCCAGATCTGCACTGAGGGGTTCTTCCTGGGTGATGGGATGGAGGAAGCGACTCTTAGAAATACAGCACAAGCCATGAAAGGTCAAGATAGACCCAGATGTCAACTCTAAGGAAATGCAACATCTGCAGGAAGAGGAACTTTTAATAGAACTGGGTGTTTCTATTTCTTGCTTCCACTCTCTGTTTCAGGAAATGAACACAAACACGACTTCCCCTCAGTGGGTCTGATGAAACTGCACCTCACTTGTGAGGTTGGGTCCAATGGGTTAAAACAGTGTGGTTGGAATTTGGGACTGCATCCACGTCTACTCCCTCCTCCTGTTGCCTACACTTCAAATGTCCAGATGCACCACGGACAGGGGGGAAGAGGAGGTGTGGAGGGGAGGAGGGTGCTGAGCTAGAACAGTGGAGGTGGGGGAAAAGAGAGGCTGGTGCATCATGAGGGAAAGGGGAGCAGCTCCATTAACTACAATAGGACTTACTTCTGAGTAGACAGGCATAGGATTTGGCTGCAGTAAGAAGTTTATTCTTCACCATGACTGCCTCAAGAGAACCTGTAAGCTGATCTGCTTTCGATGTCCCTCATATACTTCACCAGAGCTCTGGATGTTTCTCGTGGCTATAATTGTTTTTTACAAGGATGACCGACTTCCCTCAGAAATATCATGCAAGCCACAAATCAGAAGCCAGCCAAGAAGAACATTTTTGGTTATAGAATGTGAAAAAAAACTTTTCTTAGATTGATTTGTAAACAGCTATGATGATCTGCCCCCTTAAATGGACAGGAAACTGGAGTGTATAAGTGAATACTGAAGAACCTTGGATATTTAAGATGATGCTGTCAATCACTGTTTTCATTTTAAATGGCTTAAATCCAGCACAAGCCTCCATGAATTTGAACGGTGAGACACTCAGAATGACTTTGCAACCTGTTCTGTGACACTTATATCGGTCTCTTTCTCAATATGCCAACTCAGCATTTCCCAGACTGGTGGGTCCCACTCCCTCACCCACCCTATGGTGGGTCATGACCAGATGTGCAATAGGTCATGGCCCAATGCTCTGTGTTTCACCCCAAAGCTTCAGGAGGCTGCTTCTGGGTCACACTTGGCCCACAACCTACTCTATATGCAAAATGGAAGTTGCTTCCAGAAGCTTCTGTGAGGCATTCTGGGGAATCACTGCAGCACAGAATACTTAATAAGGTAGATTGTATAAGCTTTTTAGTAATACCCTACCAAATGTTTCCCATGAAGAGGCCATGTTGAGGGGTGCGAAATTTCCTCACCCGCTCTCTGGTGGGTCATGAGTAGTCATCCATTAGTCTCTGGCACTCAACATTTGGACCTGACAAGAGTCCCTTGGGTTGCCGAAGAGAGCAGGAGGGAGGTTTCTTCTCCTCCTCAATGGCTACTGTTTTCAGGATCCAGCTGCTGCCCTCTTGAATTCCATGTTTGTCCTGTTCCAGTTTCTGCTGAAGGGGGGTTGGTGGACCAGGCGATAAACCAGAATGCTCCAGTAAGTACAGCCACCGATACAACTTCCTGTGACTGGTTTGCTCAGATGATCATTTCTTCTACACGCTTCCTCCATCGGCTTCTAAATTCTGTAATGAGCTCTGATGCTCTTGTCTTACTTTTAGAAAAGTAAGAGAATCAGACCCATTACCTTGCCAATACCCAACACCCCACCACAAAGTCCCTAAATTGAATGAGAAAATGAGGGGAGTGCTAATGAGTCCAGTGCAATGTTGTGTAGAACGATAAATGAAAGGACACCAAAAGTGCTCTTTTTCTTGGCACTTTCTTAGTCCACGTTGGTATCCAGGCAGGACAGGGTCTGGGAAGCATGGGGTTAACAGCAAGACATGATAAAGTCAGGGCAGGACATTGCTGGCAAAATCCGATCCACGCAGGCAGCAACTGGTTGAAGAGAACAGGCAGGCCTTGGGCGTCTTTGGCTGCCAGAAGATCCCTACATGGTTTGCAATGAGCTTTTCCATGAGGGAATCATTTCTGCCCATGGAAAGAATCCTGGAAGCTGCCACAGAATAAAACTCCTGGGGCCTGTGGAGAATGACTGGTCATCGCAGGCAAGTGAAGTTGGTTCTGTGGGTTTTGCCGACAGTGTCCTGGAGGCAGCTAAAAAGGCTCCTGGTTGAAAGGTCTGTCAGGGCTGCTTACAGCTGCCCCTTCTTCCAGCTGTGCACAGCCTCAATCACGATCAGCACCAAGACAAGAGAGACTAAGACGGCTGCACTCTGGCGGATGTTGGTCACAGCAGAAGCGTGATCTGTAAACATCAGAGAAGAGTCACTCGGCTGTTGCTGCCCTTCCTTACCTGATGATGTGCCAGTACCTTCTCCTCCCACTCTCCAGTGCTCAGGCCCAGCACTCTCCTCCACATTACCTCTTCCTCTTAGTTGCCCTCTTCTCTTTCCAAACCAGGGAGTGGAAGGAAAAGGAGAGCAGTGGAGGCACATCAGCAGCTAGAGATGGGCCGGAGGCAACTACTTTAGTTGGCCTCATGGATGGGCCAGCCCTGACATCCTTCATCCAGCCACCCTCATGCAACCCACTCTCTCTACTAAGCTATCATAGCCTTCCAGTCCAATTCTATTCTTTTCTCCACCACTACCCACCACTGGTGTAGCTTTGCCAAAAGTGGGCATGTTGTGTCCAGCTGGGGGAGGAGGAAGACTGGGAGCCTTTGGAGAGGAAAGGGGATTTAACAAGTCTCCTTGGACCTGTGACAGTTATTTCGCTAGCACAGGTCTGAGGAGAAAATGGCGACCAGGGAGGTTGCTGCTAGAGGGGATAGGATCTGGTGTGCACCATCGCCACCAGGTCCACACCTTCCTGCAGCTTCACCACCCAGTTTCTTCTCCTTCCCCACCCTCTTCCACCCTCCCCCAGCCCTCCTGCCTCTCCCACCGGTGCACCTGCTACGGCAGATGACTGGTGCTCCAGTGATGTGTGCAGGAAGGCTCTGGCCTTCCCATCTTCACTTGGGCAGTGCACTACTCAGTGTGCTGCCAGAGTATGCTTTATGGCTGCTTTTCAGCAGCCATGGCCATTGGAACATGCATTCTGCCACATACGGTTGCCACCTCTCAAAAAGGATATGGTGGAACTGGAAAAGGTGCAATCTTATGCCCTTCATCCTATCACAGCCTGCCTATCCGTTAGTTCACATCCTGTTCCTGATACACCCTTTCTGACAGCAAATGACAAGCTGCTTTTGCCATTCCTCACAAAGAGCTTCATCAAAGGCAGGTAATTGATATTGCCAATCACAATCCTGGGAAATGCCAAATTCATTGAGGGATGGGAGGTTTGGGAAATGGGAGAGAATACCAGATGTTACCCCTTACCTATCACAATCAGCTCCACAGAGTCACTTGGCCCTGACCAGACAAATGGATTCTCTCTGCGGTGATACTGACAGTGAGTGAGGCAACAGTATAAATAGCAGTGAGGCAAAAAGACGGTGAGGCAACAGTATAAATAGCCGTATCCAGGATCAGAGAAGCAAAGAAGAGAAAGGAAAATGGGCTGTCATTAGAAGCATGGGCTGAGACAAATGTTGCTAAATGGAGAAAGAGTCAGGCCCAGCCCAAGCCCTCCTGGTACCTGACACTGAGCTCTGGGACTGCCCTCTTTGCAGGGTGCAAAGCATGCTGTGGAAATGTTCTCTCTCCCCCAAATCCTTTGGCAACTGAGTTTCACCTTGTGTTTTGTCCACCTCCCACCCACCCCAATTTTGTATGTTGGAAACTTATTTGATGCACAAATGCCTCATGTTTTTCTATGAGCACCACAGAGATAAAAAGCTGGGTCATGATCTCATTCCTCTCTCCATACTCCACCTGCCTTGCTGGGGTTGTTGTCATTCATGGACCCGCTGGTGCTGCGTTAAAGGGGAAAGATAGATCAAGCAATACATTTCCTGCCATCTCCAGGGCCATATATGCACCTATATGCCCTCTCATTGACATCTCTTTGTTGCTCTCCAACCCATTATCTGCTTGTACTCTTTGATGGCAACTAGGCTGTAGCTTCCGCCATTCCCCACCAACAGCACAGTCAGAGATCCCTGTGAAGGTATTCCATTGCCAGTCAACATACTGGACATTCCTGTTCCAACGACAGAGGATGTGATTGGGAAGAGGGAGGGCATGCCAAGTGTAGCCCCTTACCTTGCTGAAAGGGCTGCCCAGGGTTGTTTGGCAAAACAAGTTCCACAGGGTCGCTTGGCTCTGACCATATAAATGGTTCCCCTTTGTGGTGATAGTGACAGGTGTAGTTCCCAGCATCCTCCAAACTTAGCATGTGGAAAAGGAAAGAGCCCGTGTCTCCTGCTGCCTCGACCATCTGTACTGCTGTGAGGTTACTGGATTTGTGCAGGGAGAAGATCAGACCTTGCCCCTGTGTCTGACATTCAATGGTGACATTTTTGCCTAGAGCAGGCTTTCCTTGCACCAGGATGGAAGGTTTCTTGAGCTTGGGATCTGGAAGTAGGAAAATGACAATGGAGCCCTAAGGTTAGTTTACAGTTCGTATTGTCCTACTGAATCCATTCATTATATATGGGTGCAATCCTAATCCCTGATGTCAGTACTTTCCAGCACTGGCAAAGCGGTGCCAATGGGATGTGTGCTGCATCCTGCAGTTGGGTGTCACTCACGGAGGCCTCCTCAAAGTAAGGGAATGTTTGTTCCCTTACCTCAGAGCTGCATTGCCCTCGTGTCAGTGCTGGAAAGGGAGGAATGGGGTAGAGGCTGTGGCAGGGAGGCAGTGTGTCAAGACTGGCAATATCATCAAGATGTGCACATTTTCTCTTCTGTCATTTGCAGCTATTGAGTTTGTATGTGTGAACAAAGTGCTTATTTCTGGTCATAATATGCTTAATGACATCACTTACCACTTAATGATGTCATGTCTGGCCTTTAGCAGGTGTCACGAATGCTTTTTAGCCCACCATATGAAATGGGTTTGACACACTGACCTAATTCTTCTTTTGCAGACAGACCTCAATTTGTCCATTTGTACAGTGGGTGCTGATATCCCCTCCCCCCACTGGGACTCACTGAGATGGCAGGCTTGGGTAAATCTTAAGAACATAAGAACAGCCCCACTGGATCAGGCCATAGGCCCATCTAGTCCAGCTTCCTGTATCTCACAGCGGCCCACCAAATGCCAAAGGGAGCACACCAGATAACAAGAGACCTCATCCTGGTGCCCTCCCTTGCATCTGGCATTCTGACATAGCCCATTTCTAAAATCAGGAGGTTGCGCATACACATCATGGCTTGTACCCCATAATGGATTTTTCCTCCAGAAACTTGTCCAATCCCCTTTTGAAGGCGTCTAGGGTAGACGCCAGCACCACATCCTGTGGCAAGGAGTTCCACAGACCGACCACAGGCTGAGTAAAGAAATATTTTCTTTTGTCTGTCCTAACCTGCCCAACACTCAATTTTAGTGGATGTCCCCTGGTTCTGGTGTTATGTGAGAGTGTAAAGAGCTTCTCCCTATCCACTCTGTCCATCCCCTGCATAATTTTGTATGTCTCAATCATGTCCCCCCTCAGGCGTCTCTTTTCTAGGCTGAAGAGGCCCAGACGCCGTAGCCTTTCCTCATAAGGAAGGTGCCCCAGCCCCGTAATCATCCTAGTCGCTCTCTTTTGCACCTTTTCCATTTCCACTATGTCTTTTTTGAGATGCGGCGACCAGAACTGGACACAATACTCCAGGTGTGGCCTTACCATAGATTTGTACAACGGCATTATAATACTAGCCGTTTTGTTCTCAATACCCTTCCTAATGATCCCAAGCATAGAATTGGCCTTCTTCACTGCCGCCGCACATTGGGTTGACACTTTCATCGACCTGTCCACCACCACCCCAAGATCTCTCTCCTGATCTGTCAGACAGCTCAGAACCCATCAGCCTATATCTAAAGTTTTGATTTTTTGCCCCAATGTGCATGACTTTACACTTACTGACATTGAAGCGCATCTGCCATTTTGCTGCCCATTCTGCCAGTCTGGAGGGATCCTTCTGGAGCTCCTCACAATCACTTCTGGTCTTCACCACTAGGAAAAGTTTGGTGTCGTCTGCAAACTTAGCCACTTCACTGCTCAACCCTGTCTCCAGGTCACTTATGAAGAGGTTGAAAAGCACCGGTCCCAGGACAGATCCTTGGGGCACACCGCTTTTCACCTCTCTCCATTGTGAAAATTTCCCATTGACACCCACTCTCTGCTTCCTGGCCTCCAACCAGTTCTCAATCCACGAGAGGACCTGTCCTCTAATTCCCTGACTGTGGAGTTTTTTCAGTAGCCTTTGGTGAGGGACCGCGTCAAACGCCTTCTGAAAGTCCAAATATATAATGTCCACGGGTTCTCCCAAATCCACATGCCTATTGACCTTTTCAAAGAATTCTATAAGGTTCGTGAGGCAAGACTTACCCTTACAAAAGCCATGCTGACTCTCCCTCAGCAAGGCCTGTTCATCTATGTGTTTTGAGATCCTATCTTTGATGAGGCATTCCACCATCTTACCCGGTATGGATGTTAGGCTGACCGGCCTATAGTTTCCCGGGTCCCCCCTCTTTTCCTTTTTAAAAATAGGCGTGACATTTGCTATCCTCCAATCTTCTGGCACCATGGCCATTTTGAGGGACAAGTTGCATACCTTAGTCAAGAGATCTGCAACTTCATTCTTCAATTCCTTAATAACTCTGGGGTGGATGCCATCAGGGCCCGGTGACTTATTGATCTTTAATTTATCAATGAGGTCTGAAACATCTTCTCTTTTAACCTCTATCTGACTTAACTCCTCGGTCAGGAGGGGCTGTTCGGGCAGCGGTATCTGCCCGAGGTCTTCTGCCGTGAAGACAGATGCAAAGAACTCATTTAATTTCTCTGCCATCTCTAAGTCTCCTTTTATCTCCCCTTTCCCTCCCTCACCATCCAGAGGGCCAACCGCTTCTCTGGCGGGTTTCCTGCTTCTAACATATTTGAAGAAGCTTTTATTATTCCCCTTAATGTTGCTGGCCATGCGTTCCTCATAGTCTCGCTTGGCCTCCCGTATCACCTTCTTACATTTCTTTTGCCACAGTTTATGTTCCTTTTTATTCTCCTCATTAGGGCAAGACTTCCATTTACGGAAGGAAGCTTGCTTTGGACAGAGGTAGAACAAGCGTCAGTGGAGCATCACCTTCAGCCTATGTAATATGAGCAGCATCTGTATGTGCAAGGTAAAGGTTGGGATCCAAGTGTGAATATACTCAAGGTAGTGATCTGGGACATGAGCAAATGAAGCTTATATTCATGGCCTGTTGAATCCTCATTTCTTCAAGACATTGACATCAGTCTGTTTCACAGCAGGGAATTCAGAGACAGAGATGATCTGAGGTAGAGAAGATCAAGTGAGTGCTCACTACAACAGTGTTTGAGGACTGCAGCCAGAGAAATAAGCAGAGACATTGTTGGGTAAGAGAAGTTATTCATGTGAATGGTGAAACCACATGTTCTAATCCCCTATAATAAGGACATCTTTTTGTGGTGTTAGTTCTAGAATGTGTTTTAACTCTTCATAAAATTGGTTAACTTCATCCTCTTCAGCGTCAGTGGTTGGGGCATAGACTTAAATTACTGAGGTTAAAAGGTTTGCCTTGAATTCGAACTGAGATCATTCTCTTGTTTTTGAAATTGTACCCCAGTACTGCTTTTCCTATTCTTTTGTTCTCTATAAGGGCTACTCTATTCTTCTATAGGATTCTTGTCCACAGTAGTAAATATAATGTTCATCTGAATTAAGTTCGCCCATTCCTTTCCATTTTAGTCCACTAATTCTGAAGATGTGGATGTTCAATCTTGCCATCTCATGTTTGATCACATCCAGCTTACCTTGATTCATTGATCTTACATTCCAGGTTCCTATGCAGTATTGTTCTTTACAGCATCGAACTTTCCTTTCACTTCTCCACTTCACAAAGTTGGAGAAGCTCTATATAGTCAGTAAAAACAAGACCTGGAGCTGACTGTAGCTCAAATCATGTGTTTCTCATTGCAAAATTCTGACTTAAACTGAAGAAAGTAGGGAAAAAAACATTAGGCCATTCAGGTACGACCTAAATTATAAGAATACACAGTGGAGGTGATGAAAAAAATTAGAGGTTTAGATTTGGTAGACAGAGTGCCTGAAGAACTATGGACGGAGGCTCGTAACATTGTTCAGGAGGTGGCAACTAGAACCATCCCTAAGAAAATGAAATGAAGAAGGCAAAATGGCTGTCTGAAGAAGCTTTACAAATTGCTGAGGAAAGAAGGAAAGCAAAAGGCAAGGGAGACAGGGAAAGATATATCCAACTGAATGCAGATTTCCAGAGAATTGCAAGGAGAGATAAGAAGGCCTTCTTAAATGTGCAGGTAGCAGGTAAAAATTTTTAGGAAGGTTTGGCAAGGAGAGTTAAATGAAGAGTTAAGTGATGAAATTTGGAAAAGTTTACGGAATAAAAGAATAATGAATTTATCTGTTAGAATTAAGGAAAATTGTTATAAATCTATATGGAGATGGTATTTAACACCTGTAAAATTGAACCAGTGCAATAAGGATATAACTAAAGCGTGTTGGAGATGTTAAAAAGAAACTGGCACTTATTTTCATATGTGGTGGTCCTGCGAAATAATGAAAAAAAGTTGGGCAATGATATCTAGAGAGGTTAATGAAATTTTTGGTAAGAATATACTGATAAGCCCACTGATGGCTGTGTTTAGTAATGAAGATATAGAAATGGGAGAATAGGAATTAATCACTATGATGGTAACTGCTGCAAGACTGTTGCTTGCTAGGAATCGGAAAGGAGATAGAAATTTGAATATTGAGGAATGGTACAAAGTCATGTGGAATATAGCTATAAATGATAAATGAACATGTGAGTTGTAAGTTAAGAAAGGAGTTGTGAAAGAAAATGTATTTATGGATATATGGAAGTTATTTTTGGAGCATGCTTTGGAGAAGGGTAAAGGATGTATGCCTGATGAAGAATCAGTGACTTTTTGGAGAAGGAAGGGGAATCCAAATTGAGTAGAATATGAAGATGAAATCAAAAAGGATGAGGTTGGATGAAAATGGGTCATTATTCCCAGAGAAGGGGGTGGGGAGCACTGGCAGATTGGTGGGGATAAATGTATGTTGTGGTGAGATGGGTTTTTTTTTTTTTTTGGTATTCCATTTATTTAAAAAAAAAAAAAAGATTTCCAGAGAATAGCAAGGAGAGATAAGAAGGCCTTCTTAAATGAGCAGTGCAGAGAAATAGAGGAAAACGATAGAAGGGGAAAGACTAGAGATCTCTTCAAGAAAATTGGAGATATCACAGGAATATTTCATGCAAAGATGGGCATGATAAAGGACAATAATTGCAGGGACCGAACAGAAGCAGACACAATTAAATAGGTGGCAAGAATACACAGAGGAACTCTACAAGAAAGGTGTTAATGTCCCTGATAACCACGATGGTGTGATCGCTGAACTTGAGCCAGAGATCCTGGAACTTGAAGTCAAGGGGGCCCTAGGAAGCATCACTAACAAAGCTAGCAGAGGTGACAGTATTCCCACTAGCTCCTTAAAAGTTTAAAAGATGATGGTGTTAAAGTGCTGCACTCAATCTGCTAGCAAATTGGGAAAACTCAACATTGGCCTCAGGATTGGAAAAGATCGGTTTACGTTCCAATCCCAAAGAAAGGCGAAGCCAAAGAATGGGCAAACTACTGCACAATTGCTCTTATTTCACATGCTAGCAAGGTTATGTACAAAGTACCTACAAGCTAGGCTTCAGCAGCACGTGAATCGAGAACAACAAGCTGGTTTTCAAAGAGGCAGAGGAACTAGAGATCAAACTGCCAACATTTGCTGGATTGGTGGTTGGCAACCTTCAGTCTCGAAAGACTATGGCAGGGTTGCTCAATATGTTGATCGCGATCGACGGGTCGATCGCGAGGCAAAATGAGTCGATCGCAGGCTTCTCTCCCGTCCACGCATCCCTGAGAGCGAGCCCCATCCTGGGAGTGACGCATCCCTGGGAGTGAGCTCCCTGGGAGTGACGCATCCCTGGGAGTGATCTCCCGTCCACGCATCCCTGGGAGTGAGCCCAGTCCTGGGAGTGATGCCCCCTGGGAGTGATGCATCTCTGGGAGTGAGCTCCTGTCCACGCATCCCTGGGAGTGAGCCCTGTCCTGGGAGTGATGCCCCCTGGGAGTGACGCTCCCTGGGAGTGAACTCCTGTCCACACATCCCTGGGAGTGAGCTCCCGTCCATGCATCCCTGGGAGTGAGCCCCTTTGACTCTACTGGGGCTGACTTACCTTTCCCCTGTTTTTGCACTGGTATGTATGGAGATCTGCCCCCCCCCCAACTTCCATCTGTTGGTTCTGTGTGCAAGGGGTTTTGCACTGGTCTTGCTGTGATGTCTATATAGAGATCTTCCCTCCCCCACACCTTTCCCCTGTTTTTGCACTGGTCTGTATAGAGATCTGCTCCCCCCCCCCACTAGTATTGGAATCGAGGAAGATCTGGTGAGGAGGTAAATGTGGTGTCAGCAGTGGCCCCTTTAAGGGTAAGGCCTGGGCATCCAGCAGAGTGTGCTGCACAGCTGCAGCCACTTGAAGGCAATAGGGTCCTCAGGGATATAAGAGCACCTGAGGCAGGAAGGGCTCCACTTATTTATGTGAGTCAGCCTTTTCCTACATGAAGATCATTAAGTTCCACCATGACTGATGAACATTTGGAAGTGTGCTTGAGGCTGGCTGTCAGCAGCTACTGTCCGGACTATGCATCCTTGGCTGATTCACTTCAGTGCAAGTCATCAAAGTAAACTCAAGTAATTACAAAAAATGTTTATAGTTAATTATGTTGTGTTGTGCAATATTGGCTCATGTGGTTATGCAAGGTACACCAACATACATTGTACACATAAATGTTATATGTTATGATGGCGCGAACATGTAAAAAAACTCTGGTAGATCTCCGGGCCTTGCTGGGTTTCAAAGCTCTAGAGCCAAAAAAGTGTGAGCAACCCTGGACTATGGTATAAGCCTACAGCACCAGGTATTCCCAGGCGGTCTCCCATCCAAGTACTAACCAGGCCTGACCCTGCTTAGCTTCCGAGATCAGGCATGTGCAGGGTAACAGTTGCTGGGTTATGGAGAAAGCAATGGAGTTCCAGAAAAACATACTTCTGCTTCATCGACTATGCTAAAGCCTTTGACTGTGCGGATCACAACAAATTGTGGCAAGTTCTTAAAGAGATGGGAGTCCCAGACTACCTCATCGGTCTCCTGAGAAATTTGTATGCAGATCAGGAAGTAACTGTTAGAGCTGGACATGGAACAACAACTGTCTGCTTGCCTGCACTGCTCCTCCTCCTTCTTCCATTCCCCAGATTGGGAGAGGAAATGTGGAGGGGAGGAGAGTGCTGAACTAGAACAATGGAGAGTGGGAGAAGCAGAGGCTGGCACATCATTAGGTAATTCAACATGCCCCTTCAGGCATCAGGAGGTTGTGGGTCAGCCCGGATCATGATTGTTGCCAAGTACATGTTTGCTGTTGTGAGGTACAAGTGCTGCTGAGGGCAAATATTGGGTGCAGCTCAAGCCAGGGCTTACGCTCTTTAGCCTCTTCCTCCTGCTTGCCCCTGCCCCATTCCTCTTTCCTCACCCTCTGTGGCATACCTGCACTTGCATGCATGCAGAGCAACTGGGCAGACAGACCTCTTTGGGGGGGGGGGGATAGTGGAAGGAGAGCCTGCTTGAACAAGGGAGGGAGTGTGCATGCATGTGCTGTGAGACAGCAGCAACCCAGACAAGCCTTCCCCCATTGGTTCCTCCTCCTTCTCCTGCCACCAAAACAGCATGAGTGCAGCCTCTTCCCTCTTTCCTCACCCACAGTTACACACTTGGTCAAATGCATGAATCTGCATACCTTGTAGTCAAATCATTATATGAGCAATTGCTCATCCAATGGGAGACAACTGTACACATTTAAAGGGGGAAAGTATATCAAGGAGTAGCTAATGAAAGTGTAGCCTGGTACTGAGTGCAAAATGATGCCCCGGAAGTGACATCACTTCCAGAAGTGACCAGACACAGAATTTGACCCAGACGCAGACCCATACCAGACCCAGACTTCCACACCCAGACGTTTTAAAAAAGTGAAAAATGGGGCAGTGGCATAACTAAGGCATCTGCTACCCAGGGTCAAAGAAGATTTTATAGCTCCTCCCCCTCCATTACAAAATCAAATTTCATTTATTAAGAAAATAAATATAAAGTTTTCTGGTTAATTGGCCATAATTTTTGATAGAATACAGACATTCCAGTGAAGTTTGTTTCACTGCATTCAGCATTAAATTATCTTTCCAATGATATATCACATGATGGTATTCTCTGTACATACCAAGGTTTTCACAATTTTGGCCACTAGTGTCAAGCTCAGCTTGTTTTCTCTGTAAAGCTTGTTGCCCGGTGCAGTTGCTACCCGGCACCCCCTTAGCTACGCCACTGTCGAGGAATGCAATTCTTGCCATCTCCAGGACAATAACGTACCTATGCCCTCTGATGAATGTCTTTTTGTTACTCTCCATTCCCCTATCTGCGTGCATACTTCGAAAGAATCTAAGCAGATGATAGGAGCTGTGCATGTGTACAAAAGTATGGCTTCTTACCTATCACAGCCAGCTTCAAGGAGTCACTTGGCCCTGACCAGACAAACGGATTCTCTCTGCGGTGATACTGACAGGTGTAGTTCCCGGCATCCTCCAACCTCAGGGTGTGGAAAGGGAAATGGTTTGTGCTTCCAGTTGGTGGGATTACCTGTGTTGCTGTGTGGCTTCTGGATTTGTGCAGGGAGAAGGTCAGATCATGCTCCGGTCCCTGACATTCAATGGTAACAGTCATGCTTACAAAAGGCTCCCCTTGCAACTTGATGGAGGGCTTGATGAGGCTGGGATCTGGAGGTAAGAAAAATGCAGTGGGTAATACTGGCTAGTTTACAATCCTCTTGTATATATGCTCTTGAATCTAGTCATTATATCACAGCCTAATCCTAGGCTGGTTTTCCACTGGTAAATCTTGTAATCCACCAGCATAAAGCCAGAATTGCAGGAGCCACAGCCACTCATTCTGCTGCTCACTGCCTATCCTGCAGGAGCCAGTAAGTCCTGTGCCAGCAGTGGTGGGCTGCAGAACCTCCACTGGAGCAAGTAGGTAGCTGGTAGAGTCGGTTCAGGGAATGACTGGGGTGGTTTATTGCAGGAAGATCTTGAAGGCAGCTGCACATGCCAAGATCCTATCTCCTCCCCCCCTTTCCCGGCCTGCACCCTCCTCCAGAAGTCTCCTCAGACACTGTGCTGCTGTAATAAGGGCTACCAATGAAATGCAGAGCATGTTGAATGCAAACAGTTTTGAGCCACTGCTGCAAAACAGTGGCAGCATCAGTGCTCCGCTGTTGTGGCTGATGACTTGCTCTGGTGCAGGTAAGCTGGCGTGGAGGGGGGGAGGATCATGGGTGTGGAGGGAGAGAAACAGGGTTTGTATGGGGAGAAACCAGTGGGTGGGGTGGAAGGGTGGATCTCGCAGCAGTCTCATACACTGGATTTTATCCCCTCTTGAAAAGTTTCCTGCCCATTTTCTCTCAGACATATGACACCAAAACGGCTTGCACATGTGCGAGGAGACCCGTGTTTTTTACTTACCTTCCATTGCTTTGAGGTGGATCTTCCCCCCCCCCCCAGCATGCAGTGTGGGTCTTTTTGGCAGCACTGCCGGCTATAGAGTAGGGGGGATAAGACTGGGCTCCTAGCCTCATAGGCTGCAACCCTATAGTCCTGGGACTTGCCCTAATAAATGCAATGGAGCTGAGTAAACATGCAGAACATTTGCTGTTAGAATTCATCACCTGTAAACAGCGTTAATGGTATTCAAGTGGGAGGAAAATCTATTTTGAAACGAAACAAGTGTTATAGTCAGTGCCACTTTCCCAGGTGACTTATTGATGTGGAAACTGCAAAACCCATTTTAATGCTGTTTTTGTGAAAATAACTCACAAGGACTAAGCCAAAAGCTCACCTGTCACGTTGATGTAGATTTTGTTACTACGGTCTGACCAAGGACCTTCTCCTGTTATAGGATGATATATACACTTGTAGATACCCCCATCTTCTGCCTTGGCATTTAAGATGTGAAATATAACCTCAGGCTGCTCCGCCTTCTTGCCATCAATGATCTTCCGTTCTTCCTTCTCCAAACAGAACTCCATTTGTAAGTAGTTTTCACTCATACAGTGGATGCTGACGTTTCCCCCCAGAGCAACCACATTACTGGGAGTCACAGAGATGGAAGGCTGTGGATTAGGTTGCCCTGCAGAGAAGAGAACATGTGACAGGTCTGGAGAGTGGAGCAGCAGCAGCAGCCTGTCACTGTAAAGTGTGTGTGCAAGGTCATGTCTGGGCTCCAAGTGCAAATATGTCCAGGCTAGAGGTCTGTGACATTCGCAAATGAAGCTCATTTCAGGGCCAGTTTCATCCTCATTTCTTCCAATGTCTGCTGAGAAGCTACTTCAGAACAGGAGCTTCTCACCTGAGCAAGAGCTGAAGTGCCAACAGCAACAAGGACTCTATGGAGTGACTCCATTTCATGTGACCCAAGATAGAGGCAGAGGACATACTTCAGCCTCCTCCTCCCTGTCCCCACTGAACAGTGACAATGTGGGTGAGGGTATCTATCAGAGCTTCCTCTTTATGCTCATTCCCAGGAGAGAACCACTGAATGGCCTGTGAAGGGGATGCAGGTGGTGACTTCTCTTGAATCCTCTGTTGCTGCTTCACAGATGGAAGGATGGAGCAAGAGAACCCTTTGCCTCTATCTTAGATGAGATGGGAGAAGGAGGCTGAGGAGCATCTTTGGAGTAAGGGGTTGCTGTGTTGGCAGCTAGATGAGAAGTGTGTAGAAGATGGATGGAGGCCCTGGGCTGTTACTTCCTTTTGTGAGTGCCGGGCAGAGGCTTCACTAGAACAGCCTCATCTGCACTGTGGCTTCCACATTTGCTTGACACTAAAAAAAATAGCAGGTGAAGCTTGTCATGGCATCCAGATTTACATTATCACCTGCTGATCAAGACATTTGCCAGTCCTCTGGCTTTTTGGTGCTAAACTCAATGCTAGGGAAGCTAGACACTGACCAAGGGTAATAGTACCTAGTGGCAACCCTTCCTGCTTCCTGCTCCCCTGGCTTGCTGAACGTGAGAGGAAATTTGTAGATCTATCCACTTCCACCATCCCATACTAAGGAAACTGGGCAGAGGGGAAGGATCTGGGCAAAACCTCCCATCCCAGGAGACCACAGAACCCAGGGGTTCTTGTTTAAAACTTGGCTGCAGTAGGATCCACAAGTGATCAAACATGACAAAGCACTGAATTAACCATGAACAAGGACTAGGCAGATAAGGAGTATCTAGTACCAAAGAAATAAGAATTAAAATAATGTACTCTAAAACTAAAAATTCTTCTATATATTTTCTGTTGGTCTTTCTGTCCATAAATCTGTATAATAAATCACACAGCCCAATCCTAACTAAATTCCACCACATTGATACAGCAGTACCAGCACGGGCTGCGTGGCATCCCACGGGGCAATTTTGGCTACTGGAGGTCTCCTAGAGGTAAAGGGACATTTGTCCTCTTCCCTGGGGTAAGCCCCAGCAGCTGGAATGGGTCAACTCGGACCTGCACCAGTGATATCGATGTCTGAGTTGCTCCATGTCGATGGATCAGGTCTGGGAAGGGGGGTTAGATAGGCTGTGCACCAGTACCACAGACCCCACCCCCTTCCAGGTCCAATCCACCCACCCTGCCCTGTCATGCCCTCTCTCTACCTTGTTCCACCCCTCACCACCCCTTTTTTAAATCTTGGTATTTTTGAATAATACCATCATGTTATATATCATTTGATGTGTGATTTCATGCAGAATGCAATGAAACAAACCACACTGAAATATCTCTATTCTATCAAATGTTATAGTGAAAAAAGCAGTGGGGCGGGGCTATGTTACATCACCACGTCCATTTTCTGGGACATTGCCCTACCCACTGCATGGGAGGTGACCCATCATGGTGTGATGTGCTGCACCATATGTTGCAAACCCTAGTGATGCCACTGGACCTTCTGCAAAGCTTTGTTTAGCTTTACTAGCCTTAGGGCCCAATCCTGTCCAATTTTCCAGTGCCAGTGCAGCCATGCCAATGGGGCATGCACTGCATCCTATGCTGGGAAGGCAGTCGCACAGGCCTCCTTAAGTTATGGGAATGCTTGTTCCCTTATCTTGTACCCTTTACATTGCGGCTGCACCGGTGCTGTAAAACTGGATAGGATTGGGCCCTTGCTCAGTAGTTTCTTATATATAAAGAAAGCACAGATTTTTCAGATGCGACTTTCCCCAGGGGATTCCTCCCAAACTAAAACACGCAAGGGCGTATCAACAGTCCGGTAAGCATAAATCAGCACACTTTCTTTGCCAATGTTAACTGGAGATTTCAAGAAAGTAAAATTTTACGAAACAAATCAATGAGTTTATTACATGGCGTATTATTGTTGTTGATCATGAACAAGCATTCAGAGGGCTGAACTTGGTACTCATGCCCCGTGGGGGCCCTTTTTGTGCTCATCTGAGCATCATTCATTGAAATGCCTGCTGTTCAGAAGGGGTGTGGAAGGAATTCCAAAGGTGAGACCTGTTTTCTTCATCTGATTATGACGAATTAATATCAGAGAGTCAGAGCTTGCTCTTCTGTGTGTGTGTGTGTGTGTGTGTGTGTGTGTGTGTGTGTCAGAATGTATACATATGGGTAACCCCTGCTAATTGGGTAAGAGGCACTTTTTCAAGTGGGTGCTCCTTTTTTTAGCAGGGGGAGAGTAACTGGCCCACCTCACCCCAGCAGTGTCTTTTCTAGTGGCTGTCTGCTGGTGTTCTTTTGCATCTTTTTAGATTGTGAGCCCTTTTGGGACAGGGAGCCATTTAGTTATTTGATTTTTCTCTGTAAACTGCTTTGTGAACTTTTAGTTGAAAAGCGGTATATAAATACTGTTAATAATAATAATTATATATATATGCTTTTTTTGCTGAGATGTTGAGGCAGGTTACTAGTCCCATCACTGACCTTCTGCTCTCTTTTTAGGACACAGTGAGTTGTATCCAAAGAAAGTCCCTCTCCTCTCCTTTCCTCTCCTCAGACATATGCCCCCCAAATGGCTAGCATACGTCCAAGGAGACCCACAGGCAGAGGTAAGTAAAAAAGTCAACTTACCTCCAGATTGCTTTCAGGTAACCCACCAGCAACATCACCATAGCATGCAGCGCACAACTTTTTGGTGTGGCTATAGTGTGGTGGAGGATAGAACTGGGCTCAAATGGAGCAAAATGGTGGCAGGGAGAGGGGGGGGTCTTTAGTATTCTGCCCTCTGCCCCAGCTTTGAAATTGATCATGACTTCCAGTGTGCTTTTTGATGAGAAAAAAGCTTCCATTCAAAGCCAGTGGGTACTTTCATTCTGATTTAAAGAAGAATACCATCAATGTCACTCTATTTGACAATTGTGAGCCATTGAGGGGAGGGAACCATCTTCTCATTTCTTTAGCTATGTAAATCATCTTTCAAACATTTCCACTGAAATGTTTAGAAACGTTTGTGTTATTGTTATTATTAATTATTATTAATAATAATAAGTGACATGAAGAACCACAGTCTGAGCTCCACTTCTAGCAGACTGTGGACAGAGCATTCAATCACAACAAAAGATACAAGTACTGAGAGGACAATGACTGTGGAAGATGGAATTTCGCTCTCCTTCTACCCCCAATCATCAGCATATTCATATTTTTTTTCTTTTTCTGTACTCACCATCCGAAGTCACTCTCTGCCCAGAGAACCACCATCCTGGAAAGAAGAATTTTCCATTAGTGGAAAGATATTGAGGGAAGAGGAGCTCACACAGGACCTCAAATCCTCCCCGCTTGTCATTGTGCATTTCTGCTCCAGCTTTCCATCCAGGTGAGATACCAACCAAGTAACAGGATGTTGAAAGGAAGCTTCATGTTGGGCACTCGGCTCTGGAGTCAGTAGGGTCTTCTCCTTAGCTTTACTGTCCTGCAAATAAAGATCTCCGCCTCTAGTTTATGGCCTTTTCTTCTCAATCATGAGCTGACACAACAGATTATGGCTAACCTTCTGCATTGCCTTACAAACCACATCCTATTTTGGGCTGTAGCTGCAACTGCAGTCCAAAACAAATTAGAGGAAGTGAAGAGCTCTGAGAACCCACAATGATGAAGCTTAAGGCCTGGCCAAAATGTGAAGTTTTTTGATGTCTCGGCACACAGAGAGGAGGACCTTCAGCCATGCAGTTGGAATCAAGTCTCATTGGGACCTCAAAGCCAAGGAGTACTTTGGATCCAATGCTATAGCTCAACGCCACTCTCTTCCACGCATCTCTTGTTCCTTTCTGGATCCAGGGACCAGAAGGAGGAGTGGAGGGAGGAGCCAGTCATCAGTCTACTGCCTACTGCGACTGCTTCAGTTAGTCTCAGAATACAAGCTACAAGGGAGCCGTGGTGGGAGTCGTTTGTGCCTCCCTCTCCTGATTGTGACCTTTGCAGACGCCACTGGTGATGGACCACTGAGAAAAACAAGTTTGGGAGAAGACTGGCTTTTGTTGTGTGCAGCCTCATGGATAGGTTGGCTCTGTCTGCAACACAGCGAAGACAAGCTTGTCCTGTGCATATGATGGACCCAGGCATGTTGCCACATCAGGAACCCACCAGCCCTAATAGGCTGCCCAGGACTTTGATTCTGAATCACTCTCCATATTGGAAGAGCCAGATCTGCACTGAGGGATTCTTCCTTGGTGTTGGAATGAGGGAAGGGATTCTGAGAAATACAGCACATGCTGTGAACGATAAAGATAGACCCTGACGTCAGCTCAAAGGAGATGCAAAATCTGCAGAAAGAGGAGCTCTTCACAGAATTGGGTTCCTCTGTTTCTTGCTTCCACTTTCTATTTCAGGAAATGGATGTAAAACACATGACTTTGCCTCCTCAGGGCTGATGAAACTGCACCTCACTTGTGAAGTTAAGTCCAATGGGTTAGTGTGGTTGGAGTTTAGTACACTTGGGGCAGGGCCTCTGATAGGAATTTTATCAGGGAGTATGGAATTGCTTTTGGGACACTTTTGGGGCACACAGTTTCTTTTGGGCTCCTTACCTTCTCCACTGGATCATAATTTCTACAAATTGTGATATGTAAAACTATGTAGACTTACACAAAATATGAATGTTAGGCTTCACATAGTAGATGCAAACATTTTCTGAGATCCCAGGAAATTTCTGGCACCATTCCTTTGGCTTCCAGGGCTCCTTTTTGATCCTGGGCCTGGTTACAGCGTACCCCCTGCACTTCCTTCTCATGGAATTTGAGAGTGAGATGCTCAGAGTGCTGTGATTTTTATATTAGTAGTCTCTTTTTCAATATCCTAATTGATGAGAGAAAAGGGAGGTTAGAGGCACCAGTCCTGGGGTTGTCCTGTTTCTTAACTTTCTGTCTTCTATCTCTTCTCAAGAGCATCCCAGTCACTGTCCAAGACTGGTTGGCGCATGACAGAAGATACATAAGTAACATCACTATGATGACAAAAATATAATAATCAAGGAATTATTATGTCTCCTGCCCTTTCATAAGAACATAAGAACAGCCCCACTGGATCAGGCCATAGGCCCATCTAGTCCAGCTTCCTGTATCTCACAGCGGCCCACCAAATGCCCCAGGGAGCACACCAGACAACAAGAGACCTCATCCTGGTGCCCTCCCTTGCATCTGGCCTTCTGACATAGCCCATTTCTAAAATCAGGAGGTTGCGCATACACATCATGGCTTGTAACCCGTAATGGATTTTCCCTCCAGAAACTTGTCCAATCCCCTTTTAAAGGCATCCAGGCTAGACGCCAGCACCACATCCTGTGGCAAGGAGTTCCACAGACCGACCACATGCTGAGTAAAGAAATATTTTCTTTTGTCTGTTCTAACTCTCCCAACACTCAATTTTAGTGGATGTCCCCTGGTTCTGGTGTTATGTGAGAGTGTAAAGAGCATCTCCCAATCCACTCTGTCCATCCCCTGCATAATTTTGTATGTCTCAGTCATGTCCCCCCTCAGGCGTCTCTTTTCTAGGCTGAAGAGGCCCAAACACCGTAGCCTTTCCTCATAAGGAAGGTGCCCCAGCCCCGTAATCATCTTAGTCGCTCTCTTTTGCACCTTTTCCATTTCCACTATGTCTTTTTTGAGATGCGGCAACCAGAACTGGACACAATACTCCAGGTGTGTGTACTTTCCTTTCATGGTGCCCCAGATATGTAGCCTGAGGTGGGCCCTACTTGGGGATACCAACATTTGGACTTAGTGCAGTGACAGAGTAGCTGGTCCGGTGTGGCCCCCCATTCCCAAAGTGGCATATTTTAGAGCTACCTGCAATCGTGTAAGTAGCACATGCAGGATGTCCACATGTGCTGGTATATGCCAAGGAACAAGAGGGTGCATGCCATTGCACACATTGTATCTTGGAGCCAAAGCTAAGCACATATGGACAGGAAGGTACTCTAACTTCTCAGCTAATGAAAATAACACCGTCTCTCTCGCCTCTTGAAAGCCTTGACTTTGTCTAAAAAAACCAAAATATATTGTCAAGGAAGGTCAGGAGGTCCTTCAGCATGCAAAAGTTCAAGGGTCACAAACAATAGCACCTTCTGAAGCTGCAGACATTCTCTCTTTAGGAGGGACAGAGAATTTGAAACTGTGCACAACCAACTCTATTCCCATCGCTTTCCATGATGAGTTACAGAGGCAGCAGACAGCAAGTGGTCCATCTAGGTCAGCTCACCAGTTCCCTATCTTCTTGTCTCCTAGCAGACATTGACTGATTGGCAGGTGTGTGCCTGCGTCTTCTGCAGCTACTGCTGCACCACATCCAAAATATGCAGTTGACTGGCTGCTATCCTCTTCCATACAGCCACTTTGGAGGTAAAATCATGATTGAGTGCCTCAGAGCCACTCTACCCATCCATTCCTACTCCTTCCTTTCCACCCATTCATCTTGTGATGCCTTCATGTGATTCTGCCCCGTGGTGGTGGAGGGATGCCAGTGCTGGAAAGGGGCAGAGGAATCTAAAGGGGCACAAGCCTCGTTCCCCTAGACTTCCTGATGCATCTCACCCTCCTCCCTGCCACCACCTTGCATTCCACTGACCTCAGAATAGGGCGGAGAGGGGTGAGCTATTACCCTTCTCCTCCCCGACCCACTCAATCATTGCAGCTTCCTCCCTCTATGAAAAGAGGAGCCATCCATCCTTCATCCTCCCCACTCCCTTCAGAAGCCAGAGCGACAAGCTGCACAACTGTGGTCACTGCCTCCTTCAGCATAAATTCCCTTAGGACAGGGGTGTCCAAACTTTTCGGCAGGAGGGCCACATCATCTCTCTGACACTGTGTTGGGGGTGGGGGAAATTTACATTCAAATTTGAATAAATTTACATAAATGAATATATTAGAGACGGCACTTATATGAATGAGCCTGTCTCCCTCTCCCAGTCCCTCCCCCAGCCTGCACCCAGCACCAAACAAACTTAGAAGCAGGCAGAGAGCTGTGTGCATTTCCCCATTCACAAATGGACCTCTGCCTTCCTCCCTCTCTGCCAGCAACCCCAACAAGCAAAAGCAGTAGGTTTCCTCCCCATTCAAACATCCCATGAGTTCTTCCCTGCAGTGCCCGCCTCCAGCACCAAGCACACACTTTCCTGGGAGTAAGCCCCACTGACTCTGTGGGACTTACTGCCGAGTAGACATGCTCTCCAGCTGCATTCAAACATCCCCACAAATTCTTCCCTGCAGCGTCCATCTGCCACACCAAGCACACTCACAGTCCAATCGGATCCACACTTTCCTGGGGGTAAACCCCACTGAGTCTGATGGGATTCACTGCTGAGTAGACATGCTCTCCAGCAGCATTCAAACATCCCGCGATTTCTCCCTTGCATCGCCCAGCAGCACAAATAGACCCACAGTTTCCTCTCCCTCCTCAGTGCCTGCCCCCCAAGCCAAACTCAAGCAGCACAAACAGACCCAAGACTTCTCACCCCCATCCAAAGCCTCCCCAACCTAATGGGAGGGCTGTGGATGGGCGGGGCTCCTGCTCTTAGCCTTTTCCTTGCTGTGGCTGCAAAGAGCAGTCACATTGGGGAAGAGCAGTCTCTCTTACAGTGGGAGAGCCACTGTAAGTTCTTGCCAGGGAGGGAAGGGGGTGGCACCAGTGGTTCTGCAAGTGCACCAGCTCTGGGGATATCAGAGCTATATTCAGACTCACCAAGGTCTGCAGATGCCCTCCTGAGGGTAGGGAGACCTCTGCAAGCCTCCCAGCTTTTTAGAATTGCTGAAAAATCCTCTTGTGGCCTCCCTCCAGTTTTACTGGGGGGAAGACAACAAACAGCCCAATCCTATCACCCAATTTATGGCAGCAGGATACTGTCACTAATTGGAAGCTAACTAAACACAGAGTGTGCTGCTGGTGGCTGTTTCTGAGCTGCTGCTACCACATACTGTGGCAGCCTTAGGAGCCATGGCCAGTGGTGTGCACCGGAGCAGGTAAACCGCTCATGGGGGTGGGCCATGGGCAGGGAGGGGAGTAATGGGGTATTTCAGAAAAGGAAGCAAGGGGGCATCTTGAGGAAGGAGGGAGGTGGAACTGGCAGCAGTTATCCCCTCTTTTGAAAGCCTCCCTACCCCTTTTCTTTTCTTGGGCATACTGTCCTATCCTAATTTTCAAATCCTGCTCACAGCACCAGTTTGTTCCATCCAAATATCTCACCTCCCTTCTAATGCCCACTTTTTGGCTAATTAACACCCTCTTTATCTCTAGAACAACCGCTGTGGCATGCAAAGGAATGAACACAGAACTCCTTATCTATAGCAACTACCCAAATTTATTGCTATGAACACAGACGCTCCCTGCAAGTCCTCTTGTCCAGAGGCTTTCCCTCCCCAAAGCTCCACTTAACTCAGTGGGTGAAGGTCTGAAGCCTCCAATTCAAGTCCAAGCCAGTCTCCAAAGCACAGTCCAGTCTTCTGTGTCCTCCAGCAGAGTCCTGGCAGTCCCCTTCTCCTGTAGGTCTGGGTCAGGTAGCCCTCTTGGTCTGGTTCCCTCCAGGTCAGCACCCCCTGCTGCTTTGGTCCTTCTGAAGCTGCTTTTTATCCTTTGTGTCCCATTAAGTGCAACTGCAGCTCAGCTGTTACCCTGCACATGCCTGATCTCGTCTGATCTCAGAAGCTAAGCAGGGTCAGGCCTGGTTAGTACTTAGATGGGAGACCGCTTGGGAATACTGGGTGCTGTAGGCTTATACCATAGTCTTTCGAGACTGAAGGTTGCCAACCACTTAGCTCAGCTGTGAGCTACCTCCTTAGTTCATTCAAAGTCCCATCAAGGTCAAATGAAGCTCAGGTGTCCGACCAGGTCTCCATTGGCCTTGATCAGGGGTGCCCAAACCCCGGCCCCGGGGCCACATGCGGCCCTTGAGGCTTCCCAATGCGGCCCTCAGGGAGCCTCCAGTCTCCAATGAGCCTCTGGCCCTCCGGAGATTTGTTGGAGCCAGCACTGGCCCGACGCAACGGCTCTCAGCGTGAGGGCAACTGTTTGACCTCTCACCTGAGCTGTGGGATGAGGGCTCCCTCCACTGCTTGCTGTTTCATGTCTGTGATGCAGCAGAAGCAGCAAAGGAAAGGCCAGTCTTGCTTTGTGCAAGGCCTTTTATAGGCCTTGAGCTACTGCAAGACCTTCATTCATTCATATGTCCATCTTTAATATATTCATTTATGTAAACTTATGTAAATTTATTCAAATTTTAAATGTAAATTAATTCTTTTTTTTCCCTGGCCCCCGACACAGTGTCAGAGAGATGACGTGGCCCTCCAGCCAAAAACTTTGGACACCCCTGGCCTTGATTGATGACAGCTGTGGAGCCAGCCCTGCCCTTCCCAGAGCTGTCAGCCAGCTGTCAAAACATGGAATGGCTGTCAAGACCACAGCATCCACCTGATGATCTTCTGATCTTCCATTACACACAGGCCATCAAAATGTCTAGTATATCTCCCAGGAGCCCCATAGGCAGACTGTAGGCTTACACAGAGGTAAATGAAGAAGTTAATTTGCCTCTGTTTAGCCTTCAGGTTCCCCCCCCCCCCTAACATGCAGCATGTGCCTTTTTGGTGTGGTTCCATGCTATAGTGCTGAGGTATTCAAGCTGTGCTCCCTAGGGAGGTGTGGCCAGCCACCAGGGGCATCGTGAGGCATCTCAGGGAGAGAGGTGGCCATAGCTGCTCTGCTCTGCTGGGCTCAGCTCATCTGCTGCCTGCTGACTTGCTGCTTTTCTGCAGCTGTGAATGCGGTGGGTGGGGCAGAGTGAGATGGGGAGGGCTTGTGAACCATGGTGTGGGGAGGTGGGAGAGAAGGCTGCCTGGGCAGCGGCAGAGGCGCTGCATCCCATCAGCACAGGGTGCACTGCAGGCAGGCTTCAAACTGAGAGGGAAGAGTAAGTACAGGCAGCACAGCGCTTTCCTCTGCTTGGGAAGGAGGGAGCCCAGCCTGATCTTAGTGGAGGGGGGGCTGTCCAAATGCCCCAGCCTCCATCCCCCGTCTTGCCTGGGGGGAACAGAGGTGGCAGCTGCATGTTGGGGTGTATGTGTGGGAGCAGCCCCCATCCACTTTGGGGCGAGTTGTAATCTTGCTCTGTGTGGCTGCAATCCTTTACACACTTTCCTGGGAGTAAGCCCCATTGACTCAAATGGAACTTACTTCTGAGTAGACCTACATAGGCTTGGTGTCTGTGTCAGCTTAACCCAGGATCTTCACCTTTCTCTTTTTCCTCCCCCTTCAAAAAAGGGAAAAAAGCTACTCTTGATGGCTTTGTCTCCAAAAATTGATTAAAAAACAGAAATCCCCATTCCTTTCTAGCCACCCCCCTTTTCCCTCCTGCCTTGGGGGGCGGGGAGGTACTTCCCATGTTGGCTGCTACCGTAAGACAAAATGCACAATCCTAGCTAGGTCTGCTCAGAAGTAAGTCCTACTGTTGTTGGAAGGTATCAAGGACTGTTAGTTAAGGTATGGAATGCTTACCTGAAATGTAAACAGCATGGTTTTTGATTTCTCTCTCTGAATGTTCAACTTGAGTCTCACAAGCATTTGGCTGGGATTGGGCAGCCTGCCACAAGATGTTCTCTTAGAACAATGTTGATACATTTGAATGAAGTCTTTGTCTTCAGAGCACAGAAAAAAAAATCTAGCAGTTTGAATTCGGCTTGAAGTTTTAACATTGCTTTAAAGTCCAGTTTGAAGACTTTTAGCGCACTAAGCTGTGCACACACATGCTAGAAAGCAAATATTCACACCAGCTCTCATAGAAGAACACTAGTAAGCTTAGCTTTCTTATATTTCCTTGTTTTTCATTTTGAAAACGGTTTTGGGGTACACATAAGTGTGACTAACAAATAGTAATATTTTAATTGAGTTTTAGTAGACTAACTACATTTTAGAGTTTAAAGAGACATGATATCAAAGCACTTCCGGATCAACACATTGCAAAGGTCAACTTCCCATAGCAAATGCAGAAGATAGCAGTTTCTTTGTTTTAGCAGAGCTCACAACCTTTTAGCAACAATTTTGTTGCATTTCACGGGCTGCACATGAAGGCCACAGTGGATCATGCAAGGTTATAGGTGAGGTCATTTTAAGCGAAATTGAAGTGCAGTGCCATTGGCTAACTGCTGGGGGTATATTGTATATGATGGATGTATGAGACGGCCTATTATAAAACAACGGATGTTTTGAACCCACCAATGAATTGTCTCCAAATGTGTTTCAAGGAGAGAACCCCAGATTGTAATAAAAGTCAGCTAAAGGAGGCGTTACATGCTTCTCTTCTCCCCACTTCTGGTGCAAGCAGTCTCCTTTGAGGCTTCTCTTCTCCCCACTTCTGGTGCAATCAGTTTCCTTTGGGGTTTTTCTCCCCATTTCTGATGCACACAGTCTCCTTTGGAGATGTGGATGGACTTACAATCTTTTGCTGATGGATTTACAATAAAGGCCTGGATTTGATCACCACTGTCTACTGAGTTTGCTTTGGTACCTAGGATTACAGTGCAACATCTGAGATCTCTTGTAACATCTAGGATCCCTTGTAACATCTTGGTTTTTGCACCTTGCAACACTGTGTTCAATGGGACTTACTCCCAGGAAAGTAAGGTTAGGATTGCAGCCAAACAGTCTCTGGGTCTCAGTTTGCAATTAGCAGATACACACAAAACAAAGTCTTCCCCTTCCTCAGCAAATTCATCACTTCCCCCCCTTTCCAAAACCCTCCAGGTGTGCTGCTAACAAACTCAGGGCACAATCCTAACCAGGTCTACTCAGAAGTAAGTCCTATTTTGTTCAATGGGGCTTACACTCAGGTAAGCGTGCTTAGGATTGCAGCCTCAGAGTGCTGGCAGCTGTTTTTTTTTTTGTTTCTAGTGTATAATTATAACACCTTCATTCCCATTTTGGGGGTAACTGAGGTGAGGTGATGGGGAACTGTGGCCAATGGCCACAAGGATCAGGGGAGCCGCGGGCCAGAAAAGTTCGAGAACCACTGCTATAGTGTGATGGGGGATAGGACTGGGCTCAAAATGAAGCAAATAGTGGCAGAGGTAGGGGGTTTAGTACTCTGCCCTCTGCCCCAGCTATAAGCCAAATCATGACTTCCAGTGTGCTTTTTATGGAGAAAGAAGCTTCCATTCAAAGCCAATGGGAGCCTCTATTCTGATTTAAAGAACACCATGAATGTCTTTCTATGTGAAAATTGTGAGCCCTGGGGGGGGGGGAGAGAACAATTGTTTCATTTTTTTTCTAGCTGTGGGGATCACCTTATGAGCTTTTCCACTGAAAAACAGTACAGAAATGTTTATATTACGGTTGTTATTAATATTTATAATAAGTGGCATGTGGGACCACAGTCTGAGCTCCACATCTAGCAGGCTGTGGACAGGCAATGATTCAACCACCCCAAAAGATACAAGTATTGAGAGGACAATGACTGTGGAAGATGGAATTTCGCTCTCCTTCCACCCCCAACCATCAGCATATTCATATTCTTTTCTTTTTCCATACTCAGCATCCGACGTCACGCTCTGCCCAGAGAAGCACCATCCTGGAAAGGAGAGTTTTCCATTAGTGGAGAGATATTGAGGGAAGAGGAGCTCACACAGGACCTCCCTGCTTGTTGTGCATTTCTGCTCCAGCTTTCCTTCCAGGTGAGATACCAACCAAGAAACAGGATGTTGAAAGGAAGCCTCATGTTGAGAACTCAGCCCTGGAGTCAGCAGGGTCTTCTCCTTAGCTTTACTGTCCTGCAAATAAAGATCTCAGTCTCTAGTTATGGCCTTTTCTTCTCAATCATGAGCTGACACCCAACAAATAATCGCTAACCATCTGCGTTGCCTTATGAACCACATCCTATGCGGGCTGCAACTGCAACCTGAAAAAATTACAGGAAGTGAAGAGCTCTGAGTTTTCTAATGTCTTGGCAAAGAGAGAGGAGGATCAAGTCGCATTGAAAGGATTGGGACCTCAAAGACAAGGACTACTTTATTATTATTGTTGTTGTTGTTGTTGTTGTTGTTGTTGGCATCCTTGGAAGACTATGGTATCACGCTCTGAATGGTGGTTCTGGAACAGAGTGTCCTCTCCAGTGCGCAAAGCCTGGGTAACGTAGATATGGAGGATAGACTGTTTCCCATGCAGCAAATCCCCCCTCTCCACGTCGCTGAAACGGTGCAATGGAAAGGCAGAGGCCAATACGGTTGGTTCCAGCGGCGTCGCAGGAGTTGCCAGAACGTGACTGTGTTCAGCCATGAACTGCCTCAGGGACTCCGGCTCCGGATTTTGCCTCGAGGTTGACTCCTGAAGCCTTTTCCTTAACTGGATGTAGCTACAAGGCAGTGGAGGTTTGGGATCAGAGTTTTCCTTCTCTCAGATGAGCTGCCTTCCCAGGCTGACGAGTCCCATCTACCCGGTGGCTGTTTAGTCGCCTCTTACGACAAGTACAGCCAAACTGAGGGCCTATTCTTATCCCCAGCCCCCAGGGGATTTATTTATTATTATTATTATTATTATTATTATTATTATTATTATTATTATACCACTTTTCAACTAAAAGTTCACAAAGCGGTTTACATAGAAAAATCAAATAACTAAATGGCTCCCTGTCCCAAAAGGGCTCACAATCTAAAAAGATGCAAAAAGAATACCAGCAGACAGCCACTAGAACAGACACTGCTAGGGTGAGGTGGGCCAGTTACTCTCCCCCTGCTAAAAAAAAAGGAGCACTCACTTGAAAAAGTGCCTCTTACCCAATTAGCATGGGCTAATTGGATCCAATGCTGTAGTTCAACACTCTCCTCCACCCATCTCCCTTTCTGGATGCCAGAAGCAAAAAGAGGAGTGCATGTGTGTGTGGGGGGGAGCCTGTCACCAGTCTGCTGTCTGCAGTGATGCTTCAGTCAGTCTCAGAATACCAGCTGTGGGGGAGCTATGATGGAAGAGGTGTGTGCCTCCCAGTCCTGCTTCTGAGCCTCCCAGAGGCAGCTGGTGATGGACCACTGAGAAAAACAGGCCTGGGACGAGATGGGTCTTTGGCTTTTCTTGTGTACAACCTCATGCATGGGCTGGCCCTGTCTGCCATACAGGATAGATGGGCTTCTCCTATGAGGAGGCTAGACCCAGGCATGTTGTGGCATCAGGAACCCACCAGCCCTAATAGGCTGCCCAGGGCTTTGGTTCTGAATCTCCCTCCATATTGAAAGAGCCAGATCTGCACTGAGGGGTTCTTCCTGGGTGATGGGATGGAGGAAGCGACTCTTAGAAATACAGCACAAGCCATGAAAGGTCAAGATAGACCCAGATGTCAACTCTAAGGAAATGCAACATCTGTAGGAAGAGGAACTTTTAATAGAACTGGGTGTTTCTATTTCTTGCTTCCACTCTCTGTTTCAGGAAATGAACACAAACACGACTTCCCCTCAGTGGGTCTGATGAAACTGCACCTCACTTGTGACGTTGGGTCCAATGGGTTAAAAGAGTGTGGTTGGAATTTGGGACTGCATCCACGTCTACACCCTCCTCCTGTTGCCTACACTTCAAATGTCCAGATGCACCAGGGACACCCCCCCCCCTTTTAAACGTCTCCCTAGAAAATTGCTACAGTGTTCCTATTCTGTTTCGTTTTGTTTTTTGCCTCTTGGCACTGCTGGCCCTTCCATGAGGCCAACCGAAGTGATTGGTGGTGGTGGTGCCCATCTCTATCTGCCTACTTGCCTCCACTCTTCATCCTCCTTCCATTCCCTGGACTAGAAAAGAGAAGGACAGGGGGGAAGAGGAGGTGTGGAGGGGAGGAGAGTGCTGAGCTAGAACAGTGGAGGTGGGGGAAAAGAGAGGCTGGTGCATCATGAGGGAAAGGGGAGCAGCTCCATTAACTACAATAGGACTTACTTCTGAGTAGACAGGCATAGGATTTGGCTGCAGTAAGAAGTTTATTCTTCACCATGACTGCCTCAAGAGAACCTGAAAGCTGATCTGCTTTTGATGTCCCTCATATACTTCACCAGAGCTCTGGATGTTTCTCATGGCTATAATTGTTTTTTACAAGGATGACCGATTTCCCTCAAAAATATCATGCAAGCCACAAATCAGAAGCCAGCCAAGAAGAACATTTTTGGTTATAGAATGTGAAAAAAACTTTTCTTAGATTGATTTGTAAACAGCTATGATGATCTGCCCCCTTAAATGGACAGGAAACTGGAGTGTATAAGTGAATACTGAAGAACCTTGGATATTTAAGATGATGCTGTCAATCACTGTTTTCATTTTAAATGGCTTAAATCCAGCACAAGCCTCCATGAATTTGAACGGTGAGACACTCAGAATGACTTTGCAACCTGTTCTGTGACACTTATATCGGTCTCTTTCTCAATATGCCAACTCAGCATTTCCCAGACTGGTGGGTCCCACTCCCTCACCCACCCTATGGTGGGTCATGACCAGATGTGCAATAGGTCATGGCCCAATGCTCTGTGTTCCACCCCAAAGCTTCAGGAGGCTGCTTCTGGGTCACACTTGGCCCACAACCTACTCTATATGCAAAATGGAAGTTGCTTCCAGAAGCTTCTGTGAGGCATTCTGGGGAATCACTGCAGCACAGAATACTTAATAAGGTAGATTGTATAAGCTTTTTAGTAATATCCTACCAAATGTTTCCCATGAAGAGGCCATGTTGAGGGGTGCGAAATTTCCTCACCCGCTCTCTGGTGGGTCATGAGTAGTCATCCATTAGTCTCCGGCACTCAACATTTGGACCTGACAAGAGTCCCTTGGGTTGCCGAAGAGAGCAGGAGGGAGGTTTCTTCTCCTCCTCAATGGCTACTGTTTTCAGGATCCAGCTGCTGCCCTCTTGAATTCCATGTTTGTCCTGTTCCAGTTTCTGCTGAAGGGGGGTTGGTGGACCGGGCGATAAACCAGAATGCTCCAGTAAGTACAGCCACCGATACAACTTCCTGTGACTGGTTTGCTCAGATGATCATTTCTTCTACACGCTTCCTCCATCGGCTTCTAAATTCTGTAATGAGCTCTGATGCTCTTGTCTTACTTTTAGAAAAGTAAGAGAATCAGACCCATTACCTTGCCAATACCCAACACCCCACCACAAAGTCCCTAAATTGGACGAGAAAATGAGGGGATTGCTAATGAGTCCAGTGCAATGTTGTGTAGAACGATAAATGAAAGGACACCAAAAGTGCTCTTTTTCTTGGCACTTTCTTAGTCCACGTTGGTATCCAGGCAGGACAGGGTCTGGGAAGCATGGGGTTAACAGCAAGACATGATAAAGTCAGGGCAGGACATTGCTGGCAAAATCAGATCCACGCAGGCAGCAACTGGTTGAAGAGAACAGGCAGGCCTTGGGCGTCTTTGGCTGCCAGAAGATCCCTACATGGTTTGCAATGAGCTTTTCCATGAGGGAATCATTTCTGCTCATGGAAAGAATCCTGGAAGCTGCCACAGAATAAAACTCCTGGGGCCTGTGGAGAATGACTGGTCATCGCAGGCAAGTGAAGTTGGTTCTGTGGGTTTTGCCGACAGTGTCCTGGAGGCAGCTAAAAAGGCTCCTGGCTGAAAGGTCTGTCAGGGCTGCTTACAGCTGCCCCTTCTTCCAGCTGTGCACAGCCTCAATCACGATCAGCACCAAGACAAGAGAGACTAAGACGGCTGCACTCTGGCGGATGTTGGTCACAGCAGAAGCGTGATCTGTAAACATCAGAGAAGAGTCACTCGGCTGTTGCTGCCCTTCCTTACCTGATGATGTGCCAGTACCTTCTCCTCCCACTCTCCAGTGTTCAGGCCCAGCACTCTCCTCCACATTTCCTCTTCCTCTTAGTTGCCCTCTTCTCTTTCCAAACCAGGGAGTGGAAGGAAAAGGAGAGCAGTGGAGGCACATCAGCAGCTAGAGATGGGCCGGAGGCAACTACTTTAGTTGGCCTCATGGATGGGCCAGCCCTGACATCCTTCATCCAGCCACCCTCATGCAACCCACTCTCTCTACTAAGCTATCATAGCCTTCCAGTCCAATTCTATTCTTTTCTCCACCACTACCCCCCACTGGTGTAGCTTTGCCAAAAGTGGGCATGTTGTGTCCAGCTGGGGGGGGGAGGAATACTGGGAGCCTTTGGAGAGGAAAGGGGAGTTAACAAGTCTCCTTGGACCTGTGACAGTTATTGCGCTAGCACAGGTCTGAGGAGAAAATGGCGATCAGGGAGGTTGCTGCTAGAGGGGATAGGATCTGGTGTGCACCATCGCCACCAGGTCCACACCTTCCTGCAGCTTCACCACCCAGTTTCTTCTCCTTCCCCACCCTCTTCCACCCTCCCCCAGCCCCCCTGCCTCTCCCACCGGTGCACCTGCTACGGCAGATGACTGGCGCTCCCGTGATGTGTGCAGGAAGGCTCTGGCCTTCCCATCGACACTTGGGCAGTGCACTACTCAGTGTGCTGCCAGAGTATGCTTTATGGCTGCTTTTCAGCAGCCATGGATATTGGAATATGCATTCTGCCACATACGGCTGCCACATCTCAAAAAGGATATAGTGGAACTGGAAAAGGTGCAATCTTATGCCCTTCATCCTATCACAGCCTGCCTATCCGTTAGTTCACATCCTGTTCCTGATATACCCTTTCTGACAACAAATGACAAGCTGTTTTTGCCATTCCTCACAAAGAGCTTCACCAGAGATCCCAACAAAGGCAGGTAATTGATATTGCCAATCACAATCCTGGGAAATGCCAAATTCATTGAGGGATGGGAGGTTTGGGAAATGGGAGGGAATACCAGATGTTACCCCTTACCTATCACAATCAGCTCCACAGAGTCACTTGGCCCTGACCAGACAAACGGATTCTCTCTGCGGTGATACTGACAGGTGTAGTTCCCGGCATCCTCCAAGCTCAATGTGTGGAAAGGGAAATGGTTTGTGCTTCCAGTTGGTGGGATTACCTGTGTTGCTGTGTGGTTTCTGAATTTGTGCAGGGAGAAGGTCAGATTATGCTCTGGTCCCTGACATTCAATGGTAACAGTCATGCCTACAAAAGGCTCCCCTTGCAACTTGATGGAGGGCTTGATGAGGCTGGGATCTGGAGGTAAGAAAAATGCAGTGGGTAATACTGGCTAGTTTACAGTACTCTTGTATATATGCTCTTGAATCTAGTCATTATATCACAGCCTAATCCTAGGCTGGCTTTCCACTGGTAAATCTTGTAATCTACCAGCATAAAGCCAGAATTGCAGGAGCCGCAGCCACTCATTCTGCTGCTCACTGCCTATCCTGCAGGAGCCTGTGGCAGCAGTGGTGGGCTGCAGAACCTCCACTGGAGCAAGTAGGTAGCTGGTAGAGTGAGTTCAGGGAATGACTGGGGTGGTTTAGAGCAGGAAGATCTTGAAGGCAGCTGCACATGCCAAGATCCTATCTCCCCCCCCCCTTTCCCAGCCTGCACCCTCCTCCAGAAGTCTCCTCAGACACTGTGCTGCTGTAATAAGGGCTACCAATGAAATGCAGAGCATGCTGAACGCAAACAGTTTTGAGCCACTGCTGCAGAACAGTGGCAGCATCAGTGCTCCGCTGTTACGGCTGATGACTTGCTCTGGTGCAGGTAAGCTGGCGTGGAGGGGGGGAGGATCATGGGTGTGGAGGGAGAGAAACAGGGTTTGTATGGGGAGAAACCAGTGGGTGGGGTGGAAGGGTGGATCTCGCAGCAGTCTCATGCACAGGATTTTATCCCCTCTTGAAAAGTTTCCTGCCCATTTTCTCTCAAACATATGACACCAAAATGGCTTGCATATGTGCGAGGAGACCAATACTTTTTTAAAAAATGTTTTTTACTTACCTTCCATTTGCTTTGAGGTTGATTCCCCCCCCCCCCCGAGCATGCAGTGTGGGTCTTTTTGGCAGTGCTGCCGGCTATAGAGTAGGGGGGATAGGACTGCGCTCCTAGCCTCTTAGGCTGCAACCCTATAAAGTCCTGGGACTTGCCCTAATAAATGCGATGGAGCTGAGTAAACATGCAGAACATTTGCTGTTAGAATTCATCACCTGTAAGCAGCGTTAATGGTATTCAAGTGGGAGGAAAATCTATTTTGAAATGAAACAAGTGTTATAGTCAGTGCCACTTTCCCAGGTGACTTATTGATGTGGAAACTGCAAAACCCATTTTAGTGCTGTTTTTGTGAAAATAACTCACAAGGACTAAGCCAAAAGCTCACCTGTCACGTTGATGTAGATTTTGTCACTACGGAATGACCAAGGACCTTCTCCTGTTATAGAATGATATATACACTGGTAGGTCCCCCCATCTTCTGCCTTGGCATTTAAGATGGGAAATATAACCTCAGGCTGCTCCGCCTTCTTGATAGCAAAGATCTTCCGTTCATCCTTCTCCAAATAGAACTCCATCTGTAAGTAGTTTTCACTCATACAGTGGATGCTGACATTTCCCCCCAGAGCAACCACATTACTGGGAGTCACAGAGATGGAAGGCTGTGGATAAGGTTGCCCTGCACAGAGAAGAGAACATGTGACAGGTCTGGAGAGTGGAGCAGCAACAGCAGCCTGTCTCTTAAAGTGGGAGGCACCTGTGTGTGCAAGGTCATGTCTGGGCTCCAAGTGCAAATATGTCCAGGCTAGAGGTCTGTGACATTCACAAATGAAGCTCATTTCAGGGCCAGTTTCATCCTCATTTCTTCCAATGTCTGCTGAGAAGCTACTTCAGAACAGGAGCTTCTCACCTGAGCAATAGCTGAAGTGCCAACAGCAACAAGGACTCTATGGAGTGACTCCATTTCATGTGACCCAAGATAGAGGCAGAGGACATACTTCAGCCTCCTCCTCCCTGTCCCCACTGAACAGTGACAATGTGGGCAAGGTTGTCTATCAGAGCTTCCTCTTTATGCTCACGCCCAGGAGAGAACCACTAAACGGCCTGTGAATAGGGTGCAGGTGGTGACTTCTCTTGAATCCTCTGTTGCTGCTTCATAGATGGAAGGATGGAGTTAGAGAAACCTTTGCCTCTATCTCAGATGAGAGGGGAGAAGGAGGCTGAGGAGCATCTTTGGAGTAAGGGGTTGCTGTGTTGGCAGCTAGATTAGAAGTGTGTAGAAGATGGATGGAGGCCCTGGGCTGTTACTTCCTTTTGTGAGTGCCGGGCAGAGGCGTCACTAGAACAGACTCATCTGCACTGTAGCTTCCACATTTGCTTGACACTAAAAAAATTAGCAGGTGAAGCTTGTCATGGTATCCAGATTTACATTATCACCTGCTGATCAAGACATTTGCCCATCTTCTGGCTTTTTGGTGCTAAACTCAATGCTAGGGAAGCTAGACACTGACCAAGGGTAATAGTACCTAGTGGCAACCCTTCCTGCTTTCTGCTCCCCTGGCTTGCTAAACGTGAGAGGAAATTTGTAGATCTATCCACTTCCACCATCCCATACTAAGGAAACTGGGCAGAGGGGAAGGATCTGTGCGAAAGGTATGTAAATCACCTTTTGAACATTTCCACTGAAATGTTTAAAAATGTTTGTGTTGTTATTGTTATTGTTATTGTTATTGTTGTTATTGTTATTGTTGTTATTATTATTATTAATAATAATAATAATAACTGGCATGAAGAACCACAGTCTGAGCTCCACATCTAGCAGACTGTGGACAGAGCATTCAATCACAACAAAACATACAAGTATTGAGAGGACAATGACTGTGGAAGATGGAATTTCACTCTCCTTCTACTCTGTTATCCTGCACATGCTCGATCTTGTCTGATCTTGGAAGCTAAGCGGGGTCAGGCCTGGTTAGTACTTAGATGGGAGACTGACTGGGAATACTGGGTACTGTAGACTTATACCATAGTCTTTCAAGACTGAAGGTTGCCAACCAACCAAATCCTACCCCCAACCATCAGCATATTCATATTCTTTTCTTTTTCCGTACTCACCATCCGAAGTCATTCTCTGCCCAGAGAAGCACCATCCTGGAAAGGAGAATTTTCCATTAGTGGAGAGATATTGAGAGAAGAGGCGCTCACACAGGACCTCAAATCCTCCCCGCTTGTCATTGTGCATTTCTGCTCCAGCTTTCCTTCCAGGTGAGATACCAACCAAGAAACAGGATGTTGAAAGGAAGCTTCATATTGGAAACTCGGCTCTGGAGTCAGCAGGGTCTTCTCCTTAGCTTTACTGTCCTGCAAATAAAGATCTCCGCCTCTAGTTTATGGCCTTTTCTTCTCAATCATGAGCTGACACCACAGATTATGGCTAACCTTCTGCATTGCCTTACAAACCACATCCTATTTTGGGCTGTAGCTGCTACTGCAGTCCAAAAAAAATTAGAGGAAGTGAAGAGCTCTGAGAACCCACAATGATGAAGCTTAAGGCCTGGTCAAAATGCCAAGTTTTTTGATGTCTCGGCACACAGAGAGGAGGACCTTCAGTCATGCAGTTGGAATCAAGTCTCATTGGGACCTCCAAGCCAAGGAGTACTTTGGATCCAATGCTATAGCTCAACGCCACTCTCTTCCATGCATCTCTTGCTCCTGGATCCAGGGAACCAGAAGGAGGAGTTGAGGGAGGAGCCAGTCATCAGTCTACTGCCTACTGCGACTGCTTCAGTTAGAATACAAGCTACAAGGGAGCCACGGTGGGAGTGGTTTGTGCCTCCCTCTCCTGATTTTTCTTTCTCAAAGAGGAACATCTTTTTTCCACCTTAACAGATTGTGAACCCTGAGGAACAGGGAACTGTCTTTTAATTTCTTAGCTATATAAATTGCTTTGGGAGTGGTGTATAAATATTAGTAGTAAGAAAAAGAATACTGAATGGCAGGTGATACTACAGTTTTAATTTCTCAACATTGCCTCAGTAGCAGGATTATGACTGCGTAAAATGGAATTGAGCTCCCCTTATTCCCCCCCATCAGCCCCCATATTTCAGTTACTTTCTTTTTCCATATTAACTATTAGACAAACCCTGCTTTGCAGCCATACACAATCCTGGAAAGGAGAATTCTCCATTAGTGGAAAGATGTTAAGGAGACAGGTGCTCCTACAGGACCTCAGACCCTCCCAGCTTGTCATGTATGTGTCCTCCTGTTTCCCTACCTTGTGGCATACTAACCAAGACAGAGGATGTGGAAAGCAAGCCTCATGTTGAGAGTCATTCTGCCCTATAGCCTGCAGGGCTTATTTCTTAGCTCTATCGGCCTGGGAATCAAGATCTCAGCCAACACCTGTGCCTTTGGAAACACAACCGTGACCCACAAGCCAGTTCTTCTCAGTCCTGAGCTGACACCAAGTGGGCCTTGACCAACCCTCTGCATTGCCTTTGAAACCACAACCTATTATTTGCTGTATCTACAGCACTAGAAAGAGGAACTGAAAGGCTCTGAAAACCCATACTGATGGCGCTTGAAGCCTGCACAGGATTCTTTCTTTTCTGAGGAAGTGAGGACCTGAGGGCAAGGCTGGGATGTGCAAGTGGGTGCAGAGCTCAGTCGTGCTCCAGTGGACTCCAGCGCCAACGCTCACAGATGGACGTCATCCCATCTTGTTACACAGAACATATGAAGCAACCTTATACCATCTTTCTCACTGGTCTCATCAGGTCTAAACTGGCTGGAGCAGCTTCTCCAAGGTTTCTGACTCCAGTCTTTTCGAATCCTACCTGGACTGGAGGTGTTGGGAATTGAACGTGGGACTTCCTGTTTGCAACACATCTGCATCTGCTTTATCACTGAGCTACAGGGTCACCAGTATGATGGCACGTCACTAAGAACTGTTTTGCTCCTCCTGCTCTCTGGCCAAGCTAGACAGAACTAGGCGACATCTGGACTTGAGGCTTAAGATGAAACCCTCATCTTCTGCAGTTTTCGCATCTCTAGCATCCAGGTAGTAACAGGCTGAAGCTCAGCAGATTGGTGGGTTGGATGACAAACCAAAATGCACCCATTAAGGACAGTGACAGATGCAGCCTCCTCTGATTGGATTTCTTGCTTAGGTCTCTGTTGTGGTAGGGTGTGTGTAGGAGTCTCCAGCAGAGCGAAAAACAAATGGCAGCGCAACAGAAACTCGAGGCTGATGTCCAAGGCAATCTCTCAGAAGACAAAGAAGCACTTGTCACGAAAGTTAGGTTCCATCACCAAGATATATTATATACAAGGATATTTACCATAACATGGTCCGGCATACAGCAACACACATATATGGCATCCTGATTCCTACGCATCCTAACACCCAACACCCTACACGCTCACTGTTGAGCGTTTGTCTGCTGCCTTGTTTTATGCACAAGGCACGCCCACACTCAGCTGCACAGAGTCAGCAATCAGGAACAGCTGCTACTTGTTACTTGCTACAAACAGTCTATTCACCATAGCGTTTGTCACATTCCCTCCTGTGCACAGGACCTGAGTGATTTCCTGGGTTCAGACCTCAACAGTCTCTCGCTATTTCTCCCACCCTCTCTACTTGCTCCTGGAACATCTCACTGGCCCCTAAATTTAAAAAAATAAAAAAATTAGGCATGGGTGCTAGTACCAGGACCTCTGACACCCTTCTCTTGCTTTAATAAGAGGACAAGAAACAAGCCCACTCCCATGTTACAATATTATTCCACCCACCCCAAAACTGAATGGAGGAAGGAAAATGAAGGGGTTTGTGATGACCCCAAAGCAAACAGACACAGAGGAACACCAACATGGACAAGAATTGCAGAGGTCAAAATCAAATGACACACTAATGGCTTTTTAAAATTTATTTTATTTCAGATATTTATAATCCATTTTCCTCACATTAACATGGGGCGCCCAAGGCAGCAAACAAAGATTAAAATTAGGAAAATTAAAATAAAGTATGATCAAAGAGAATGGCTTAAAAAAAAGGGTTGCTACAAACAACTCAAAATAAAATAGGTAACAGTAAAAGCAATAAAAACAGCAGAATAATTCAGATTTAAAAAACAGCAACTGATGATGAAAATATCAAAACGTAGTGACTCAGGGCCCAATCCTATCTAACTTTCCAGCTCCAGTGTAGCCACAAGGCAGCCCTGTGGTCAGATATGAGAACATGTGTTCCCTTAAGAAGGCCCCACTGACTGCCCCTCTAACTCAGGATGCAATGCACACCCCACTGGCACAACTGCACCAGCAATGGAAAATTGGAAAGGATTGGTCCCTCAGATTGCAGTGTTGAACAGCAGCAGCAAAAAAAGCCTAGGAGGGAAGCACTAAGCAGAGAAAGAATGTCTTGAGACCCTATCAGAAGGTTAACAGAGAGGGTGCTGATCTTGGCTCAAAAGGAAGGGAATTCCAATGCTGAAGTGCCACTAAAGAGGAGGCCATGCATGTCCCTTGTGGCCATCAATCTAGCCCCAGCCAGGGACAACATGGACAGCAGGGTCCTTTCCCTGATTACCTTCGAACAGGGCTCTCCAAACTATGGTCCAGAGCTCCACACTCAGCTCTCCACAAGAATTTATCCAGCCCGCAGCAGTTTAAAATATTTTTTTCCTTAACTACACAGTTGGACAATTAACACATGCAGTTTTGCCTGCCACACTCCTTTCCATATGACGAGAGTGGTGTCGGCCTGGCTAACCCTCAGTCACTTGGGTCATACGCTTTAAGACTCTCAAACCATAATTATTCTATGTTAACCACACCCAGCTGATAAAACCAGGTTTCCGCATGCTGACTTGACCACAATGCTGTAAAACGATAGCTTTGAGGGAATAGCGTCATTTTTGCGCATGTGTAAACAAATCATAACAAACTAGTTTTCGGCATCGGATCAGCCAGAGACACTGTGCCATGTGTTGCACACCTCTGCCCTATATGAGTGGCTCATTGGTATCAAGGCATGATGGGGTCACAGAAGAATCAGGTCAATGCTCAAACTTGAAGAAGCACATGACAGGCAACTTAGGTCCAAGGAGAAGACGACTGGGCTGTGAAGAAGGCAGACCCTGGATCTCTTTGGCTATGTGAAGATCCATCCGGGTGTGCTTGAGCTTTAGTATGAGGCCATGTTTGCCATTGGTAAGATTCCTGGAAGCTGCCACAGAATAAAACTGCTGGGGTTTGTACAGAACAACCAGCCATTGTAGACAAGGGAAGCTGGTTCCTTGAACTTTGCTGACACTATCCTGGAGGAAACAAGGAAGACAGCTGAAGAGTCAGTCTGGGGTCCTTACAGCTGCCCCTTCTTCCAGTGGTACGTTGCCTCAGCCACGATCAGTACCAAGACAAGCAGGACTAAGACAGCTGCTCCCAGGCAGAAGCTGGCCTCTTCAGAAGTGTCACCTGTAAAAGAGAAGAGTCACTCAGCTATCAAGAGGACTAGCAGCAATGTTCTTTTCAAAGACGTCTTGAATTTGGATACTGTGTCTTTCTAACAGCTAAGCAGCAAAGCCACCTGCTGACCAGATCCATCTTCTAGACCAGGGGTGTCCAAAGTTTTTGGCAGGAGGGCCACATCATCTCTCTGACACTGTGTTGGGGGCCAGGGAAAAAAAGAATTAATTCACATTTAAAATTTGAATAAATTTACATAGATTTACATAAATGAATATATTAAAGATGAACTTCTATGAATGAATGAAGGTCTTGCAATAGCTCAAGGCCTATAAAAGGCCTGGCACAAAGCGAGGCTGGCCTTTCCTTTGCTGCCGCTACTGCATCACAGACATGAAACAACAAGGAGTGGAGGGAGCCCGCATCTCACAGCTCACGGGAGAGGTCAAACAGTTGCCCTCACGCTGAGAGCAGTTGCGTCGGGCCAGTGCGGGCTCCAACAAATCTCCGGAGGGCCAGAGGCTCATTGGAGACTGGGGGCTCCCTGAGGGCCGCATTGAGAGGCCTCGAGGGCTGCAAGTGGCCCCAGGGCTGGGATTTGGGTACCCCTGTTCTAGACCAGTGGTTCCCAACATTTTTTCACCTGCATACTGCTGGGCAGCCTATTGCCATAAATTGTACCCCTCATATTAGCCCTGCAAGGCATTCTAATACAGACCTACCTTTTTCCATCATTATGCAATTCTTTTTCAAGTATCCCTAGAGATCCTGGCAAGTACCCCTGGGGGGTACACGGAACCCAGTTTGGGAACCACTGATCTAGACCAGAGGTTTTCAACCAGTGTGTTGCAGCACATTGGTGTGCCCTAAATTGTCCGCAAGCGTGCTGCTGGAGTTTGGGGGAGGATGATTTATTTGTAGGGCCATTAGGAGATTTGAGCCCTCCACCTGCAGTGCAGAGTGCCTTGTCCATTTGTCAAAAAAAACTGATGATGTTTCATTGATCATTTTAGCGCATTGTTAGTGTGCTGTGAGATGAAAAAGGTTTTAGGTCACTGATCTAGACAGAAAATGGTCATTATGTTTTCCTTCTCAACTTTTTTGATTGTTTTTCCATTCTTTTATTTTGCCTTTTTAGTCTGTTTGGGCTCGAAGGCAGTTTCTCACCTCTCACCGTGATCATGAGAGGGTCACTTGGCTTGGACAAGAGAAAGAAATATGCCCTGTGGTGATATTGGCAGGTGTAGTTCCCTGCCTGCTCCATCCTCAACCTAGGGAAATAGAACACAGCTGTAGTTTTGTCTGGTTCTGTCATCAGAGACGCTGTCCAATCCCCAGATTTGTACAAGGAGAATTTCAGGCCCTTCTCTGGCCCCTGGCACTCAATAGCGAAAGTCACAGCTGAATCATACTGATCCTGGGGTCTTGCTTTGATGGAGGGTTTGGGGAGGCTGGAATCTAGGAATAGAAAAGACACAGTGAGAAGAGCATGCAGTTATTTTGACTGATGTCCCACATCTATGTCTCCTGCTGATTGTAACCAGATCAAAAAGTTCTATTAGGACCCAGTGTTGGCCTTTAGATCTCCTGGTGGGACTGAATATATCTAAGACCCAAGCCAAACATGCAGAAATCCATGTGGTAGTGGACATTTTCCATGGAATAGTATTTAAGAAGCAAAAGCGGGATGTACAATATGTACAGAGATGCATTACTTAAGAAGACACTAATGCCATTCCTCAGAATTGGCTCCAGCACAGATCCCAGCAAAGGTGAGTAATCAATATTACCTGGGGAATTCCAGCCTCACTGACAGATGCTAGGATTGAGTAATGGGAGGGCATAGAAAGTGTGTCCCCTTACCTGTCAAAACTAGCTCCACAAAGTTACTTGGCCCTGACCAGACAAATGGCTTCCTTCTGTGGTGATACTGACAGGTGTAGCTCCCAACATCCTCCAGCCTCAACATGTGGAAATGGAAATAGGTTCTGTCTCCAGCTGGCTGTTCCACCTGCTTTGCTGTGAGCCTCCTGAATTTGTGCAGGGAGAAGACGAGACCATCCTCTGGTCCCTGACACTCAATGGCAATGTTCTTGCCTGGAACAGGCACCCCTTGCAATTTGATGGAGGGTTTGGAGAGACTGGGATCTGGAGGTAGAGAAAATGCTATGGGGTTAATACAGGTTAGTTTATAATTTATATTATCCTACTGAATCCCACCACTTTATGCCTGTTAGTCTAGAACCCATTACTAATTAGCGCAGACACCTGCCTATAAGTCGATCTCACAGATAAAACAAGGGCAGGTTTTGAGCCCAAAATCATGGAATTTGCTATGACCCTTGGATAAGTCGGGGGTTTAACAGGGAGGTGTCTGACTATAATTTTGTCTGATTTTACCCAAGGCCAGATCCTGAAAAATAACCTCCCAGTAATTGTTACTTAAGAACTGTACAGTCACTAATTTATTAAAGACACAGTATATATACATAGTATGTATACATACATACATACACACTATTTTTAATACTGTTTTTGCTATACTATGTATAGCAAAAACAGTATTAAAAATAGTCTCTAATTTATTAAAAACTATGATCTATCTCATAGATCATAAGATACGTTTTTATTCACTAATTTTTTAAATTGTTCTCTCAACAACCATTTGTAAACACTATCAGAGTAAGGCCACAATCCCATCCACACTTTCCTGGGAGTAAGCCTCATTGACTTTAATGGGACTTACTTCTGAGTAGACAAGCCTAGGATTGGGCTTCCAGTACACTGGAAACAGCATTCCAGTAGAACCATTAATAAAATTCTCCTTTAAAGTGGCTGGTGCCTTAAGCCAAAGGCTCTACGTAGAACACACAACTGGGAGTGTGCAATTCCATTCACTGTAGAGAGACAAGCAACAAGGAATGGCTGAGCAAGTGCAGCTGCACATAGTTGCACCTGATTTACTTGGAAGTAGACCCTCTGTGGAGGAAGGGCAGCGGCACCTCTGGACCTCTTGTGGAGGTCCTGGCAGGGGGATACTGCAGAAGCAAGCATGCTCTCCTAAAAGCTTACTACATAAGCAGCTGTTGCAAGTGCTTCCTAGCTCCTGCCAGCATGCAGCTAAGATCTCTGGCTAAAATACCTGTTGCTGCAGAATAATTCTAAATTCTACTCTCTGCTTTTCCTGTGTTTTGCATCTTTGCAAGGTCTCCAGGACTCTTCCAGTGAAAAGGACACACACACAGGGAGATTGCTTCTCTCTCTCTCACAGATGCTTCCCCCCCCCCCCCCCGCCCCGCATACACAAATGCAGGGACTTTTCCCCTCCAGTCCAACTTCATTGGTGAGGATAGGGGGAAATGAGGTTAGCAAAGAGGTTTGCAAAAAGTTTTGCAAAGGAGAGACTGAAGTGTGACTGTATACAGTAAGGGGAGAGGTGGAGAGGAAATCAAGAGGATGGAATAGACTGGGAGCCCAATCCTAGGCATGCCTACTCAGAAGCAAGTCCCTTAATAGTCAGTGGGGCTTACTCCCATGAAAGTGAGGCTAGGATTGTAGCCTTAACTGTTTTAAGTGCTCTCTCTCTCTCTCACACACACACACTCACACACTCACACACACACACAAACTTTTCCTTTTATAAAATTTAACTCTTCCTCTCCCCCCCAGTACAACTTCATCAGTGGTGAACGATTATGGGGAGAGGGGCTAGCAAGCCTCAGCCTCGAAACAGAGAGTTTAAAGTTTGGATTCAATAAAGGGGAGGGGGCAAAAACAAAGGAAAGAGGAGATGGACTTAACCCTTTCAATGGCTTGAGAAACAAAGACACAGCCTTCTGCAGGCTGCCTCTCTCTCTCTCTCTCTCTCTCTCTCTCTCCCCTTAAAAAGATCACTCTCCCCCCTTCCCCACCCTGTCCAACTTCATCTGTGGGGAGATGGGAAGGGGGTTAGCAAGTTGGGCTTTCCAATGGAGTGCTTGAAGTTTAAATACAGTAAGAAGGGGGAACAAGAAGGAAAGAGGAGATGGACTCAGCTGTTGACTCAGCTCAAATGACTGCTTCTCCCTGCTCAGACGCCCCCTTCTACACACAGCTCATTGTCTCAGCAGCAGCCCCAGCCTGCACAGCCTCCTCTCAGCAGAAGATCGCTTGCTCCCTCCCTCCCACAATAGTGATTGGCTGGCTCACTTGCCTCCCCCCCCCACCCTAGATGCTTGCCTGTCCCAGTGATAAAGCGGGGCAATGATTCAGGTTGCTTTTCTGGGAAGAAATTTTTTGACTTATAGGCGAGTATCTACAGTATGTGACATGTGACATTCTCATGTGACTTACAGAGTTGGAAACTGCAAAACCCCATTTTATTATTTGGGGAAAATAATTTAAGAAGGCTGAGCTAACAGCTTACCTGTTATGTTGATGTAGATTTTGTCACTACAGGATGACCATCGATTTTGTTCTGTTGGAGGGTGATATTGACACCAGTAGATCCCCCCATCTTCTGTGCTGGCATTTAAAATGGGAAATGTGACACCATATTGTGCTGCTGACCTGACAGCATGGACAACATCTGATTTTTCTTTCAGCAGGTAGAACTCCATTTGTTGGTAGAGTTCACTCCAACAGTGGATGCTGACATTTCCCCCCAGAGCAACCACACGACTGGGACTTGCAGAGATGAAAGGCTTAGGTAAAACTTGCACTGGATGGAGAAGAGAGCAAGATTTGAAGAGTGGGGCAGCATTAGCAACCTGACTCCTTAAGGTGGAAAGCATTTATATGTGCAATGTCATGTTATGGCTCCAAGTGCAAACATGCTCAGGGTAGTGATCTGGGAAGTTAGCAAACGAAGCTCATACTCACCACCAATTTAATTCTCATTTGTTCAAATCTCTTTCCAGCAGCCGATTGAGAATAGGGCAGTGGTTCTCAATCTTTTTTACTGCCAAGACCCACTTCATAATCAGCAGTGGTGACCACATTGCACTCCAGAATGGCTTGCTGCTTCTAGGTAGTGCTGCAGAATGCCTTGTGGTTCCTGTGTACCACTGGCCCTGCAACCCACATCTTTGGCTGTGTTGTGATACAGAATGCCTTGCTGTTTTCGGGAAGCACTGGCCGTGCAACCCACAAAAAATTGGGTTATATCACACTTGTGGGTCGCAAACCACAGTTTGAGAACCTCTAGAGTAGGGGTTTTTCACTTGAACAGGGGCTGAAGGGCCAGCAGCAGCAAAGACTCTCTGCAATGACTCCTTTTCATGTGACCCAAGACAGAGGCAAGTTCCGCTCCGCAGGATCCAAAACAGCTCCGCTCCGCAGGATCCTCGGTGTTTGTGGAGGCCGTGTGCCTTATACCAGTGCCTTTACTTTGCGGGGCTGCCTCCCTTACCCAGGGGAAGGGGACGAACATCCCCTACTCCCGAGGTGCCTCCCGCTGTAGCGCGGGAGGTGCTGGATGCGGCAGCAGCCCTCGGGGGGATTGGTGCTGCCCTTAGGATTGGGCTGCGAATCTATTTAAGAATTTAAATGCCATGTTTTGACCAGATATTTACTAAGACAAATATCTCCTCCCCCCTCCAGCAGCAAAAGCTTGGCAACCCAGAAGTGGCGTGCTGATGTCATCATGTCACCCAACTCTCCAGGTTGCTGAACTGGGGGGTGGCACCCCCAGTGACGCCACTGTTCCGCAGTATTAAAGATGTGAGTGTGGAAAGGAAGATGGACTTTAGCTGCCCTTCCTTCTTTCTGCCCCCTCACACATATTCTTTTCTTTCTTCATACTCACCACTAGACGTCCCCCACCGCCCAGCCAGCCACCATCCTGGAAAGGAGAACATTCCATTAGCGGAAAGGAGCTTGCACAGGATAAACCAACTTGGCCTGGTTTGTCTGAGCTCCCATTACCCTTCCATGAGGGATACTTACCAAGAAAGAAGATGCGCAAAGAAGGCCTCATGTTGAGGGTCACTCAGCCTTGGATCCTTGTCTTTGCTCTCCTGTCCTGTGAACTAGGATTTCATCCAAGAGCTGTGGCTTCTGGAAACCCAAGTCGGAGCCAGCTCTTCCCTCAGTAATGTACAGCGCCTCTGTAATTTAAAAGCATAGCTGACAGCAGTTTAGCAACCTGAAGTTCCTTACAAACCGCATCCCATTTCAAGATGTGAAAAACAGGGGAAGTGCGCAGTTCTCAGAATCCAACTTGGTTGTGCTTACAGGTTCAGCCTGGAGTCTGAGCGCCCATCAAAGAGAGATGCAGACCCCTAAGCCACACAACCGGGGCCAAGGATTCATTTGAAGGCCCTGAAGTTCACAGCCAGGGATGGCGTACGTTGGGGCAGGAGGTCTGGTCTAGAGGGTAGAGCCTCCATTTGCCTGAAGATTAACATCCACAAGGTCAGCAGTTCGAGGCCACCGGCACCGTTCGACCTTGAAGCAGCTGGCAAGCTGCAGCTGAGCTGTTCCATCTGCTCGGAGCGTGGGAGGATGGAGGCCAGAATGTTAAACCAGATCGGAGTGTAACATCTTGAATGTGGTGGTTCTTGAAAGAGAGAACCTTCTTTCAATTTGTAAAAATCCCTGCGTGGATTTAATAAGCCTGCCTGTGTAAACCGCCTTGAATAAAGTCTTGAATAAAGACCAAGAAAGGCGGTATATAAATACTGTATATTATATATTATATTATCCTACCTCACTGCTTGCCTCTGGGATAGATATTCTGGGGTAGGTGCTGGGGAAGCACTGCTCAGTTTTTGGATTCATGCATTAATGAAACGCCAGTTACCAGATATATGTGCTGAGGAAGAACACCCAAACTCATCCTGTGTGCCTTGCACGAGATGAGACCTTCAATGAATTTGCAGGCCAGCCCTCACAGGGCCATCTTGTGCAAAACTCCAAGTACTACAGGCTTTTCAAAGAAACTTGACTTATAAGGCCCAGACCAAACAAGCAAACACCTACGTGGAAATCAGCATTTCCCACTGATGTAGCACACCTTTGGATGCAAAACCCAAAGGAGTTTCCTTATCTGTGATATTTTCCCCACAGAATAAGCCAAGTGCTTCTTAATCTGTGAGTTTGGAATCTTTCACATGGAGTTTTGAGCATATGTTTGGAAACTCATGTGGTTGCCCAATATCCATGAGTGTTGAGTCCTCAGGCGAGATGAGATGGCATCCTAGACTGTTTCCCTGGAGGGGTTTGCCAGACCAGGACGCTTACTGCCTCAAAAGGGCAGCTCCTTTTGAGAGAAGCTGCTGCCCATCAGGGGTGGAGGTGCAAGTGCTACTGGGATACATGCAGGCACAGGAAGTCCTCCAAAGGATTATTTGGTATCATTGAAGGGACTAGCACAAATTTTCCCATGAATAAGCCCCTTGATCGGAGTGAAGGTGTGGTTGCAAATCCCAGAAGGGTTGACACTCACAGAAGTGACTCATGGATGCAATTGCCCATGGATGTATTTATTTTTATTTTTCACATTTTTATACCGCCCTTCCTCCAAAGAGCTCAGGGTGGTGTACACAGCTGCTCCCCTCCTTTTGTCCGGACAACAAGCCAGTGAGGTAGGTGAGGCTGAGAGAAAGTGACTGGCCCAAGGTCACCCAGGAAGCTTCATGGCTGAGGGGAGATTTGAACCTGGATCTTCCAGGTCTAAATTCACCTCCCTAACCACTACACCATTATTGCACATTTGGTCTGAGCTTAAGTCTTAGCAAAATCATGCTCTGGACAGCCTATCAATGCCAAGCATCACTGATGTCATAGCCAGTGAAGTTCCAAAGTCTGTGGCAAGAGGCAGGTCAGGCCACCCTGTGTCATGTCAGGACCAGCTTTGCACTGGTGGCTCTTTCCTTGGTATTCTTGTGGTATGAAGGCAGGGAGTGGAGACCCACAGAAAAGGGAAGAGGTCTGTGTTCTCTTGTGCATGCTGGGAATGATAAACAAATATAGTCTCACTTTTCTCCTCAGGGGAAGTGCCAAATTCTGCAGAAAAGGGAACTTTTCACAGGGATGTGATCATGTTGACCTTTTAAGGAGAGGAAGCATAAATCAAACAAAACAGTCTCTGGACCCCTTTACACTCCTAAAACGAGACTCAAGGAACCCGGTTGGCAAATGTATGGTGTTTTGGTGAGCCCCAGAATGCCGGCGCATGAGCAGAGAAGCGCAGCGGCAACCCCAGTGCCAAATACCAGTGAAGAGCTGGAACAGGAGGAGAATGACGAAGGAGAACCACAAAAAGGGGAGGCGGGAGGGAGGGATGAGCAAATCGGGCAGGGGGGCACCTATAATGTGCTCGTGGGGTCCCTGAAGGGGTCTCAGGGAGTCCCAAGGCTCATAGGAGCACACTTTGAGAAACACTGGTCTAGACTAGAGGTTATTTTCTTTCACAGTTTGCTGTTTTTTAATTCTATGGTTCAGTTTTCTATTATTGCAACCCACTCCAAAAGTCTGAGATGAAAGGAGCTCTCTATTTAACAGCCCAATGGTATGCATGTCTACTCAGAAATAAGTCTCACTGTGTTCAGTGGTGCTTAACCCCAGGAGAGTGTGCATTACAGCCTGAGTGAAGTAGAGTATACTAAATTTCAAAGTAGGAATCAGTGGCAAGAAAAGAAAATGTTCTAAGGAAGAAATTTAAAGTGTTGTACAGTCTTAGTGGGGCATGTCTCTACAGGTGTGGCTATGGGAGGGGGACAACATATCATGATGAGCTCCTGCACTTGTATGTTACACTATCCCACTGGCCAGACAGGGTTAATTCCTGAGAAGGTCTTCCTAGCACCAGGTGATGCTAATTGTAAGTGGACTCTTTTAGCTGGGGAAGTTTATAGTTAGAAACTTTTAAGTTCTTCTGAACTTTGCATCGGAAGTCAAGTATCGAATTTGTTGGCCTGTTCCTTCTGTTCTTTTTCTATCCCCTAGTTTTATTCTAAATACTGAATACCTTTCCTTATCCTGAAACAATTGGCCTGTTCTTTTCATGAGCAGTGACCTGCCTTCTGCCTCCTTCGAGCCCCAATACCAAGAAGCGGTTTGTGTGTATAGATCAGGGGTCGGCAACCTGCTGCTCTAGAGCCGCATGCGGCTCTTTCAGCTGTCTGCTGCGGCTCCTCCTGGTGAAAATGGCAAATGGGGTAACAGGAGGCACCTGTGTTGGGAGGGTGGGCTGCTTCCCTCCTCTTACTTCACCCTCACCTGCTCCACATTGGTTTCCCTTTTCAATTTTGCCCCCTCTGCAGGCTTAAGCTCCCTGTTTTTCCCTTCCCCAACTCTCCAGCAGGATGCCCTCCTCCTCAGCCATTGCAAGCCCTTGTAGCCCGCCTTTGCAGGTCCCCATTCAGTGCAAGGAGAGGCTTTTCCTCCACAGCTGAGGAGACATCCTGTGTGTCTACTCAGTAGTAAGCCCCATTACAGCAGATGAAGCTTACTCCCAGGAAAGGGTGCCTGGGATGGCAGCCTTGGAGCAGAGCCCGGCCGGTCTGTTCCAAACAAGCCCCGCTGTAGTCCCTGGTCTACTCCCAGGAAGGTGTGGAGGGCTGTAGCCTCAGCCCCCTCCTGTGCAGGTCTACTCACAAGTAAGCTCCGCTGTAGTCAGTGGGGCTTCCTCCCAGGAAGGTGTGGACGGCTGCAGCCTCAGCCCCCTCCTATGCAGGTCTACTCACAAGTAGTCAGTGAGGCTTCCTCCCAGGAAAGTGTGGAGAGGACTGCAACCTGAGAGCTCCAACCAACTTGTCTGCTCAGAAGTCCCATTGTAGTCAATGGGGCTTACTCCCAGGAAAGTGTGGAGAGGGTTGCAGCCTGAGTGAGGGAGGGCAGGCAGGCAGGACAGAAGCTGGCCTGTGGCTGCCCCCTCCTTCTTCTCTTCCCCACCTCTGGAGTCTGTGTCCTTTTTTTCCTTCCAGCAGGGTTCCTCTGGAAGGTGGGGGGAGTTCTTTAATATCCATGTAAGATAAGCAGATGTCATAACCGCCATCCTGGAAGATCTGGTGAGGAGGTAGATGTGGTGTCAGCAGTGGCCCCTTTAAGGGTCAGGCCTGGGCATCCAGCAGAGTGTGCTGCACAGCCGCAGCCACTTGAAGGCAATAGGGCCCTCAGGGATATAAGGAGCACCTGAGGCAGTGTTATGTGTAAAAAAAAGTTGAGTTTGACTGAGGAGGACCTGAGGGAAAACTGCTGCAGGAGAGGAGGCTGCAGTACCCATAGAGGGAAGATAGAGGCTGCTGCGTGCAGAGGCCTATAAAAGGGGCTGCACAAGACTGGGCTTGGATAGACCACCAGGGAAGCCTTGCTGAGAGGAGCTTCAAGACTGAGCTGGAAGAGACCATGCTGCTGAGAGCTGAAACCTGAGCTGAGGAGAGAGTTGCAGCAAGGAGCTCCTGGAAGAGCCACACAGAGAACCAGGGAGCAATCACCCAGCCCCTTTGCCTCAAGTCCTGCTGCCTCCTGCCTGCATAGTGCCTGCCTGCCTCCGGTCCTCAGGGAATTTGGAACTAGGCTGTGTTTTCATTTGGTTAAGGTTCCATTCTGAACAATAAAGGCCTTAACCCTTTCGTTGGTGTCAGTAGTCTCTTTGGTCCTGCGTAACAGCAGGAAGGGCTCCACTTACTTATGTGAATCAGCCTTTTCCTACATGAAGATCATTAAGTTCCACCATGACTGATGAACATTTGGAAGTGTGCTTGAGGCTGGCTGTCAGCAGCTACCGTCTGGACTATGCATCCTTGCCTGATTCACTTCAGTGCAAGTCATCAAAGTAAACTCAAGTAATTACAAAAATGTTTATAGTTAGTTGTGTTGTGCAATATTGGCTCATGCGGTTATGCAAGGTACACCAACATACATTGTACACATAAATGTTATATGTTATGATGGCATTAACTTTGTAAAAAAAACTCTGGTAGATCTCCGGGCCTTGCTGGTGTTTCAAAGTAGCTCTCGAGCCAAAAAAGTGTGAGCACCCCTGCTGTAGATACTCGCCTATAAGGTGAAAAATTTCTTCCCAGAAAAGCAGCCTGAATCATTGCCCCGCCTTAACTCCAGGACAGGCAAGCATCTAGGGTGGGGGGGAGGCGAGTGAGCCAGCCAATCACTATTGTGGGAGGAAGAGAGCAAGGGAGCAAGTGATCTTCTGCTGAGAGGAGGCTGTGCAGGCTGGGGCTGCTGCTGAGCATTTGCAGCTGCCTGTGGATGTGGTGCAGGTGTGCTCCACGTGCTCCTTCAGGCTGTTGCCCAGCTGCAGAAGCTCCAAGCGAAGGGCAGGACACTTGCCACCGCAGCCATCAGCAGCTCCCCTCGCTCAGCACCAGTGCCCACAGAGGCATCTCTGGAGCGGCACCCAAGACAGTGCAGGAGACAATGAGCTGTGTGTGGGAGGGGCGTCTGAGCAGGGAGAAGCAGTCATTTGAAACTGCTGAGTCCATCTCCTCTTTCCTTGTTCCCCCTTGCCCCCTTCCTACTGTATTTAAACTTCAAGCACTCCATTGGAGAGCCCAACTTGCTAACCCCCTTCCCATCTCCCCACAGATGAAGTTGGGCAGGGTGGGGAAGGGGGGGGAGAGTGATCTTTTTAAAGAGAGAGAGAGAGAGAGAGGCAGCCTGCAGAAGGCTGTGTCTTTGTTTCTCAAGCCATTGAAAGGGTTAAGTCCATCTCCTCTTTCCTTCTTGTTTTTGCCCCCTCCCCCTTATTGAATCCAAACTTCAGTCTCTCCTTTGCAAAACTTTTTGCAAACCTCCTTGCTAACCTCATTTCCCCCATCCTCACCAAAGAAGTTGGACTGGAGGGGAAAAGTCCCTGCATTTGTGCATGTGGGGGGGGGGAAGCATCTGTGAGAGAGAGAGAAGCAATCTCCCCGTGTGTGTGCCCTTTTCACTGGAAGAGTTCTAGAGACCTTGCAAAAATGCAAAACACAGGAAAAGCAGAGAGTAGAATTTAAAGTAGAATTATTCTGCAGCAACAGGTATTTTAGCCAGAGATCTTAGCTGCATGCTGGCAGGAGCTAGGAAACACTTGCAACAGCTGCTTATGTAGTAAGCTTTTAGGAGAGCATGCTTGCTTCTGCAATATCCCCCTGCCAGAACCTCCACAGGAGGTCCAGAGGTGCCGCTGCCCTTCCTCCACAGAGGGTCTACTTCCAAGTAAATCAGGTACAACTATGTGCAGCTGCACTTGCTCAGTCACTCCTTGTTGCTTGTCTCTCTACTGTGAACTGAATTGCACACTCCCAGTTGTGTGATCTACGTAGAGCCTTTGGCTTAAGGCACCAGGCACTTTAAAGGAGGATTTCATTAATGGTTCTACTGGTATGCTGTTTCCAGTGTATTGGAAGCCCAATCCTAGGCTTGTCTACTCAGAAGTAAGTCCCATTAAAGTCAATGAGGCTTACTCCCAGGAAAGTGTGGATGGGATTGTGGCCTTACTCTGATAGTGTTTACAAATGGTTGTTGAGAGAACAATTTAAAAATTAGTGAATAAAAATGTATCTTATGATCTATGAGATAGATCATAGTTTTTAATAAATTAGAGACTATTTTTAATACTGTTTTTGCTATACTATGTATACATAATATAGCAAAAACAGTATTAAAAATAGTGTGTGTATGTATACATGTATGTATAGATGCATACATACTATGTATATATACTGTGTTTTTAATAAATTAGTGACTGTACAGTTCTTAGGTAACAATTACTGGGAGGTTATTTTTCAGGATTTGGCCTTGGGTAAAATCAGACAAAATTATAGTCAGACACCTCCCTAAGTTAAACCCCCGACTTATCCGAGGGTCATAGCAAATTCCATGATTTTGGGCTCAAAACCTGCCCTCGTCTTATCTGTGAGATCGACTTATAGGCAGGTGTCTGCGCTAATTAGTGATGCGTTCTAGACTAACAGACATAAAGTGGTGGGATTCAGTAGGATAATATAAATTATAAACTAACCTGTATTAACCCCATAGCATTTTCTCTACCTCCAGATCCCAGTCTCTCCAAACCCTCCATCAAATTGCAAGGGGTGCCTGTTCCAGGCAAGAACATTGCCATTGAGTGTCAGGGACCAGAGGATGGTCTTGTCTTCTCCCTGCTCAAATTCAGGAGGCTCACAGCAAAGCAGCTGGAACAGCCAGCTGGAGACAGAACCTATTTCCATTTCCACATGTTGAGGCTGGAGGATGTTGGGAGCTACACCTGTCAGTATCACCACAGAAGGAAGCCATTTGTCTGGTCAGGGCCAAGTAACTTTGTGGAGCTAGTTTTGACAGGTAAGGGGGGACACTTTCTATGCCCTCCCATTAGTCAATCCTAGCATCTATCAGTGAGGCTGGAATTCCCCAGGTAATACCGATTACTTACCTTTGCTGGAATCTGTGCTGGAGCCAATTCTGAGGAATGGCATAAGCGTCTTCTTATGTAATGCATCTCTGTACGTATTGTACATCCCGCTTTTGCTTCTTAAATACTATTCCATGGAAAATGTCCACTACCACATGGATTTCTGCACGTTTGGCTTGGGTCTTAGATATATTCAGTCCAACCAGGAGATCTAAAGGCCAACACTGGGTCCTAATGGAACTTTTTGATCTGGTTACAATCAGCAGAAGACATAGATGTGGGACATCAGTCAAAATAACTGCATGCTCTTCTCACTGTGTCTTTTCTATTCCTAGATTCCAGCCTCCCCAAACCCTCCATCAAAGCAAGACCCCAGGATCAGTATGATTCAGCTGTGACTTTCGCTATTGAGTGCCAGGGGCCAGAGAAGGGCCTGAAATTCTCCTTGTACAAATCTGGGGATTGGACAGCGTCTCTGATGACAGAACCAGACAAAACTACAGCTGTGTTCTATTTCCCTAGGTTGAGGATGGAGCAGGCAGGGAACTATACCTGCCAATACCACCACAGGGCATATTTCTTTCTCTTATCAAAGCCAAGTGACACTCTCCTGATCACGGTGAGAGGTGAGAAACTGCCTTCGAGCCCAAACAGACTAAAAGGGCAAAATAAAAGAATGGAAAAACGATCAAAAGAGAAGGAAAACATAATGACCATTTTCTGTCTAGATCAGTGACCTAAACCTTTTTCATCTCACAGCACACTAACAATGTGCTAAAATGATCAATGAAACATCATCAGTTTTTTTTGACAATGGACAAGGCACTCTGCACTGCAGGTGGAGGGCTCAAATCTCCTAATGGCCCTACAAATAAATCATCCTCCCCCAAACTCCAGCAGCACGCTTGCGGACAATTTAGGGCACACCAATGTGCTGCAACACACTGGTTGAAAACCTCTGGTCTAGATCAGTGGTTCCCAAACTGGGTTCTGTGTACCCCCAGGGGTAGTTGCCAGGATCTCTAGGGGTACTTGAAAAAGAATTGCATAATGATGGAAAAAGGCAGGTCTGTATTAGAATGCCTTGCAGGGCTAATATGAAGGGTACAATTTATGGCAATAGGCTGCCCAGCAGTATGCAGGTGAAAAAATGTTGGGAAACACTGGTCTAGAACAGGGGTACCCAATCCCTAGCCCTGGGGCCACTTGCAGCCCTCGAGGCCTCTCAATGCGGCCCTCAGGGAGCCCCTAGTCACCAATGAGCCTCTGGCCCTCCAGAGATTTGTTGGAGCCCGCACTGGCCCAACGCAACTGCTCTCAGCGTGAGGGCAACTGTTTGACCTCTCCCATGAGCTGTGAGATGCGGACTCCCTCCACTCCTTGTTGTTTCATGTCTGTGATGCAGTAGCGGCCGCAAAGGAAAGGCCAGCCTTGCTTTGTGCCAGGCCTTTTATAGGCCTTGAGCTATTGCAAGACCTTCATTCATTCATAGAAGTTCATCTTTAATATATTCATTTATGTAAATCTATGAAAATTTATTCAAATTTTAAATGTGAATTAATTCCTTTTTTCCCTGGCCCCCGACACAGTGTCAGAGAGATGATGTGGCCCTCCTGCCAAAAACTTTGGACACCCCTGGTCTAGAAGATGGATCAGGTCAGCAGGTGGCTTTGCTGCTTAGCTGTTAGAAAGACACAGTATCCAAATTCAAGACGTCTTTGAAAAGAACATTGCTGCTAGTTCTCTTGATAGCTGAGTGACTCTTCTCTTTTACAGGTGACACTTCTGAGGAGGCCAGCTTCTGCCTGGGAGCAGCCGTCTTAGTCCTGCTTGTCTTGGTACTGATCGTGGCTGAGGCAACGTACCACTGGAAGAAGGGGCAGCTGTAAGGACTCCAGACTGACCCTTCAGCTGTCTTCCTTGTTGCTTCCAGGATAGTGTCAGCAAAGTTCAAGGAACCAGCTTCCCTTGTCTACAATGGCTGGTTGTTCTGTACAAACCCCAGCAGTTTTATTCTGTGGCAGCTTCCAGGAATCTTACCAATGGCAAACATGGCCTCATACTAAAGCTCAAGCACACCTGGATGGATCTTCACATAGCCAAAGAGATCCAGGGTCTGCCTTCTTCACAGCCCAGTCGTCTTCTCCTTGGACCTAAGTTGCCTGTCATGTGCTTCTTCAAGTTTGAGCATTGACCTGATTCTTCCGTGACCCCATCATGCCTCGATACCAATGAGCCACTCATATAGGGCAGAGGTGTGCAACACATGGCACAGTGTCTCTGCCTGATCCAGTGCCGAAAACGAGTTTGTTATGATTTGTTTACACATGTGCAAAAATGACGCTATTCCCTCAAAGCTATCGTTTTACAGCATTGTGGTCAAGTCAGCATGCGGAAACCTGGTTTTATCAGCTGGGTGTGGTTAACATAGAATAATTATGGTTTGAGAGTCTTAAAGCGTATGACCCAAGCGACTGAGGGTTAGCCAGGCCGACACCACTCTCGTCATATGGAAAGGAGTGTGGCAGGCAAAACTGCATGTGTTAATTGTCCAACTGTGTAGTTAAGGAAAAAAATATTTTAAACTGCTGCGGGCTGGATAAATTCTTGTGGAGAGCTGAGTGTGGAGCTCTGGACCATAGTTTGGAGAGCCCTGTTCGAAGGTAATCAGGGAAAGGACCCTGCTGTCCATGTTGTCCCTGGCTGGGGCTAGATTGATGGCCACAAGGGACATGCATGGCCTCCTCTTTAGTGGCACTTCAGCATTGGAATTCCTTTTGAGCCAAGATCAGCACCCTCTCTGTTAAGGCTTCTGATAGGGGCTCAAGACATTCTTTCTCTGCTTAGTGCTTCCCTCCTAGGCTTTTTTTGCTGCTGCTGTTCAACACTGCAATCTGAGGGACCAATCCTTTCCAATTTTCCATTGCTGGTGCAGTTGTGCCAGTGGGGTGTGCATTGCATCCTGAGGTAGAGGGGCAGTCAGTGGGGCCTTCTTAAGGGAACACATGTTCTCATATCTGACCACAGGGCTGCCTTGTGGCTACACTGGAGCTGGAAAGTTAGATAGGATTGGGCCCTGATTAGCTACGTTTTGATATTTTCATCATCAGTTGCTGTTTTTTAAATCTGAAATATTCTGCTGTTTTTATTGCTTTTACTGTTACCTATTTTATTTTGAGTCTTGCTGTCTTCTGTGCTCCCTGAAGCATTTGGTGGGCCACTGTGAGATACAGGAAGCTGGACTAGATGAGATTTGGCCTGATCCAGCAAGGCTCCTCTTATGTTCTTATGAGTTGTTTGTAGCAACCTTTTTTTTTTTTAAGCCATTGTCTTTGATCGTACTTTATTTTAATTTTCCTAATTTTAATCTTTGTTTGCTGCCTTGGGCGCCCCATGTTAATGTGAGGAAAAGTGGATTATAAATATCTGAAATAAAATAAATTTTAAAAAGCCATTCGTGTGTCATTTGATTTTGACCTCTGCAATTCTTGTTCATGTTGGTGTTCCTCTGTGTCCGTTTGCTTTGGAGTCATCACAAACCCCTTCATTTTCCTTCCTCCATTCGGTTTTGGGGTGGGTGGAATAATATTGTAACATGGGAGTGGGCTTGTTTCTTTTCCTCTTATTAAAGCAAGAGAAGGGTGTCAGAAGTCCTGGTACTAACACCCATGCCAATTTTTTTTTTTTTAAATTTAGGGGCCAGTGAGATGTTCCAGGAGCAAGTAGAGAGGGTGGGAGAAGTAGCGAGAGACCTAAGCAAGAAATCCAATCAGAGGAGGCTGCATCTGTCACTGTCCTTAATGGGTGCATTTTGGTTTGTCATCCAGCCCACCAGTCTGCTGAGCTTCAGACTGTTACTACCTGGATGCAAGAGATGCTAAAACTGCAGAAGCTGAGGGTTTCATCTTAAGCCTCAAGTCCAGATGTCGCCTAGTTCTGTCTAGCTTGGCCAGAGAGCAGGAGGAGCAAAACAGTTCTTAGTGACATGCCATCATACTGGTGACCCTGTAGCTCAGTGATAAAGCAGATGCAGATGTGTTGCAAACAGGAGGTCCCAGGTTCAATTCCCAACACCTCCAGTCCAGGTAGGATTTGAAAAGAATGGAGTCAGAAACCTTGGAGAAGCTGCTCCAGCCAGTTTAGACCTGATGAAGTCAATGAGAAAGATGGTATAAGGTTGCTTCATATGTTCTGTGTAATAAGATGGGATGACGTCCATCTGTGAGCATTGGCGCTGGAGTCCACTGGAGCACGACTGAGCTCTGCACCCACTTGCACGTCCCAGCCTTGCCCTCAGGTCCTCACTTCCTCAGAAAAGAAAATCCTGTGCAGGCTTCAAGCGCCATCAGTATGGGTTTTCAGAGCCTTTCAGTTCCTCTTTTCAGTGCTGTAGATACAGCCCATAATAGGATGTGGTTTCGAAGGCAATGCAGAGGGTTAGCCGAGGCCCACTTGGTGTCAGCTCAGGACTGAGAAGAACTGGCTTGTGGGTCACGGTTGTGTTTCCAAAGGCACAGGTGTTGGCTGAGATCTTGATTCCCAGGCCGATAGAGCTAAGAAATAAGCCCTGCAGGCTATAGGGCGGAATGACCCTCAACATGAGGCTTGCTTTCCACATCCTCTGTCTTGGTTAGTATGCCACAAGGTAGGGAAACAGGAGGACACATACATGACAAGCTGGGAGGGTCTGAGGTCCTGTAGGAGCACCTGTCTCCTTAACATCTTTCCACTAATGGAGAATTCTCCTTTCCAGGATTGTGTATGGCTGCAAAGCAGGGTTTGTCTAATAGTGAATATGGAAAAAGAAAGTAACTGAAATATGGGGGCTGATGGGGGGGGGAATAAGGGGAGCTCAATTCCATTTTACGCAGTCATAATCCTGCTACTGAGGCAATGTTGAGAAATTAAAACTGTAGTATCACCTGCCATTCAGTATTCTTTTTCTTACTACTAATATTTATACACCACTCCCAAAGCAATTTATATAGCTAAGAAATTAAAAGACAGTTCCCTGTCCCTCAGGGTTCTCAATCTGTTAAGGTGGAAAAAAGATGTTCCTCTTTGAGAAAGAAAAATCAGGAGAGGGAGGCACAAACCACTCCCACCGTGGCTCCCTTGTAGCTTGTATTCTAACTGAAGCAGTCGCAGTAGGCAGTAGACCAGGGGTGTCCAAAGTTTTTGGCTGGAGGGCCACATCATCTCTCTGACACTGTGTCTGGGGCCGGGGGGAAAAAGAATTAATTTACATTTAAAATTTGAATAAATTTGCATAAGATTACATGAATGAATATATTAAAGATGAACTTATATGAATGAATGAAGGTCTTGCAATAGCTCAAGGCCTATAAAAACCTTGCACAATGCAAGGCTGGCCTTTCCTTTGCTGTCTCTGCTGCATCACAGACATGAAACAGCAAGCAGTGGAGGGAGCCCTCATCCCACAGCTCACACAAGAGGCTGAACAGTTGGCCGTCACGCTGAGAGCAGTTGCGTTGGGCCAGTGTGGGCTCCAACAAATCTCCGGAGGGCCAGAGGCTCATTGAAGACTGGGGGCTCCCTGAGGGCCGCATTGAGAAGCCTCGAGGGCCGCATGTGGCCCCAGGGCCGGGGTTTGGGCACCCTTGCAGTAGACTGATGACTGGCTCCTCCCTCCACTCCTCCTTCTGGTCCCTGGATCCAGAAAGGAACAAGAGATGCATGGAAGAGAGTGGCGTTGAGCTATAGCATTGGATCCAAAGTTCTCCTTGGCTTGGAGGTCCCAATGAGACTTGATTCCAACTGCATGGCTGAAGGTCCTCCTCTCTGTGTGCCGGGACATCAAAAAACTTGGCATTTTGGCCAGGCCTTAAGCTTCATCATTGTTGGTTCTCAGAGCACTTCCTCTAATTTTTTTAGGACTGCAGTAGCAGCTACAGCCCAAAATAGGATGTGGTTTGTAAGGCAATGCAGAAGGTTAGCCATAATCCGTCATGTCAGCTCATGATTGAGAAGAAAAGGCCATAAACTAGAGGCGGAGATCTTTATTTGCAGGGCAGTAAAGCTGAGGAGAAGACCCTGCTGACTCCAGAGCTGAGTTCCCAACATGAAGCTTCCTTTCAACATCCTGTTTCTTGGTTGGTATCTCACCTGGAAGGAAAGCTGAAATGCACAATGACAAGCGGGGAGGATTTGAGGTCCTGTATGAGCTCCTCTTCCCTCAATATCTCTCCACTAATGGAAAATTCTCCTTTCCAGGATGGTGCTTCTCTGTGCAGAGAATGACTTCGGATGGTGAGTATGGAAAAAGAAAAGAATATGAATATGCTGATGGTTGGGGGTAGGATTTGGTTGGTTGGCAACCTTCAGTCTTGAAAGACTATGATATAAGTCTACAGTACCCAGTATTCCCAGGCAGTCTCCCATCTAAGTACTAACCAGGCCTGACGCTGCTTAGCTTCCAAGATCAGACAAGATCGGGCATGTACAGGGTAACAGTTGCTGCTGTTGGGGGTAGAAGGAGAGTGAAATTCCATCTTCCACAGTCATTGTCCTCTCAGTACTTGTATCTTTTGTTGCGATTGAATGCTCTGTCCACAGTCTGCTAGATGTGGAGCTCAGACTGTGGTTCTTCATACCAGTTATTATTAATAATAATAATTAATAATAATAACAATAACACAAACATTTCTAAACATTTCAGTGGATTTACATAGCTAAAGAAATGAGAAGATGGTTCCCTCCCCTCAATGGCTCACAATTGTCAAATAGAGTGACATTGATGGTATTCTTCTTTCAATCAGAATGAAAGTACCCACTGGCTTTGAATGGAAGCTTTTTTCTCATCAAAAAGCACACTGGAAGTCATGATCAGTTTCAAAGCTGGGACAGAGGGCAGAATACTAAAGACCCCCCCCCCCGCTACCATTTTGCTCCATTTGAGCCCAATTCTGTCCTCCACCACACTATAGACACACCAAAAAGTTGTGCGCTGCATGCTATGGTGATGTCGCTGGTGGGTTACCTGAAAGCAATCTGGAGGTAAGTTGACTTTTTTACTTACCTCTGCCTGTGGGTCTCCTTGGACGTATGCTAGCCTTTTGGGGGGGCATATGTCTGAGGAGAGGAAAGGAGAGGAGAGGGACTTTCTTTGGATACAACTCACTGTGTCCTAAAAAGAGAGCAGAAGATCAGTGATGGGACTAGTAACCTGCCTCAACATCTCAGCAAAAAAAGCCTACATATATACATATTATTATTAACAGTATTTATATACCGCTTTTCAACTAAAAGTTCACAAAGCGGTTTACAGAGAAAAATCAAATAACTAAATGGCTCCCTGTCCCAAAAGGGCTCACAATCTAAAAAGATGCAAAAGAACACCAGCAGACAGCCACTAGAACAGACACTGCTGGGGTGAGGTGGGCCAGTTACTCTCCCCCTGCTAAAAAAAGGAGCACCCACTTGAAAAAGTGCCTCTTACCCAATTAGCAGGGGTTACCCATATGACCCATATGTATACATTATGACACACACACCCACACACACACAGAAGAGCAAGCTCTGACTCTCTGATATTAATAAGTCGTAATCAGATGAAGAAAACAGGTCTCACCTTTGGAATTCCTTCCACACCCCCTCTGAACAGCAGGCATTTCAATGAATGATGCTCAGATGAGCACAAAAAGGGCCCCCACGGGGCATGAGTACCAAGTTCAGCCCTCTGAATGCTTGTTCGTGATCAACAACAATCATACGTCATGTAATAAACTCATTGATTTGTATTGTAAAATTTTACTTTCTTGAAATCTCCAGTTAACATTGGCAAAGAAAGTGTGCAGATTTATGCTTACCGGACTGTTGATACACCCTTGCGTGTTTTAGTTTGGGAGGAATCCCTTGGGGAAAGTTGCATCTGAAAAACCTGTGCTTTCTTTATATATAAGAAACTACTGAGCAAGGGCCCAATCCTATCCAGTTTTACAGCACCGGTGCAGCCGGTGAACAAGCATTCCCATAACTTAAGGAGGCCTGTGCGACTGCCTTCCCAGCATAGGATGCAGTGCATGCCCCATTGGCATGGCTGCACCGGCACTGGAAAATTGAACAGGATTGGGCCCTAAGGCTAGTAAAGCTAAACAAAGCTTTGCAGAAGGCCCAGTGGCATCACTAGGGTTTGCAACATATGGTGCAGCACATCACACCATGATGGGTCTCCTCCCATGCAGTGGGTAGGGCAATGTCCCAGAAAATGGACGTGCTGGTGTACCATAGCCACGCCCCACTGCTTTTTTCACTATAACATTTGATAGAATAGAGATATTTCAGTGTGGTTTGTTTCACTGCATTCTGCATGAAATCACACATCAGATGATATATAACATGATGGTATTATTCAAAAATACCAAGATTTAAAAAATCCGAGGGGTGGTGAGGGGTGGAACAAGGTGGAGAGAGGAGATGACAGGGCAGGGTGGGTGGATTGGACCTGGAAGGGGGTGGGGTCTGTGGCACTGGTGCACAGCCTATCTAACCCCCTTCCCAGACCTGATCCATCGACATGGAGCAACTCAGACATCGATATCACTGGTGCAGGTCCGAGTTGACCCATTCCAGCTGCTGGGGCTTACCCCAGGAAAGAGGACAAATGTCCCCTTACCTCTAGGAGACCTCCAGTAGCCAAAATTGCCCCGTAGGATGCCACGCAGCCCATGCTGGTACTGCTGTATCAGTGTGGGGGAATTTAGTTAGGATTGGGCTGTGTGATTTATTATACAGATTTATGGACAGAAAGATCAATAGAAAATATATAGAAGAATTTTTAGTTTTAAGGTACATTATTTTAATTCTTATTTCTTCGAGAATATATTTGGACTCCTTATCTGCCTAGTCCTTGTTCATGGGTAATTCAGTGCTTTGTCATGTTAGATCACTTGTGGATCCTACTGCAGCTGAGTTTCAACAAGAACCCCTGGGTTCTGTGGTCTCCTGGGATGGGAGGTTTTGCCCAGATCCTTCCCCTCTGCCCAGTTTCCTTAGTATGGGATGGTGGAAGTGGATAGATCTACAAATTTCCTCTCACATTCAGCAAGCCAGGGGAGCAGGAAGCAGGAAGGGTTGCCACTAGGTACTATTACCCTTGGTCAGTGTCTAGCTTCCCTACCATTGAGTTTAGCACCAAAAAGCCAGAAGACTGGCAAATGTCTTGATCAGCAGGTGATAATGTAAATCTGGATGCCATGACAAGCTTCACCTGCTATTTTTTTTTAGTGTCAAGCAAATGTGGAAGCCACAGTGCAGATGAGGCTGTTCTAGTGACGCCTCTGCCCGGCACTCACAAAAGGAAGTAACAGCCCAGGGCCTCTATCCATCTTCTACACACTTCTAATCTAGCTGCCAACACAGCAACCCCTTACTCCAAAGATGCTCCTCAGCCTCCTTCTCCCATCTCATCTAAGATAGAGGCAAAGGGTTCTCTTGCTCCATCCTTCCATCTGTGAAGCAGCAACAGAGGATTCAAGAGAAGTCACCACCTGCATCCCCTTCACAGGCCGTTCAGTGGTTCTCTCCTGGGAATGAGCATAAAGAGGAAGCTCTGATAGATACCCTCGCCCACATCGTCACTGTTCAGTGGGGACAGGGAGGAGGAGGCTGAAGTATGTCCTCTGCCTCTATCTTGGGTCACATGAAATGGAGTCACTCCATAGAGTCCTTGTTGCTGTTGGCACTTCAGCTCTTGCTCAGGTGAGAAGCTCCTGTTCTGAAGTAGCTTCTCAGCAGACATTGGAAGAAATGAGGATGAAGCTGGCCCTGAAATGAGCTTCAATTGCGAATGTCACAAACCTCTAGCCTGGACATATTTGCACTTGGAGCCCAGACATGACCTTGCACACACACTTTACAGTGACAGGCTGCTGCTGCTGCTCCACTCTCCAGACCTGTCACATGTTCTCTTCTCTGCAGGGCAACCTAATCCACAGCCTTCCATCTCTGTGACTCCCAGTAATGTGGTTGCTCTGGGGGGAAACGTCAGCATCCACTGTATGAGTGAAAACTACTTACAAATGGAGTTCTATTTGGAGAAGGATGAACGGGAGAGCATTGATGCCAAGGAGGCAGAGCAGCCTGAGGTTATATTTCCCATCTTAAATGCCAAGGCAGAAGATGGGGGGACCTACCAGTGTATATATCATTCTATAACAGGAGAAGGTCCTTGGTCAGTCCGTAGTGACAAAATCTACATCAACGTGACAGGTGAGCTTTTGGCTTAGTCCTTGTGAGTTATTTTCACAAAAACAGCACTAAAATGGGTTTTGCAGTTTCCACATCAATAAGTCACCTGGGAAAGTGGCACTGACTATAACACTTGTTTCATTTCAAAATAGATTTTCCTCCCACTTGAATACCATTAACGCTGCTTACAGGTGATGAATTCTAACAGCAAATGTTCTGCATGTTTACTCAGCTCCATCGCATTTATTAGGGCAAGTCCCAGGACTTTATAGGGTTGCAGCCTATGAGGCTAGGAGCCCAGTCCTATCCCCCTACTCTATAGCTGGCAGCGCTGCCAAAAAGACCCACACTGCATGCTCTGGTGGGGGGGCGGGGCGGAGATCCACCTCAAAGCAAATGGAAGGTAAGTAAAAAACATTTTTTAAAAAAGTATTGGTCTCCTCGCACTTATGCAAGCCGTTTTGGTGTCATATGTCTGAGAGAAAATGGGCAGGAAACTTTTCAAGAGGGGATAAAATCCAGTGTATGAGACTGCTGCGAGATCCACCCTTCCACCCCACCCACTGGTTTCTCCCCATACAAACCCTGTTTCTCTCCCTCCACACCCATGATCCTCCCCCCCTCCACGCCAGCTTACCTGCACCAGAGCAAGTCATCAGCCACAGCAGCGGAGCACTGATGCTGCCACTGTTTTGCAGCAGTGGCTCAAAACTGTTTGCGTTCAGCATGCTCTGCATTTCATTGGTAGCCCTTATTACAGCAGCACATTGTCTGAGGAGACTTTTGGAGGAGGGTGCAGGCTGGGAAAGGGGGGGAGGAGATAGGATCTTGGCATGTGCAGCTGCCTTCAAGATCTTCCTGCTCTAAACCACCCCAGTCATTCCCTGAACCGACTCTACCAGCTACCTACTTGCTCCAGTGGAGGTTCTGCAGCCCACCACTGCTGCCACAGGCTCCTGCAGGATAGGCAGTGAGCAGCAGAATGAGTGGCTGTGGCTCCTGCAATTCTGGCTTTATGCTGGTGGATTACAAGATTTACCAGTGGAAAACCAGCCTAGGATTAGGCTGTGATATAATGACTAGATTCAAGAGCATATATACAAGAGGACTGTAAACTAGCCAGTATTACCCACTGCATTTTTCTTACCTCCAGATCCCAGCCTCATCAAGCCCTCCATCAAGTTGCAAGGGGAGCCTTTTGTAGGCATGACTGTTACCATTGAATGTCAGGGACCAGAGCATAATCTGACCTTCTCCCTGCACAAATCCAGAAGCCACACAGCAACACAGGTAATCCCACCAACAGGAAGCACAAACCATTTCCCTTTCCACACACTGAGCTTGGAGGATGCTGGGAACTACACCTGTCAGTATCACCGCAGAGAGAATCCGTTTGTCTGGTCAGGGCCAAGTGACTCTGTGAAGCTGGCTGTGATAGGTAAGAAGCCATACTTTTGTACACGTGCACAGCTCCTATCATCTGCTTAGATTCTTTCGAAGTATGCACACAGATAGGGGAATGGAGAGTAACAAAAAGACATTCATCAGAGGGCATAGGTACATTATTGTCCTGGAGATGGCAAGAATTGTGAACAGTGGCGTAGCTAAGGGGGGGCCGGGTAGCAACTGCACCGGGCAACAAGCTTTACAGAGAAAACAAGCTGAGCTTGACACTAGTGGACAAAATTGTGAAAACCTTGGTAAGTACAGAGAATACCATCAAGTGATATATCATTGGAAAGATAATTTAATGCTGAATGCAGTGAAACAAACTTCACTGGAATGTCTGTATTCTATCAAAAATTATGGCCAATTAACCAGAAAACTTTATATTTATTTTCTTAATAAATTAAATTTGATTTTGCAATGGAGTTGGAGGGGCTATAAAATCTTCTTTGACCCTGGGTAGCAGATGCCTTAGTTATGCCACTGCCCCATTTTTCACTTTTTTTAAAAGTCTGGGTGTGGAAGTCTGGGTCTGGTATGGGTCTGCGTCTGGGTCTGCGTCTGGGTCAAAGTCTGGGTCTGGTCACTTCTGGAAGTGACGTCACTTCCGGGGCATCATTTTGCACTCAGTACCAGGCTACATTTTCATTGGCTACTCCTTGATATACTTTCCCCCTTTAAAATGTGTACAGTTGTCTCCCATTGGATGAGCAATTGCTCATATAATGATTTGACTACAAGGTATGCAGATTCATGCATTTGACCAAGTGTGTATCTGTGGGTGAGGGAAGAGGGAAGAGGCTGCACTCATGCTGTTTTGGTGGCAGGAGAAGGAGGAGGAACCAATGGGGGAAGGCTTGTCTGGGTCGCTGCTATCTCACAGCACATGCATGCACACTCCTTCCACTTCCTTCAGGCAGGCTCTCCTTCCACTATCCCCCCCCCAGAGGTCTGTCTGCCCAGTTGCTCTGCATGCATGCAAGTGCAGGTATGCCACAGAGGGTGAGGAAAGAGGGATGGGGCAGGGGCAAGCAGGAGGAAGAGGCTAAAGAGCTTAAGCCCTGGCTTGAGCTGCACCCAATATTTGCCCTCAGCAGCACTTGTACCTCACAACAGCAAACATGTACTCAGCAACAATCATGATCCGGGCTGACCCACAACCTCCTGATGCCTGAAGGGGCATGTTGAATTGCCTAATGATGTGCCAGCCTCTGCTTCTCCCACTCTCCACTGTTCTAGTTCAGCACTCCCCTCCCCTCCACATTTCCTCTCCCAATCCGGGGAATGGAAGAAGAAGGAGAAGCAGTGGAGGCAAGTAGACAGTTGTTGTTCCATGTCCAGTTCTAACAGTTACTTCCTGATCTGCATACAGATTTCTCAGGAGACCGATGAGGTAGTCTGGGACTCCCATCTCTTTAAGAACTTGCCACAATGTGTTGTGAGCCGCACAGTCAAAGGCTTTAGCATTGTCGATGAAGCAGAAGTATGTTTTTCTGGAACTCCATTGCTTTCTCCATAATCCAGCAACTGTTACCCTGCACATGCCCGATCTCGTCTGATCTCGGAAGCTAAGCAGGGTCAGGCCTGGTTAGTACTTGGATGGGAGACCGCTTGGGAATACCTGGTGCTGTAAGCTTATACCATAGTCTTTTGAGACTGAAGGTTGCCAACCACCAATCCAGCAAATGTTGGCAGTTTGATCTCTAGTTCCTCTGCCTCTTTGAAAACCAGCTTGTAGTTCTCGATTCACGTGCTGCTGAAGCCTAGATTGTAGGTACTTTGAGCATAACCTTGCTAGCATGTGAAATAAGAGCAATTGTGCAGTAGTTTGCACATTCTTTGGCTTCGCCTTTCTTTGGGATTGGAACGTAAACCGATCTTTTCCAGTCCTGAGGCCAATGTTGAGTTTTCCCAATTTGCTAGCAGATTGAGTGCAGCACTTTAACACCATCATCTTTTAAACTTTTAAGGGAATACTGTCTAGCGGGAATACTGTCACCTCCGCTAGCTTTGTTAGTGATGCTTCCTAGGGCCCACTTGACTTCAAGTTCCAGGATGTCTGGCTCAAGTTCAGCGATCACACCATCGTGGTTATCAGGGACATTAACACCTTTCTTGTAGAGTTCCTCTGTGTATTCTTGCCACCTATTTAATTGTGTCTGCTTCTGTTCGGTCCCTGCAATTATTGTCCTTTATCATGCCCATCTTTGCATGAAATATTCCTGTGATATCTCCAATTTTCTTGAAGAGATCTCTAGTCTTTCCTCTTCTATCATTTTCCTCTATTTCTCTGCGCTGCTCATTTAAGAAGGCCTTCTTATCTCTCCTTGCTATTCTCTGGAAATCTTTTTTTTTTTTTTTAATAAATGGAATACCAAAAAAAAAACCCATCTCACAACAACATACATTTATCCCCACCAATCTGCCAGTGCTCCCCACCCCCTTCTCCGGGAATAATGACCCATTCTCTTCCGACTTCATTCTTTTTGATTTCATCTTCATATTCTACTCAATTTGGATTCCCCTTCCTTCTCCAAAAAGTCACCGATTCTTCATCAGGCATACATCCTTTACCCTTCAAAGCATGCTCCAAAAACAACTTCCATATATCCATAAATACATTTTCTTTCACAACTCCTTTCTTAACTTACAACTCACATGTTCATTTATCATTTATAGCTATATTCCACCTGACTTTGTACCATTCCTCAATATTCAAATTTCTATCTCCTTTCCGATTCCTAGCAAGCAACAGTCTTGCAGCAGTTACCATCACAGTGATTAATTTCTATTCTCCCATTTCTGTATCTTTATTACTAAACACAGCCATCAGTGGGCTTATCAGTATATTCTTACCAAAAATTTCATTAACCTCTCTAGATATCATTGCCTAACTTTTTTCATTACTTCACAGGACCACCACATATGAAAATAAGTGCCAATTTCTTTTTTACATCTCCAACACGCTTTAGTTATATCCTTATTGCACTGATTCAATTTTACAGGTGTTAAATACCATGTCCATATAGATTTATAACAATTTTCCTTAATTCTAACAGATAAATTCTTCATTATTTTTATTCTGTAAACTTTTCCAAATTTCATCACTTAACTCCTCATTTAACTCTCGTTGCCAAACCTTCCTAAGACCATGAAAATTTTTACCTGCTACCTGCTCATTTAAGAAGGCCTTCTTATCTCTCCTTGCAATTCTCTGGAAATCTGCATTCAGTTGGATATACCTTTCCCTTTCTCCCTTGCCTTTTGCTTTCCTTCTTTCCTCAGCAATTTGTACAGCTTCTTCAGACAGCCATTTTGCCTTCTTGCATTTCATTTTCTTAGGGATGGTTCTAGTTGCTACCTCCTGAACAATGTTATGAGCCTCCATCCATAGTTCTTCAGGCACTCTGTCTACCAAATCTAAACCTCTAAATTTTTCCATCACCTGGACTGTGTATTCTTATAATTTAGGTCGTACCTTAATGGCCTAATGTTTTTTCCCTACTTTCTTCAGTTTAAGTCAGAATTTTGCAATGAGAAACTCATGATTTGAGCTACAGTCAGCTCCAGGTCTTGTTTTTACTGACTATATAGAGCTTCTCCATCTTTGTGAAGTGGAGAAGTGAAAGGAAAGTTCGATACTGTAAAGAACAATATTGCATAGGAACCTGGAATGTAAGATCAATGAATCAAGGTAAGCTGGATGTGATTAAACATGAGATGGCAAGATTGAACATCCACATCTTCGGAATTAGTGAACTAAAATGGAAAGGAATGGGCGAATTTAATTCAGATGAACATTATATTTACTACTGTGGACAAGAATCCTATAGAAGAAATAGAGTAGCCCTTATAGAGAACAAAAGAATAGGAAAAGCAGTACTGGGGTACAATTTCAAAAACGAGAGAATGATTTCAGTTCGAATTCAAGGCAAACCTTTTAACCTCACAGTAATTTAAGTCTATGCCCCAACCACTGATGCCGAAAAGGATGAAGTTAACCAATTTTATGAAGACTTAAAACACATTCTAGAACTAACACCGCAAAAAGATGTCCTTATTATAGGGGATTAGAACATGTGGTTTCACCATTCACATGAATAACTTCTCTTACCCAACAATGTCTCTGCTTATTTCTCTGACTGCAGTCCTCAAACACTGTTGTAGTGAGCACTCACTTGATCTTCTTTACCTCAGATCTTCTCTGTCTCTGAATTCCCTGCTGTGAAACAGGGGATATACTGATGTCAAAGTCTTAAAGAAATTAGGATTCAACAGGCCATGGATATAAGCTTCATTTGCTCATGTCCCAGATCACTACCCTGAGTATATTCACACTTGGATCCCAACCTTTACCTTGCACATACAGATGCTGCCCATATTACAGAGACAGGCTGAAGGTGATGCTCCACTGACGCTTGCTCTACCTCTGTCCAAAGCAAGATTTACCCAAGCCTGCCATCTCAGTGAGTCCCAGTGGGGGGAGGGGATATCAGCACCCACTGTACAAATTGAGGTCTGTCTGCAAAAGAAGAATTAGGTCAGTGGTGTCAAACCCATTTCATATGGTGGGCTAAAAAGCATTCGTGACACCTGCTAAAGGCCAGACATGACATCATTAAGCGGTAAGTGATGTCATTAAGCATATTATGGCCATAAATAAGCACTTTGTTCACACATACAAACTCAATAGCTGCAAATGACAGAAGAGAAAATGTGCACATCTTGATGATATTGCCAGTCTTGACACACTGCCTCCCTGCCACAGCCTCTACCCCATTCCTCCCTTTCCAGCACTGACACGAGGGCAATGCAGCTCTGAGGTAAGGGAACAAACATTCCCTTACTTTGAGGAGGCCTCCATGAGTGACACCCAACTGCAGGATGCAGCACACATCCCATTGGCACCGCTTTGCCAGTGCTGGAAAGTACTGACATCAGGGATTAGGATTGCGCCCATATATAATGAATGGATTCAGTAGGACAATACGAACTGTAAACTAACCTTAGGGCTCCATTGTCATTTTCCTACTTCCAGATCCCAAGCTCAAGAAACCTTCCATCCTGGTGCAAGGAAAGCCTGTTCTAGGCAAATATGTCACCATTGAATGTCAGACACAGGGGCAAAGTCTGATCTTCTCCCTTCACAAATCCAGGAACCTCACAGCAGTACAGATGGTCGAGGCAGCAGGAGACACGGGCTCTTTCCTTTTCCACATGCTAAGTTTGGAGGATGCTGGGAACTACACCTGTCGCTATCACCACAAAGGGGAACCATTTATATGGTCAGAGCCGAGCGACCCTGTGGAACTTGTTTTGCCAAACAACCCTGAGCAGCCCTTTCAGCAAGGTAAGGGGCTACACTTGGCATGCCCTCCCTCTTCCCAATCACATCCTCTATCGTTGGAACAGGAATGTCCAGTATGTTGACTGGCAATGGAATACCTTCACAAGGATCTCTGACTGTGCTGTTGGTGGGGAATGGCGGAAGCTACAGCCTAGTTGCCATCAAAGAGTACAAGCAGATAATGGGATGGAGAGCAACAAAGAGACGTCAATTAGAGGGCATATAGGTACATATAAGGCCCTGGAGATGGCAGGAAATGTATTCCTTGATCTACCTTTCCCCTTTAACGCAGCACCAGCGGGTCCATGAATGACAGCAACCACAGCAAGGCAGGTGGGGTATGGAGAGAGGAATGAGATCATCATGACTCAGCTTTTTATCTCTGTGGTGCTCATAGAAAAACATGAGGCATTTGTGCATCAAATAAGTTTCCAACATACAAAATTGGGGGGGTGGGAGGTGGACAAAACACAAGGTGAAACTCACTTGCCAAAGGATTTGGGGGAGAGATAACATTTCCATGGCATGCTTTGCACCCTGCAAAGGGGGCAGTCCCAGAGCTCAGTGTCGGGTACCAGGAGGGCTTGGGCTGGGCCTGACTCTTTCTCCATTTAGCAACATTTGTCTCAGCCCATGCTTCTAATGACAGCCCATTTTCCTTTCTTTTCTTTGCTTCTCTGATCCTGGATACTGCTATTTATACTGTTGCCTCACCGTCTTTTTGCCTCACTGCTATTTATACTGTTGCCTCACTCACTGTCAGTATCACCGCAGAGAGAATCCATTTGTCTGGTCAGGGCCAAGTGACTCTGTGGAGCTGATTGTGATAGGTAAGGGGTAACATCTGGTATTCCCTCCCATTTCCCAAACCTCCCATCCCTCAATGAATTTGGCATTTCCCAGGATTGTGATTGGCAATATCAATGACCTGCCTTTGGTGAAGCTCTTTGTGAGGAATGGCAAAAGCAGCTTGTCATTTGCTGTCAGAAAGGGTGTATCAGGAACAGGATGTGAACTAATGGATAGGCAGGCTGTGATAGGATGAAGGGCATAAGATTGCACCTTTTCCAGTTCCACTATATCCTTTTTGAGATGTAGCAACCGTATGTGGCAGAATGCATATTCCAATATCCATGGCTGCTGAAAAGCAGCCATAAAGCATACTCTGGCAGCACACTGAGTAGTGCACTGCCCAAGTGTCGATGGGAAGGCCAGAGCCTTCCTGCACACATCACTGGAGCGCCAGTCATCTGCCGTAGCAGGTGCACCGGTGGGAGAGGCAGGAGGGGTGGGGGAGGGTGGAAGAGGGTGGGGAAGGAGAAGAAACTGGGTGGTGAAGCTGCAGGAAGGTGTGGACCTGGTGGCGATGGTGCACACCAGATCCTATCCCCTCTAGCAGCAACCTCCCTGATCGCCATTTTCTCCTCAGACCTGTGCTAGCGAAATAACTGTCACAGGTCCAAGGAGACTTGTTAACTCCCCTTTCCTCTCCAAAGGCTCCCAGTCTTCCTCCTCCCCCAGCTGGACACAACATGCCCACTTTTGGCAAAGCTACACCAGTGGGGGGTAGTGGTGGAGAAAAGAATAGAATTGGACTGGAAGGCTATGATAGCTTAGTAGAGAGAGTGCGTTGCATGAGGGTGGCTGGATGAAGGATGTCAGGGCTGGCCCATCCATGAGGCCAACTAAAGTAGTTGCCTCAGGTCCATCTCTAGCTGCTCATGTGCCTCCATTGCTCCTCCTTTTTCTTCCACTCCCTGGTTTGGAAAAAGAAGAGGGCAACTAAGAGGAAGAGGAAATGTGGAGGAGAGTGCTGGGCCTGAACACTGGAGAGTGGGAGGAGAAGGTACTGGCACATCATCAGTAAGTAAGGGCAGCAACAGCCAAGTTACTCTTCTCTGATGTTTACAGATCACGCTTCTGCTGTGACCAACATCCGCCAGAGTGCAGCCGTCTTAGTCTCTCTTGTCTTGGTGCTGATCGTGGTTGAGGCTGTGTACAGCTGGAAGAAGGGGCAGCTGTAAGCAGCCCTGACAGACCTTTCAACCAGGAGCCTTTTTAGCTGCCTCCAGGACACTGTCGGCAAAACCCACAGAACCAACTTCACTTGCCTGCGATGACCAGTCATTCTCCACAGGCCCCAGGAGTTTTATTCTGTGGCAGCTTCCAGGATTCTTTCCATGGGCAGAAATGATTCCCTCATGGAGAAGCTCATTGCAAACCATGTAGGGATCTTCTGGCAGCCAAAGACGCCCAAGGCCTGCCTGTTCTCTTCAACCAGTTGCTGCCTGCATGGATCTGATTTTGCCAGCAATGTCCTGCCCTGACTTTATCATGTCTTGCTGTTAACCCCATGCTTCCCAGACCCTGTCCTGCCTGGATACCAACGTGGACTAAGAAAGTGCCAAGAAAAAGAGCACTTTTGGTGTCCTTTCATTTATCGTTCTACACAACATTGCACTGGATGCATTAGCAATCCCCTCATTTTCTCATTCAATTTAGGGACTTTGTGGTGGGGTGTTGGGTATTGGCAAGGTAATGGGTCTGATTCTCTTACTTTTCTAAAAGTAAGACAAGAGCATCAGAGCTCATTACAGAATTTCCCCCCCCTCCACTGTTCTAGCTCAGCACCCTCCTCCCCTCCACACCTCCTGTTCCCCCCTGTCCCTGGTGCATCTGGACATTTGAAGTGTAGGCAACAGGAGGAGGGAGTAGACGTGGAGGCAGTCCCAAATTCCAACCACACTGTTTTAACCCATTGGACCCAACGTCACAAGTGAGGTGCAGTTTCATCAGACCCACTGAGGGGAAGTCGTGTTTGTGTTCATTTCCTGAAACAGAGAGTGGAAGCAAGAAATAGAAACACCCAGTTCTATTAAAAGTTCCTCTTCCTACAGATGTTGCATTTCCTTAGAGTTGACATCTGGGTCTATCTTGACCTTTCATGGCTTGTGCTGTATTTCTAAGAGTCGCTTCCTCCATCCCATCACCCAGGAAGAACCCCTCAGTGCAGATCTGGCTCTTTCAATATGGAGGGAGATTCAGAACCAAAGCCCTGGGCAGCCTATTAGGGCTGGTGGGTTCCTGATGCCACAACATGCCTGGGTCTAGCCTCCTCATAGGAGAAGCCCATCTATCCTGTATGGCAGACAGGGCCAGCCCATGCATGAGGTTGTACACAAGAAAAGCCAAAGACCCATCTCGTCCCAGGCCTGTTTTTCTCAGTGGTCCATCACCAGCTGCCTCTGGGAGGCTCAGAAGCAGGACTGGGAGGCACACACCTCTTCCATCATAGCTCCCCCACAGCTGGTATTCTGAGACTGTCTGAAGCATCACTGCAGACAGTAGACTGGTGACAGGCTCCCCCCCCCCCACACACACACACATGCACTCCTTCTCTTTTTGCTTCTGGCATCCAGAAAGGGAGATGGGTGGAGGAGAGTGTTGAACTACAGCATTGGATCCAATTAACCCCTGCTCATTGGGTAAGAGGCACTTTTTCAGGAGTGCTCCTTTTTTTTTTAGCAGGGGGAGAGTAACTGGCCCACCTCACCCCAGCAGTGTCTGTTTTAGTGGCTGTCTGCTGGTATTCTTTTTGCATCTTTTTAGATTGTGAGCCCTTTTGGGACAGGGAGCCATTTAGTTATTTGATTTTTCTCTGTAAACCACTTTGTGAACTTTTAGTTGAAAAGCAGTATATAAATATTGTTAATAATAATAATAATAATAATAATAATAATAATAATAATAATAATAATAATAAAGTAATCCTTGTGTTTGAGGTCCCAATCCTTTCAATGCGACTTGAGCCTCCTCTCTCTTTGCCAAGACATTAGGAAACTCAGAGCTCTTCACTTCCTGTAATTTTTTCAGGTTGCAGTTGCAGCCCGCATAGGATGTGGTTCATAAGGCAACGCAGATGGTTAGGGATTATTTGTTCGGTGTCAGCTCATGATTGAGAAGGAAAGGCCATAACTAGAGGCTGAGATCTTTATTTGCAGGACAGTAAAGCTAAGGAGAAGACCCTGCTGACTCCAGGGCTGAGTTCTCAACATGAGGCTTCCTTTCAACATCCTGTTTCTTGGTTGGTATCTCACCTGGAAGGAAAGCTGGAGCAGAAATGCACAACAAGCAGGGAGGTCCTGTGTGAGCTCCTCTTCCCTCAATATCTCTCTACTAATGGAAAACTCTCCTTTCCAGGATGGTGCTTCTCTGGGCAGAGCGTGACGTCGGATGCTGAGTATGGAAAAAGAAAAGAATATGAATATGCTGATGGTTGGGGGTAGAAGGAGAGCGAAATTCCATCTTCCACAGTCATTGTCCTCTCAATACTTGTATCTTTTGGGGTGGTTGAATCATTGCCTGTCCACAGCCTGCTAGATGTGGAGCTCAGACTGTGGTCCCACATGCCACTTATTATAAATATTAATAACAACAGTAATACAAACATTTCTGTACTGTTTTTCAGTGGAAAAGCTCATAAGGTGATCCCCACAGCTGAAAAAAAATGAAGCAATTGTTCTCTCCCCCCAAGGGCTCACAATTTTCACATAGAAAGACATTCATGGTGTTCTTTAAATCAGAATAGAGGCTCCCATTGGCTTTGAATGGAAGCTTCTTTTTCATTAAAAAGCACACTGGAAGTCATGATTTGGCTTATAGCTGGGGCAGAGGGCAGAGTACTAAACCCTCTACCTCTGCCACCATTTGCTTCATTTTGAGCCCAGTCCTATCCCCCATCACACTATAGCAGTGGTTCTCGAACCTTTCTGGCCCGCGGCTCCCCTGATCCTTGTGGCCATTGGCCACAGTTCCCCATCACCTCACCTCAGTTACCCCCAAAATGGGGATGAAGGTGTTATAATTATATACTAGAAACCAAAAAACAGCTGCCAGCACTCTGAGGCTGCAATCCTAAACACACTTACCCGAGTGTAAGCCCCATTGAACAAAATAGGACTTACTTCTGGGTAGACCTGGCTAGGATTGTGCCCTGAGTTTGTTAGCAGCACACCTGGAGGGTTTTGGAAAGGGGGGGAAGTGATGAATTTGCTGAGGAAGGGGAAGACTTTGTTTTTGTGTATCTGCTAATTGCAAACTGAGACCCAGAGACTGTTTGGCTGCAATCCTAACCTGGGATTGTGCTTTCCTGGGAGTAAGTCCCATTGAACACAGTGTTGCAAGGTGCAAAAACCAAGATGTTACAAGGGATCCTAGATGTTACAATGATCTCAGATGTTGCACTGTAATCCTAGGTACCAAAGCAAACTCAGTAGACAGTGGTGATCAAATCCAGGCCTTTATTGTAAATCCATCAGCAAAAGATTGTAAATCCATCCACATCTCCAAAGGAGACTGTGTGCATCAGAAATGGGGAGAAGAGAAAAACCCCAAAGGAAACTGCTTGCACCAGAAGTGGGGAGAAGAGAAGCCTCAAAGGAGACTGCTTGCACCAGAAGTGGGGAGAAGAGAAGCGTGTAACGCCTCCTTTAGCTGACTTTTATTACAATCTGGCGTTCTCTCCTTGAAACACATTTGGAGACAATTCATTGGTGGGTTCAAAACATCCGTTGTTTTATAATAGGCCATCTCATACATCCATCATATACAATATACCCCCAGCAGTTAGCCAATGGCACTGCACTTCAATTTCGCTTAAAATGACCTCACCTATAACCTTGCATGATCCACTGTGGCCTTCATGTGCAGCCCGTGAAATGCAACAAAATTGTTGCTAAAAGGTTGTGAGCTCTGCTAAAACAAAGAAACTGCTATCTTCTGCATTTGCTGTGGGAAGTTGACCTTTGCAATGTGTTGATCCGGAAGTGCTCTGATATCATGTCTCTTTAAACTCTAAAATGTAGTTAGTCTACTAAAACTCAATTAAAATATTACTATTTGTTAGTCACACTTATGTGTACCCCAAAACTGATTTCAAAATGAAAAACAAGGAAATATAAGAAAGCTAAGCTTACTAGTGTTCTTCTATGAGAGCTGGTGTGAATATTTGCTTTCTAGCATGTGTGTGCACAGCTTAGTGCTCTAAAAGTCTTCAAACTGGACTTTAAAGCAATGTTAAAACTTCAAGCCGAATTCAGACTGCTAGATTTTTTTTTTCTGTGCTCTGAAGACAAAGACTTCATTCAAATGTATCAATATTGTTCTAAGAGAACATCTTGTGGCAGGCTGCCCAATCCCAGCCAAATGCTTGTGAGACTCAAGTTGAACATTCAGAGAGAGAAATCAAAAACCATGCTGTTTACATTTCAGGTAAGCATTCCATACCTTAACTAACAGTCCTTGATACCTTCCAACAACAGTAGGACTTACTTCTGAGCAGACCTAGCTAGGATTGTGCATTTTGTCTTACAGTAGCAGCCAACATGGGAAGTACCTCCCCCCCCCCCAAGGCAGGAGGGAAAAGGGGGGGTGGCTGGAAAGGAATGGGGATTTCTATTTTTTAATCAATTTTTGGAGACAGCCATCAAGAGTGGCTTTGTTTCTTTTTTGAAGGGGGAGGAAAAAGAGAAAGGTGAAGATCCTGGGTTAAGCTGACACAGACACCAAGCCTATGTAGGTCTACTCAGAAGTAAGTTCCATTTGAGTCAATGGGGCTTACTCCCAGGAAAGTGTGGAAAGGATTGCAGCCACACAGAGCAAGATTACAACTCGCCCCAAAGCAGATGGGGGCTGCTCACACACATACACCCCAACATGCAGCTGCCACCTCTGTTCCCCCCAGGCAAGACAGGGGGGATGCAGGCTGGGGCATTTGGACAGCCCCCCCTCCACTAAGAGCAGGCTGGACTCCCTCCTTCCCAAGCGGAGGAAAGCACTGCGCTGCCTATACTTACTCTTCCCTCTCAGTTTGAAGCCTGCCTGCAGCGCACCCTGTGCTGATGGGATGCAGCGCCTCTGCCGCTGCCCAGCCAGCCTTCTCTCCCACCTCCCCACACCATGGTTCACAAGCCCTCCCCACCTCACGCTGCCCCACCCACCTCATTCACAGCTGCAGAAAAGCAGCAAGTCAGCAGGCAGCAGATGAGCTGAGCCCAGCAGAGCAGCAATGGCCACCTCTCTCCCTGAGATGCCCCTGGTGGCTGGCCACACCTCCCTAGGGAGCACAGCTTGAATACCTCAGCACTATAGCATGGAACCACACCAAAAAGGCACATGCTGCATGTTATGGGGGGGAACCTGAAGGCAAAACAGAGGCAAATTAACTTTTTCATTTACCTCTGTGTAAGCCTACAGTCTGCCTATGGGGCTCCTGGGAGATATACTAGACATTTGGATGGCCTGTGTGTAATGGAAGATCAGAAGATCATCAGGTGGATGCTGTGGTGTTGACAGCCATTCCATGTTTTGACAGCTGGCTGACAGCTCTGGGAAGGGCAGGGCTGGCTCCACAGCTGTCATCAATCAAGGCCAATGGAGACCTGGTTGGACACCTGAGCTTCATTTGACCTTGATGGGACTTTGAATGAGCTAAGGGGTAGCTCACAGCTGAGCTGCATTTGCACTTAATGGGACACAAAGGATAAAAAGCAGCTTCAGAAGGACAAAAGCAGCCAGGGGTGGGATGTTGACCCAGAGGGAACCAGACCAAGAGGGCTACCTGACCCAGACCTATAGGAGAAGGGGACTGCCAGGACTCTGCTGGAGGACACAAGACTGGGAAGACTGGACTGTGCTTTGGAGACTGGCTTGGAGGCTTCAGACCTTTACCCGCTGAGTTAAGTGGAGTTTTGGGGAGGGAAAGCCTCTGGACAAGAGGGCTTGCAGGGAGTGTCTGTGTTCATAGCAATAAATTTGGGTAGTTCCTATAAAGGAGTTCTGAGGCAGGAAGGGGATTGTGGGTTGGAGAAGGAGTGCAGGTTGGAGGTAGGAGAGGAGACTGGCTTGCTTTATTGATTTGGGTACTCTGACTGATTTGACTGACTTACTTTGGAATCTGACCTTGGACTGTGACTTGGCTTATTGACTTTGGACTCTGTCCTGGATACTCTGACTGACTTTATGACTAATGGACTGCTGGGGATACTGGAGTTTGAAGTGTGGCTGCTGTGACCAAGACCTGCTGAGGACCCAGGGGCTGCTGTAGTGGTGGGAAGCTGCTGGCAGGAGAGAGGACCTTTGCAGGTTGAACAGGCAGGCTACCCTGGAGGTGGGTCCAGCAGGACTGCAGGGCAGAACCAGGGTCATTTGTTGGGGAAAGAAGGGGAGCTAATTTGCTTAAAGTGGGCATAATTCTCCAGGCAGAGAATGGCCTTGGAATCAGGCAAAACACCATAGAGGACCAGGTGTCTGAAAACACAGGACAAGAATGTATGACAAAACTAACTAAAAGCTACAAGAGGGGGCTACATTATAAAAATGGGACCTATAAGAGCATAAAGGTAAAAAAAAAACAACTATATATGCACTTTCCTCCCACACCTCCTCCTTTGCCAGCTCCTCACCACTTCCAAAGCCGGAGGCAGGAAGGGGGGTGTTAAGATCCCTGGATCCATCTGTAATTACCCAGATTTTCCAAGGTTCTCTGGGGTAGTCCAGTTCCCACTAGTCAACCAAGCAACATGCATTCCAGAAACGTATTTAAAAGATTTTATTAACATTTAACCATGTTTGTAAGTAAGGAGGTGTACGTCCCATGGTGTACCCTTGGGGTGGCAAGAGCGGTTGTTGTCAGCTTGAGTTCTGAGTGATGCAGAACCAAAGCTTACATGTTGGTTCAGGGAGCAGGTGCAGAGCAATGATTCAGCAGAATCAGCAAGCACCTGGGACAGGCACACCCTGGGTGTGACCAAGCCAAATACTGATTGGCTGAGCTGACTATATGAAGATAGTCAGGAGGAGCCTCAAGTGCAGCAGTAGGGGAGTTGATGGAGTAACTGAAGAGGCTGGATACTGTATGTATGTGATATTACTGACTTATGGACTGAACCTTTGTCTGTGTATTATTGGAACTGATTTGGATTTGTTATACTGGAACTGACTGCTCTCTGTGCTGACTCTTGGACTGTTAAATGACTACTCTATATGTGATATCCCTTGACCAATACAACTGCTGAAAGTACTCTGCTGTAGTTGAAGTGTTCTTGCAACCTGCTCATATTGGGACAAGACTGGCAACCTACACCAATCCTCTTATAATTTTATACAAGCCCCCCTTAAACCTTAACAGTTGTGGGAAGGTGCGACCAGCAGAAGACGTACCCTATCTGGAGAAGGACCACTGGGAGCACTGATGGTGCTGGCAAAAGCAGTTTATTTTGGTCAAGTGCTTCACATTCATTTTGACCTAGTTACGTCGCTGGGCCCCGAGCCCTTCAAGTAGGCTTTGTTCACAGTTCAGAAAGTCAGAATTCATCCAGCTCTGCTGGCCAAAATAAGTATCAGTCTGAGATGGGGGGGGGGACTGAAAAGACATGGGGCATCAGGAGCTGTGGCGACACCACCCCCAGAGCAGTGGGTGTGGGTCGGGCACTTGGTCCACTTGGAGATTGACTGGAGGAAGGTGGGCTGGTCCAGTATCCTTGCGCCCTGCCCCTAGAGCCCTGCAGTTAGGTTCTTCTGGAGTGGCCCTGCACCGTCAGCCAGGAGTGTCTCTTGCCCCCCCCCCAAGCTGCTCCCAGTGTCTGCCAGGGCACCCTGCTTCTGATCCAAGTGGTTGGGCTGTTCTCCCCCCCAGGGGCTAGTAGTTGGGACTGCCCCTGTAGGGCCTGCCCCCTAAACGGGGGCAACTGATAGGCAACTCCAGCCCTCCTAGGCAAGGCTCAGCTAAGGGCCAGGCCAGGGGCTTGCCAAGGCTCACACCAGCTGTTCCCCAGGAGTCCAAGCCCCAGGAAGAAGCTCTCCTTCTGCCTGCTGAGCTCCTTATGACTCCAGCAGCCAGCCCTGAGGGCTGCACCCCTTCCTGACTTGTCATCAGCCACAGTTGTTGAGAGCGCTCAGACCCTACTTCCTGCCTGGGGGCTGAATCCTGGCAGTACCTATCCCCTACTCCTGAGGAGCCCCTTACTCCTGAGGGCACCTGCACTGCTGGAGCTGACCCCCAGGCAACAGGAGGATTCCTGTACCCCATCCAGGGCTGTCACAGGAGGGTCCTCTCAGCAGTGAGTGGACACAGAAATTCACAGGCAGCAAAGAAAATAACTAAGACAATCAAAAGATCCCAATATCAGCTGAGAACTGTCCACTCAGCTGCCAAATCACATAGCTCAGGTCATTTGCATAATCCCAAATTAATGACATCTGGGACTGTCCTTGTAAATTTCAGGATCATTAAGATAACCCTGGATAGCAGCCACTTGTGAACTCACTTCCTTCCGGTTCCCCTGCTGCAACTCATTTCCTAACACTCGATTTGACAGTTTTATTCTTCTCTCCAGACCCCTGGCCCTCTCTGGCTGACATCAAACAAATTCCCACTTTTTTCCCACTAGATAAACATGAAAGAACTCCTGCATTTCAAGGTATTCAAATATCCCAGAACAGAGCATCTCTCTTCAAAGCAGCATTCCCTGTGATGGTATAGACAAGGAGAAGGGGGAAGAGTCCACCTCCAGGACAAACAGAGTAATTGTGTTTTTCTAGAATATCTCTAATCAAAAGATCCGTCAGCGTCTTAGCTTTTAAATCAGTTGACTTGCAAAGCCAATGAATTCATGCCCTCAGCAACATATAATCTTGGAAGGGGTGAAACTCACAAAGGCAGAAATAAATGATCCCAGTCCAACAAACTGTGGTTGCTTGAACTACACATGAATGTTGAGCCTGGGAATGTCCTCCTTTCTCCCTGAACTTTCCTCTTCCTCTCACATACCTGGCTGGAAAGGAGGAATGCTGCTTTCTCAAACCAGAGTTTCCCTTAATGACCAAAGTAGGGATCCTTGATCCTCCATACAAACCAAGATATCAAACCATTGTGAAAATCTTCCAGGGGATATGTAGCATCTTTGGGTCCATTAGACCTGCCACTGGCTTTAGCATAGTCCTCCCTTTTCCCCAGCTGGATCGCATCAATTGCTTTCTCACCTCAGAACAGTGTCAGTGGGATGGCTACTCAAATGAAGTGTGTGGGATTGAAAGTGATCCATCAGAAAGGAAATAAAAATGAATCCACTTGGGATCAGGCCATTATTATCTCACTGTTAATTGTCTTGTTGTAGTTGATGCTGAGATGTCACAGTTGGAAGGAACACACTGCAGGTGATGAGACATATCTTTGTAGGAGCTGTTTCTTTGTTGGACAGGTTCCTCAAAGAGGTAGATGCAGGACTGAGCCCAGGAAGGATCCTGAGTGAGTCAGGATAAAGTCCAGAAGACATGGTAGTCAACATGAAGTCCAAAGTAGAGGCAAGTGTACCAGTGCAAAGGCAGAACCAAAGTCAGGGCTATTTAAAGCTGCTTCCTCCTCTGACTGTACTTGGCCTCAACCAAAATCAGCATCAGAGCAAGCACAATTAAGATGGCTACTCCTAGGCGAATGCTGGCTTCTGCAGATGAGAGAGCTATAGTTTGCAAGAGAAGGTCACTCAGTCATTTGGGGCAAAGGAAAAAAAAACAGTGACAAGCTGCACCTGCTGAAATTCTCGCTCCTGCACAATTGTTAAAGGTCCAGGATCCCTAAAGCTGAAAGTTTGCCCACCCCTGGTCTAAGGGCTCGATCTTATCCAACTTTCCAGTGCCTATGCAGACACAATACAGCCCCAAGGTATGGGAACAAACATTATCTTACTTTGAGAGGCTTCTGTGACTGCCCACTCACAGTAGCATGTAGCAAAAGCTGCATCAGTGCTGGAAAGTTGGATAGGATTGGGCCCTAAATCATTTAAAATCAGCACAGCAAGTAATATAATAATTCTAAAAACCAATACACAACAAGCTAAAAACACATGAATACACAATTAAAAAAACGGTCCACATAAAGGCAATAAGAAGTATTCTACCCTTACCCAACCCCAAAAGTTACTGTAGATAAAAATGCTTTTAGGACTGGCTGGAAACTCTCTATGGAAGGGGCAGGTTTTAGATTTTCTGGTAGAGAGTTCCATAAAAGTGGTGCCACACATAAGAAGGCCCTGTTTCTTGCTGCCGCACCCCTCACTTCTCCTGGCTGTGGCACTCTCCACAGGCCCCTCTCCCTATAGGCTGTTTAGGTCTTTAAAGGTAATTACCAGCACCTTGAACTGGACCCAGAAACAAATGGGCAGCCAGTGTAGCCACCAGAGCAGTGACTCAACTGAGTCAACCCCTCAAACCCCTGTGACGACATGAGCGTGTTACAATAGTTTAAATGGATGTCACCAAGGCATGGACCACCGTAGCCACACCCGATTGACACAGGCATGGCCGCAGCTGACACACAAGCTGAAGCTGGGCAAAGCCCCCCCCCCCGACACCGATGTCATCTGGGCATCCAGGAGAAACTGTGGATCCACAAGCACACCCAGATTGTGCAAAAGTGCAACACCATCTAGAACAGATTGATAGTCTAATACCTGAATTGTGGTTTCTGAACTAAAAGGACCTCTGTTTTGTTCAGTTTTAATTTCAGCTTTTTGGCCCTCATCCAGACCCCAACTGCCACCAGGCAGGCTAAACAACCCTCCATCATATGCAGGGATTGGGACTTTGAAGAAAAGAAAAAGACATTAATCCATGCGGCTCACCTCTCACGACCAGCTCCACAGGGTCACTGGATTCTGACCAAACAAAGGGTTTTCCTCTGTGGTGATACTGACAGCTGTATTTCCCTGCATCCTCCAATCTCACACCAGGGAAACTGAACTGAGTTGTGTTTCCAGCTGATTTTGTCAACCATGATGCTGCTGGGTCCTTTGATTTGAACAGAGAGAGGTGCAGACCACTTCCCGGCCCCTAGCACTCAATGGTGGCATTTGAGCCCAGAGCAACTGCCTCCCTGGGCCTTATCTTGATGGTAGGCTTGGAGAAGCTGGAATCTAGGGATAGGAAAATACAGTGGAGATTCACCATATTCGAATGCAGCAATTTTCAGCCTTTTTCATCTCATGTCACACTGACAAAGTACTAAAATTGTCAAGGCGCACCATCCGTTTTTTGACAATTGACAAGACACACCATACTGCCAGCAGGGGGACTACATCCCCCAATGACCCTACTAATAAATGATCCTTCCCCAAACTCCCATGCGCCATGGCACGCTGGTTGAAATTCACTGCTCTAATGGAACAAAGCTTAAGTACGTGCAACTGAAATAGTTGCATATTTTCCCCTCTTTACCCTGTTACCTTCTGCTTTCCCCAGTGTGTCAATAGCTAGACTATACTCCTGTCAGATCAAGAGCCAGACCTCTAGTTTCTTTTATAACACCATGTACATAGAGGGTGGTGATACATAAATCAATTAAAAAATAATGATTCTGTTTCATATCCTGCTGATTTTGACAAGACCAAACAGACCCAAAGGCTACCCAGTATAACTGTTTCTGTATGTGAAAAGGTTCTTGGTGTCTTACAGTGCAATCCTATGCATGTCTACTCAGAAGTAAGTCCTATTGTGTTCAATGGGGCTTATTCCCAGGAATGTATGGATAGGATTGCAGCCTCAGCGGACAATAAGTTGAACATGAGCCAGCAGTGTGATGAGGCTGCAAAAAAGGCTAATGCAATGCTGGGCTGCAGTAACAGAGGCATAACGTTCCAATCACATGAAGTCATAGTTCTGCACTTGCCAGACCTCTCTTGGAATCCTGCACCCAATTCTGGGCACCTCATTTTTAAAAGGATATTGTCTCCGCTCACAACAGGAGAGGAAACTGAACGCTTTCCACATGCGCTGCCTCCGACGCATCCTCGGCATCACCTGGCAGGACAAAGTTCCTAACAACACAGTCCTGGAACATGCTGGAATCTCTAGCATGTATGCACTGCTGAAACAGAGACGCCTGCGTTGCTCGGTCATGTCGTGAGAATGGATGATGGCCGGATCCCAAAGGATCTCCTCTATGGAGAACTCGTGCAAGGAAAGCGCCCTACAGGTAGACCACAGCTGCGATACAAGGACATCTGCAAGAGGGATCTGAAGGCCTTAGGAATGGACCTCAACAAGTGGGAAACCCTGGCCTCTGAGCGGCCTGCTTGGAGGCAGGCTGTGCAGCATGGCCTCTCCCAGTTTGAAGAGACACTTGGCCAACAGAGTGAGGCAAAGAGGCAAAGAAGGAAGGCCCATAGCCAGGGAGACAGACCAGGGACAGACTGCACTTGCTCCTGGTGTGGAAGGGATTGTCACTCCCGGATTGGCCTTTTCAGCCACACTAGATGCTGTGCCAGAACCACCTTTCAGAGCGCGATACCATAGTCTTTCGAGACTGAAGGTTGCCAATATATACAATACTTCCTGCCCTACCAATCTGTGAATGGAATTTGTCCTTCCTCTGAAGGAAGCCCATTCATTGTTGTAGAGGCTGGGAAGAGACCGATGGGAGAGGGAAGAGAAGGGGTGATTCTCTCTGCCACAAGGATTGTGCTGTTGATTGAAGGTGGGAACACAGGACAGGTTGGCCCCGCAAAGTAAATTATACAAATTCATATCCCAAAAATCTCAGGCTTCATTTATTTTAAAGCACAATTTCAAGTCTTTGAGGTTTCTAATGTAAAACTAATGCCTGGTCAATGCCAAGTCTCATCTCGGAAGCTGAAGTGGAAGAGTGCGGTAGCCTGGGGTGCCAAATCAGATTTCCATTGGTCGCCTTAGAGATCGCCTACTTCTGTACAATCCGGCTCATCCTCTTGGGTCATCAGAGAAGGTCTTTTTACAAGTGCCGCTGCCTAAGGAGGTACGTGGGGCGGCGGCAGGAAATAGGGCCTTCTCAGCAGTGGCACCGTTATGGAATTCCCTTCCCCTTGACTTAAGAATGGCTCCCTCTCTTGAGACCTTTCGGCGAGGCCTGAAGACCCTTCTGTTTAAACAAGCCTTCTGAGTTCATGGCCTTTTAACATCTTTTCTACATCTTTTAGAATTTTTTACAGGCCTGATTCCTTTATGATCTGCTGCTCTATGCTCTTTTTACCTGACTTTTTATCTGACTACTGTTTTTATGATATCTGTCAAGGTGTTAATATGCTTTTATCTGTTTGTTAAATTATGTTTTAATCTGTTTTTAACCTGTTGTAAGCTGCCTTGGGTCCCTTTGGAGAGAAGGGCGGGGTATAAATAAAGTTATTATTATTATTATTATTTTGAAAATGCACTATAACAATTTCAAAATACACAATTATACAGATTTCAGAGTCCTGCTTTCAGCTGTGCAAAATTTAGATGATCGCAATGCAAAAATTTGCTTTCTAGCACAGAATATTATCCTGGTTCATTATTTCTACAGCACTCCTGGTGGGTACTGTATTATCAGTTACAAGTACCGGGCTTTATCATGTGGCCATTCCTAGTAGATTGCTGGTTAACTTTGCCACCTAGTGATCATCAAGAAGAACTGTAGTCCTGGAATTTTTGTCTCTTCTACACCCACATCCACTTCTGATCAAGACTTTGCACTGCTTGGAGCGGTCAGAGATGGGGGTTCATTGCAAGGCAAAACACCCGACTGCACGCAAAGTTTAGCTTAGGGGGATCATGCTAAATATACCCCTGTGTGCAACTGGTCCTTGACTCACTTGCTGCATTTTATCTGTGTTCTGTTAGCAGCCTTGAAGTGTTTGCAAAATAGAGGGGTAGAATGCAAATGTGTGAAATTAAAAATTAAACATCAATTGTAAGTGTTAGACAACACCACTTTTTCCTTTGATTTATGGATGCAGAAAGTGCAAAATATAGCCCCAAACTACAGATGATGCAGGTGATCTGTGATTCAGATTGCCCACCATTTTTTGGTGTTTTTCAATATTCATAGCAGCCATGGGGTGAAGGATAACAAGGATGGCAGTGCAGGAAGAGAAGGAGTTTAACTCTTTCCTCCATGCCCTTTTCCTTATAAAGATTACTCACCCTGAAACTGCTCGACCAATGAGAATTATTTGCAGCGATCATGAAATTATCTGTAAGTTTTCTTCTACAGGGCAAATAGTAGTTGCTGGAGCATTTAATTGGGCAAAAATGATGGAGAGAAGGGTTAAATCCACACACACACACACACCCGTGCCACAGTGCTACTATAGATTGTCCATCCCACTTCAGTACTACTGTTCAGTGTGGTTTTTAAAAGAGGAAGCTCCTAATCATGAATCTACCACTTCAAATGTCGTTGTAGCTTTAATGTTTGTTTGTGAAAATCCTATGCACAGAAAATAAGCCAGAGCCTCACCGGTTATGTTGATACAAACTCTGTCACTGACATCTGAGCAGGATTGCAGCAGGCTGGATTTAACGCAGTATTGACAGCGGTAGATCCCCCCCATCGGATTGTCTGGCATTGACAACGGGGAATGCAGACTCTCTCCGCTCTCCACTTCCTGACTGCCCAACGCTGGAAAGATGACACCCCTTCTTTGTACAAAGAGAACTCGGCCTCCTGGAACAGCTCGCTCTGACACCGGATGCTGACGTGTCCCCCCAGAGGCACCACCACACTGGGGGTCACTGAGATGGAAGGCCTGGGATACGTTGGGCCTGGACAAGAAAGACAAGTAGCAGTTGGAAAGTGGCAAATCTGTATTCTGAGGGCCAAAATCATGTTTTTTACTCTCATGCTGGGGAACAACCACATCTGTCCTTCACGAAAAAGAAACTGGGGGAGAATAAACAATCTGGATTGGGATGGAAAGTGCGGTAAGCCTGTCTGTTCCACCCATGCCGTTCCTCCACTGAAAGTGGTTCTGCTTTTAAAAAAAATGTAACTCTTAAGCAATTTTTGCATCCTCCTCAAATTTGTTCTTTCATCAGGACTTGACTGTTAGCAGGAACAGGAAAGACCAGAAGGCCATGCTGGGCCCCAAGGACCAAGGTTGTCCCTTATTGCAAAGGATCTCCTCGTGTAGTTCAAAACCTGCACAAGCATTTCTGGGCTGTCCACCATTGAGACTATCCTTGCTGGGTTTTGCTGAGCTAGAACATTGGGAGCAGAGGCTGGCAGAGTTTGGCAAGGGGGGCAGCACGTCTCATGCCTCCGCAGGCATCAGGAGGCTTTGCCACCGTGCTGCATCAGCAATCACAGACTTCTCTGGAGTCTGGTTGGAGTCTGACCCTCAGTCCATCCATTTCAGTTTTGTCTATGGGGCTTTCCAGCATTCCAGACAGCTCTAGTGGAGACATCAGGGACAGAAAAAGATTGATCTAATGCAGGGGTGCCCAAACTCTGGCCCTGGGGCCACTTGCGGCCCTCAAGGCCTCTCAATGCGGCCCTCAGGGAACCCCCAGTCTCCAATGAGCCTCTGGCCCTCAGGAGATTTGTTGGAGCCCGCACTGGCCCTACACAACTGCTCTCAGAGTGAGGGCGACTGTTTGACCTCTTGTGTGAGCTATGGGATGAGGGCTCCCTCCACTGCTTCCTTTTTCACATCTGTGATGCAGTAGCGGCAACAAAGGAAAGGCCAGCCTTGCTTTGTGCAAGGCCTTGTATAGGCCTCGAGCTATTGCAAGACCTTCGTTCATTCATATAAGTTCGTCTTTAATATATTCACTTCTGTAAACATATGTAAATTTATTCAAATTTTAAATGTAAATGCATCTGTGATGCAGCAGTGGCAGAGAAGGAAAGGCTGGCCTTGCTTTGTGCAAGGCCTTGAGTTACTGCAAGACCTTTGTTCATTCATATAAGTGCCATCTCTAATAAATTCATTTATGTAAATTTATTCAAATTTTAAATGTAAATTAAGTCTTTTTTTCCCTGGCCCCCGACATAGCGTAAGAGAGCTGATGTGGCCCTCCTACCAAAAACTTTGGACACCCCTGATCTAATGTATACAAAGCAGGTAGTCTATTACAGAGCTGTGGCCCCCCTCCATAGTGCATGAATAGGGCTGGATAAAATATATTAAAACATAACAAATGCAGAATATAGTACAATTCCTGGGATTCCCTTCAACGTATTTGCATTGGGCAGCCATATCCTTCCAAATCTCCTCCATAAGGGAAGTAGAATTGGCCATGAGTGTGCCATTGCCAACGCAGGATTCCTTACCTGTTTCAATTACCTCCACAGAATCACTTGACTCTGACCATATAAAGGGATATCTCTCACGATGGTATTGGCAGGTGTAGTTCCCTGTGGCTACCAGCTTTGCTACAGAGATAGAGAACTCTGCCATGTCTTCATCGGTGCTCCGTAGGGCTATTAGGTCTCCGGATTTGAAGAGGGCAAATACGAGACGCTGCTGCCTGTCCGGCCAGAAATGGCACTCGATGACCTTCAAACCTAAAGCGTGCTGGTCGCTGGCTGTCACTTTGAGGAGGCTGGGGTCTACGTGTTGGAGGGGGGGAAAGCAGCAAGAATCAAAATGCATTTTATATATGATCTCTATATTCTTTTGTGATGGACACAGCAGTAGACTCATTCAACCCAATCGAACAGTTTTGGTATTTTCTGTTCCAGGATTCTGCAATTAGAACTATCCAAGCACAGGAAGGCCCCAATCCTATCTTTTTCTTCCACCACCACCCCAATGCAGCCGTTCTATATATGCTGCATCCTGTGGGGCGTGGGGTGGGTGGGGGTCCTGGAGGTTTCCTCTGGATAAAGGAACATTTGCTCCCTTACATTTTTTCCCTTACCAGGCGGTAAGCCTTCAGTGCAGAAATGGGTCTACTCGGACCTGCACCAGTAATTTTAATGGCACCAATCTGAGTGTACCCAGGAAGGTGAATTGAGACCTGGAAGGGAGATAGGCTCTCCACAGCACCAGACACCTACCAGGCTGCAATCCGCCGCCATTCCACCCCACCCTTTGTGGAAAATGCAAAACCACATTTAAGTTATGTTTGTGAGTAGAGCACCCGGGACTAAGTCAGGTCCTCACCTGTTATGTTGAGATACATCCTGTCACTCAGATGTGACGATTCATTGCATTAAGGTCTGAAGCAATATGTGCACCAGTAGATTGCCCCATCGGATACCTTGGCATTGGTAATGGGAAATACAGCTCTGTGCTGCCTGGTCTTCTGGATTCCGGAGATGTGCGGAGACCTAACTGTTTGTTTGTGGAGATGAAACTCTGCTTCTCGATACAACTCACTCTTACACTGGATGGTGACACTTTCTCCCAGGAAGACCCTCTCACTGGGGCTCACTGAGATGGAAGGCTTGGGGTAAGACTGTCCTGTTTGAGAAAGAGAATAAGGGTGACATTTGGAAGGTGGATCGTGTGCGACAGTCTGATCCTAAGTTGCATTCTTAGAGCTGCAGTTCTTCCTAAGTTAGGTTCTCATAAGTTTGCCCTCAGGAGACCCTGGTAGAAAAAGAGGGGGAAAGTGGAGGAGAAGCAAGAGGAAGGTTTCATGGAAGGAAGAGCTGAAGGAGGCAAGCGCTCTAAAATAAGCAACTTGTGTTGGGGGGTCTTGCCTGTCGTGTCTTTCATATCAGGAACAGGATGCAAAACTCTGTAAAATGGAAGACATTGTTCCCGAATGGGCACACGGTTAATTGGATTATGGAGAGGCAAATAACAGATAGGAGAATTCAGAGGACTTATGACAAAGTAAACGCTTACCCGTTTGCAAACGGGACCCCCCCACACACAGGTGGAGGACCCCAGAGAGTTACAATAATGCAGGTTTTATAGAGCATTCTAAATAGGGGAGGGGTAACAAGAGCCCACAGAGAGAGGAGAACATCTGTGGGAAAAATAACACATAAGCAGGCAGAAAAACAAAATCGGCAGTCATTAACAGTTCAGGATGTTTGTTTGGGAAGGGCAATTTGACGTGCATCGACACGTTCTTTACAGGCAGGATGTCCATTACTGAAGATCTGGTAATCTATCACACCACTTTACCCTAGTCCGTTCATCTCACACCCTGATTTGTTTATTGCCATCTTGTTCGTCCTTGGAGGCCCATACCAGGCTTATCCTGTAGCCAGCTTGTTTGCTGAGAAGGATGTTAGATGCTGGCTGGTAGCATTCTCGAACAAGGGTCAGAGAGGGGCTTCAAGCCAGAGAATTTGGGCCTTGTGGGCATTTCAATATTGTGAGCTGGGCATTTTGGGGACAACATGAATGCGCTCCAGGACGCAGGTGTAGCTTTAGGTCTATTGGATTGATTGGGCCCAATCACGCCCTGCGCCTGAGGGAGCCCTGCTCTAAAGCGGTAAGGGGATCGCCCGCTGCCACAGCCAACACTTCACTCTACAGCTGACACTCACAAGTGCGAAGAACAAAGCGTCTCTGCTGGTGGGCCCTCCCACTCACCCCCTTTCCTATTGGCCCAAAATTGGGGGGGGGAAGCAGTTGGTGGTCACATCACATCATGTCCCTGCCACCTACTTCCAGGTGCCATGCTTCACAGTAGGTGCCATCAGCCCTGGGCCCACCACTGCTGCTGTTCATCCTGATAAGTATGGGGTGAAGTATGGGGTGAAGTATGCAGGGGGTGAAGTTCCACGAAAAAAGGTTTTGCATTGCGTCCCTCAGCTCCCAATGCAGTCCCTGCCAGGGGTACAGGATCACGGCTAATATTAAAATGCCGTTGTACAAATCGATGGTAAGGCCACACCTGGAGTATTGTGTCCAGTTCTGGTCGCCACATCTCAAAAAAGACATAGTGAAAATGGAAAAGGTGCAAAAGAGAGCGACTAAGATGTTTACGGGGCTGGGGCACCTTCCTTATGAGGAAAGGCTACGGCGTTTGGGCCTCTTCAGCCTAGAAAAGAGGCGCCTGAGGGGGGACATGATTGAGACATACAAAATTATGCAGGGGATGGACAGAGTGGATTGGGAGATACTCTTTACACTCTCACATAACACCAGAACCAGGGGACATCCACCAAAATGGAGCGTTGGGAGAGTTAGAACAGACAAAAGAAAATATTTCTTTACTCAACCTGTGGTTGGTCTGTGAAACTCCTTGCCACAGGATGTGCTGATGGCGTCTGGCCTGGACTCCTTTAAAAGGGGATTGGACAAGTTTCTGGAGGAAAAATCCATTACGGGGTACAAGCCATGATGTGTATGTGCAACCTCCTGATTTTAGAAATGGGCTATGTCAGAATGCCAGATGCAAGGGAGGGCACCAGAATGAGGCCTCTTGTTATCTGGTGTGCTCCCTGGGGCATTTGGTGGGATGCTGTGAGATACAGGAAGCTGGACTAGATAGGTCTATGGCCTGATCCAGTGGGGCTGTTCTTATGTTCTTATCACAGATGCCCTGATGCATGTAAGATCCATTTAAGATATAAGCCAACTCTCCTACCCCTAACATGTTTATATGTCTGGTTGACAACCAATGGGCAACAGATGACTGAACCTTATGAGACTGTGGCTCAATGCCACTATTTTGCTGATGTTTGTGTTCATGTTTCAGTATGTGGACATAGCTACATAGTCCTCCTTCAGTCAAGAGGAAAGAGCCACCACCCTCTCCCCCTGAGATTGATGGGCAGCAGAAGAGAAGATGTTACTGATGCATTATTCTGATACCTGGCCTTTCTTCTATGGAACAGGCCAGTGTCCATGGAGTGCCTGGGTGGCCTCCTGCCCAAGCACTGAACAGAATCAGACCTATTTATCTCCAGCAAGGTGGCTGCATCATTCAACCACGGTGGGGACAAAGCAATGATAACATGGAAGAAGGAGAGGAACAGCAGCAGCGTCTCTGCCAACTTTGCCCAACTTTGCCCTCTGCTGGCTCTGGCAGTTGCAGAAACCGCTGCTCCTTCTCCTCTTTGCACGGCCACTCTGGATGCCCCTGTTCCCTCTTACTTACCTTGCAGGTGTACAAGAGTCAAGTGGTGTGTAACACAGGCTTTGGGGCTGTTCCAGCCGGTGAAAGGAGATTCAAGAGCCCTTTGCCTGCGTCTGAGTCTGAACTGATGAAGAGCATACTAAGGGGGGTGGCCCTCCCAAAGCTTGCCTTGTTCCAACTCCTAGTGAGTTAGAGCCCTTTGCGTGTCTTTTGCAGGAGGAAGAGGAAGGGCAGGGCTCTGTGCTGAGCGTGAAAGAGGAGGCCAAGGAGGCTGGCTGAAGTTCCCAGGCTGCCAGCTTCCGGCTTTACATTGACAAACTAGCTTAAGGATTCTTCCCAAAGGGGGGGTTTGTGAGTACAGGGGCATTCAATGATTGAGGATAGGTGTCCCTGACATCCAGAATCCACACAGTCAAGGTAAATGGACATAGCACTGCAGCACAGCCATTGTGGCAGCAATAAGAGCACCAGACCCCTCCCTCCATAACAGTCACTTAGTACATCTTTCATAATGCATTGTGTTCCCACTTCCTCCTTGGTGCTACCATTGTTGGGAAGCAACTATAAGGAACTGACTGATGAGAACTGAGGTTTGACCAGTGTTCTCAACCAGTGGTATGGGTACCACCAGTGGTACTTGAGGTAGTGTCTGGTGCTACTTGCAGGACCCCTGGACCCCTGCCACTTGGCTGCAAGACCAAGGACACAACAAACAGCAGTAGGAGGCTCAGTTCAGCGGGCAGAGCTCTAAAGCATGCTTTTTCATGCTCAAAGAAAGCCCTCTCATCTACCCTGAGCCTCTTACCGATTGATGTCTGTCGTGTCGTATCTGGGCTGCCAAGCCGGAAGTAACTGGCAATGAAACTGGAGGCTTCTGTGGGCCATTCTGAGATCCGTGGAAGGGTCGTCAGTCCAATGCGATCCAAAAGAGACCTCCCTGGCACTACCAGGAACATCACAACTCACCACAGAGGACAAGGTAGTTTGAGGCACCAATACAATTGGAAACCGCTGTGAAAGAACTAATCTTACCACGACAGCAAAAAGTACATTTTAAAAAACCTTCAGACAAGTGTAACACAGTCAACTGCATTTAGCTTAAAATTCCAGCAATTCTGTTTAACGTATCATTGTTAAAAAAAACAAGTAATCTAGCTTTTGAAGAACAGGCCACTAGCAGTTACCTTTAAGAAGTCAGAAATACATTTTTCTCAGGCATCCTGGGTCAGTGGGCAGTTATGTAAATAGCAGGAATGAGCCTTGATGTGATCAGTCCCACATTATGGGATTCAATTTTGAAGGGATGGTGCCTTTGTTCCCTCCATCTCCCCCAATATTCGTACTGTATTCCCACAGATACTCACCCACAGACACCCACATCTCTCTGGTCAGCCACCCTGGGAACAATAGAATTCCATCAGTGATAACAAGACACCAAGGGTCTTTGATCCCCCCACTCTGCCACTACATCCTTCAGATCCCATTACTGTCCCAAACCTGATACCAACCAAGGAAGAGGATGTTGAAAGAAAGCCTCATGTTGAGACACCTCTCAGCGCAGAAGCCACCAGCTTCCTGACTGTTTCTAGCTCTGCTGCCTTCCAAGTGGAGATCTTAGCTGGACTCGGCAGCTTCTGAAATTCAGCACCGTACCCAGACACAGCGCATCTCCAGAAATGGTACAGTTTCTCCGTACCCCGACGGCACAGCTGCACTCAGTCATCTCCCTACAGGGACTGGCTAACCACACCTGTGATAACAATATGCCCAGCTCACAATATGGAAATATCCCAAGATGCCCAGTTCACCCATAAGGCTCTTCCCTGACCAAAAAGCTATCCCTCTCAGAGAACCAGTTACGCCTCCAAGGGTGAACAGAAAGGTCCTAGACAAGGGCAATCAACAAACGAGGATAAAAAGGTTAGGGTAAAAGGGATGAGTCAGAGTGCCAGACCCCCTCTAACGGATATCTCTGTAAACAAACTGCTGATGTGTATTGAATTGCCATCCTCAGATCAACATCCTGTACTGATAACATGCCGAATGTTGTTTTGGGCGTCTGCCTGTATGTTATTTTTCCCTATAAAACCTGCATGATTGTAATCCTTCGGGGTCCTCCAAGTGGGTGGGGGTCCCGTTTGCAAACAGTAAACGTTAAGAAGTTCTTTGAATTCTCCTGTCGCCTGTTTGATTGCCTCTCCAAAATCCAAAGAACCGTGTGTGTGTTCATTCGGGCTCAGTTTATGGTGCCGTGACTCGGATTGGAAGGCAAGGCTCTGCAAGAATTGAGACGAAGTCACTGTAGGGGACAGCGCACCGCCAGAAGATAAAATGAGTCGGCTCCCACACCCCTTGTGTGTGTCCTGGCGCTGGGTTGTCTCTGAATCTGACTGTCTCCTTCTGCGCAAGAAAGAGCCCAGGAGAACGGAACTTCACCCGCGGGAAGGTACAGCGCGCTTATGTGAGAATTCTCTGTGAGTTCCCAGGGTGGGGACTTTGAAGTTTGAAGGGAGGTTTTAGTGGGAAACCTCAGTGGGGAGGGTGATTGTGTTTGTATTACTGTACATTTTGTTGTGTGTGTTTGCCCATCTCCGTGGCTTCAGAGCAAGGCCACGTGGTTCTCTGCCTGACTGAGTGTTGTGTGATTGAGATACGAATGAGAATATGAGTGTGAGTGTGTGTGTGTGTCAAGGCAGCAAACCCCAAGGTTTTGAAGGATTGGCCATGAGTGAGTCACTGTTTTGGGCAGCCGGTCCAGTTGAGACCCCAGGCAGGAGGCTCCCAGGCAGGAGGCCAGCCCCTGTGACAATTAAGATGAGGCACTCAGAGCCTGGGCCTGAAGGAAGAAACCTTTTGAAATGCATATTGGGTAACTTTGAGTCTCTGGGAAGGGGAAACCCCACCCTTCTGAATGGGCGCATTACTGACCAGCTCAGTACCTTTCAGCAAAAGGTAATTTCCATATGTTGTTAACCAGGTCTCCTTAGTCTCAGGAAGGCATTAGACATTGAATCTTTCCTGAGTTTCAACAAGGCCCCCTCCCTTCTCTCCTCCAAAGTACTCAGTGTTCTGCTTGCCTGCCCCTTCCCCTCAGTGTTCCTGACATCCCTCCCTTTTATCTGCTTGGCAATTTCATATGATGTGTTATGTCTTCCCTTGTCTGAGAGACAAGATACAATTCGCTGTCTTGTTCATGGGTGCTCAGAATCAGGCTCATTTGAACTTAGTGTTTTTTAATGCACTTACGTAAGAACAAACTGCACTGCATGTTTGCTTAAGAAACACAGCCTGCAAGACAATATAGGTGCCCATTATATAGATCAGCAAAACTGAGTCAGTGAGACCCTAGGGGTCAGAATACAAGCTAAAAATGCTCAGAATGATTTAGAGAGACCCTAAAGTATAGTTTCCAGCTACAATAATAACCATGATTTGCTTCCTACCTATTTAGGTAACTAAAAAAGACTAATTGCAGCTGCAACCAACCTAGACAGTTGTCAAAAGTGTGTTTCTCTTTAAATACAACCTTTAATCATTCTTAATAACTTTTGGATTTCACAGGTATGAAATGCAGGAAGTCTGTGCTTTCTGTTTCCTCCCCTCCAAGAGAAAGGAAAGCTAGAGAAACCCTCCTAGCCTTTGTGCCTCAAGGCATGCACAGAGTGCAAACTAGTAGCAATCTTTTGTTTTAACCCTTTTTTGTGTGTGTGTTCCAGCAACTAAGAAGCATTGTTCCTAGGGAACAAGGAAAAAGCCTCTAAATGCCTAACTTTGCAATGGCTATCTTTTGTTTTAACCCTTTTTTGTTTCAGCAACAAGTAAAGACAAAGAAAACAGCATTTGCCCTCCAGAGGACAAATTTACGTAATCTCATTTCCTTTACAGAAACTAAGCCCTGATGCCTATATCTGTATATATTTCAGTTTGGTTTAATACTAATGAAGTATTTCTTTTTCTAATGGAAAGATTGTCATGACAAATTCTTTTAATTCTACTTATGTTCTCCGCTTATAGACATATAAATACTAAAATGTTCTATATGTTCGTTGGATGTGTGTGTGTGTGGTATGAAAGAAGCGCTTTGTCTATCTTTGTTCTTGTTTGTTTTTGACTTATAGTGAAGTCTATCTTAAGTCCACATGACTTCCTTTCTGTAATAGGCCTGATATTCGTTGCAACAATTTTTATTATTTTTGTATATTGAGCTCATTACCATTTTTGGTACCATGGTTCCTTTTTTTCTGTTTTTTAACATGTAAGAGTACTCTTATCAAATGTGCTTTATTTTCACACAACCCCCCCCCCAATCCAAGAGGGAGGGAACATGAAGAATAACCCTAAGATAATTGGACAAAATGTTTTGTTCCATCGATGATGGATATTTTCAAGGGTTACAGTCCCTCAGCAAATAATCTCTTAATGTTAAGCTTTCACCCCATTGTAAAAAGTATTGTGGTGCAATTAGAATTTTGCATTCTCTTAATTCTACTTATATGTTAAGAAAAAAAAAGGGGGGAAGAGAGAGAAAATAGAAGAGGAATGAACTGTGCAAGTATTTGCAGGACCAACTTGTGTCCTCCTTGAAGGAAAAACCCAGGTTCTCTCCAGCCCCCAGGGAATCAAAAGAATTCTGAATAAGAAAAGAAAAGAAAAGGAAAAAAAAAGGTCAGATTTGGCTGACTGTAGTATGTAAAGTTCATGATGTGTTCCAGTTTTCCTCTGTCTTAATGATAAGAAATTGCACTCAATCAGAGGTAGCCCTGGACAACCTGTTTACTTTCTCTGTGGCGAATGTGTTAAAACACCTAACCTTCTGTGCTCAACAAGAATGTAAGCAAAGTCAGCACAGTGTCTTTCCCCTACTGTATTTGTACTGTATTTGTATTTCTGTACTGTTATTACCTCTTCTCTAGTTCCTACAGCAAACCAACCAACAAGCAGGCCACGTACAGCGTTCTGTAACAACACCAGCCCTTTAAGGTTGAACAGTCCAAGAAAAAGAGAGAGAGGGAAAATAGAATTAAGGGCCATGTGGTCTGACCAAAGGAACTTTGAGCTAAGAGAAACTGACTCGGAGTACCAGACATAGCCAAGCAACTGACATATCTCTCTCAAAACAATTGATTGTATTTTCTCAAATCTAAAGAGGACTCCTACAGTAATAGGCTATGAGACAAAGCTTGGCCTGTCACCTTCTCCAGAAGAACCATACACGTACAGAGTGCCTTCATGGTGTTTTGGCAGAAGTCACAATATGTATTATTATTGTTTATTGTCTGCTGTAAATCAATGTCTGTGTGCAGGTTTAAAGCTAGCAGATTGCCTCTATTCCAATATTGCACTCCCTGAACTGCTATTCTCACAATGTTTTAAGTTTCCTATGTTTAGTAAATTGTTCCATCTTATCTTTGTTTGAAACTAAAGCAGCTAAAAGAGTCTGAAGTATGTGCAGTATCTGAACGTTAGATATCAACAAGAGTGTCTAGGCAAAGGACGGTGAGAAAACAAAGAAAGGACATCTGAACATATAAGATCAAGTTCACTAAAAAGTTTTGGTAACAAGGGTCAAAAATAACTTTAACCTTTAATTTATTCCAAGTGCTAATAGCTATGCTAGTTGTGTTTAACTGTTTGAATGTAGGGGCACAAGAGACCTGCACCCTGGTGCCCTCCCTTGCATCTGACATAGCCCATTTCTAGAATCAGGGGGGTGCACATACACATGATCACTTGTGGCCAGTGGTGGATTTTTCCTCCAGAGACTTGTCCAATCCCCTTTTGAAGGCATCCAGGCCAGATGCCGCCATCACATCCTATGGCAAGGAGTTCCACAGACCTACCACACACGGAGTGAACAAATATTTTCTTTTGTCTGTCCTAACTCATCTCTCCCCACACTCAATTTTGAGTGAATGTCCCCTGGTTTTGGTGTTATGTGAGAGTGCACGGAGAACATCTCTCTGTCCACTGTGTTCTCCCCATGCATGATTTTCTATGTCTCAATCATGTTCCCCCTCAGGTGTCTCTTTTCTGGGCTAAGGGAGCTCAGGCGCTGTGGCCTTTCCTCATAGGGGAGGTGCCCCAGCCCAGCAATCACCTTAGTTGCTCTCTTTTGTACTTTTTCTATTTCCAATATCTCCTTTTGAGATGTCTCGAATGTGTTCCAACGCAGAGAAAGTGTACCCTGAAATACACTGCTTAAGAAACCACATTGACCCCTTGAGTATGTGTTTTGCTTTGCTAACTTTTCTTTTCTGCTTTATACTCAGAAATCATGAGGGCTTTACCATTATCATCTGCAGTGAGCTCCCAAAGCAGGGTCGGTGCAGCTAACTCCAACCAACACATCCACTGGACAAGCTCAAGCAAGTCCAGAGCTACATGGACCCAACTTCCAACCAATGCTGGTTCAGACCTAAAGATGGTTCCTGTCTGTGCTCCTCTGAACTGAGACAAATGGTGGAGGCAACTTGGCTGCGAAGGCGACCAGACCTCTTTTCCTCAACCTGTGTACACTCACTGAAGAAAGAGATGGCAAGATAGAGGTTACACCTGCCCCTCGCCACATGCCCCCAGATGAACAGATGGAGATTCAACATGGGAGGTACAAGCTTGTCAGGTCACTGATTATACACTACGTCGCCTAGAAGACAGCTGCTGGAAGATGAAGAACACCTTGCTCACCTGATGCTGAAGAATATGTTGGAGTTGGACCTGCTGAGGGGACTCACGGCTGATGAATAATGAGTTGTTATGAGCATGTATGATTTCTTTGGATGAAGTTGTTTTAGTGTAGCATTTTTATTTCCTATTCTTTCTATTATTTTCCATTGTATCTTCAGTTTGTGTTTGCTTTCCCGAATGTAATTCCAGTAACTTCTGTATTTTGTACCAAAACTTTGGATTATATCTGTATTTAGCATTAACTTAGTTAAACTTCACTTGAAAGTTGCTAGACAGGCTCTGGCACCAAGGAGCTAATATGCATTTTAGCTGACACTGCTGGCCCAGTTTACCTGCATCCTGGGTAATTAAGGAAATTCCCTCCATTCATACCTTAACTTTCACTAATTTGCTAAAATTCCACCTCTTTTCTGTCCCCCTTTCTCCTTTCTGTTTTCAGGGGGGAAAACTGATAACAATATGCCCAGCTCACAATATGGAAATATCCCAAGATGCCCAGTTCACCCATAAGGCTCTTCCCTGACCAAAAAGCTATCCCTCTCAGAGAACCAGTTACGCCTCCAAGGGTGAACAGAAAGGTCCTAGACAAGGGCAATCAACAAACGAGGATAAAAAGGTTAGGGTAAAAGGGATGAGTCAGAGTGCCAGACCCCCTCTAACGGATATCTCTGTAAACAAACTGCTGATGTGTATTGAATTGCCATCCTCAGATCAACATCCTGTACTGATAACATGCCGAATGTTGTTTTGGGCGTCTGCCTGTATGTTATTTTTCCCTATAAAACCTGCATGATTGTAATCCTTCGGGGTCCTCCAAGTGGGTGGGGGTCCCGTTTGCAAACAGTAAACGTTAAGAAGTTCTTTGAATTCTCCTGTCGCCTGTTTGATTGCCTCTCCAAAATCCAAAGAACCGTGTGTGTGTTCATTCGGGCTCACCTGCCTTCAAGCTGCAGCCACAGGAAGCCCTGAGGAAGTGGACAGGTCTCAGACCAAGACTCTTACTCATTACACTTAACATAAGAACATAAGAACAGCCCCACTTGATCAGGCCATAGGCCCATCTAGTCCAGCTTCCTGTATCTCACAGCTGCCCACCAAATGCCCCAGGGAGCACACCAGATAACAAGAGACCTGCAAGGCTTCCTGGGAATTGTAGTTAAGAACATAAGAACAGCCCCACTGGATCAGGCCATAGGCCCATCTAGTCCAGCTTCCTGTATCTCACAGCGGCCCACCAAATGCCCCAGGGAGCACACCAGATAACAAGAGACCTCATTTGGTGCCCTCCCTTGCATCTGGCATTCTGACATAGCCCATTTCTAAAATCAGGAGGTTGCACATACACATCATGGCTTGTAACTCGTAATGGATTTTTCCTCCAGAAACTTGTCCAATCCCCTTTTAAAGGCATCCAGGCCAGATGCCATCACCACATCCTGCAGCAAGGAGTTCCATAGTCCGACCACACGCTGAGTAAAGAAATATTTTCTTTTGTCTGTCCTAACCCTCCCAACACTCAATTTTGGTGGATGTCCCCTGGTTCTGGTGTTATGTGAGAGCGTAAAGAGCATCTCCCAATCCACTCTGTCCATCCCCTGCATAATTTTGTATGTCTCAATCATGTCCCCCCTCAGGTGCCTCTTTTCTAGGCTTTTTATCTGCCCTTCTTCCAAGGAGCTCCGCTCAGTGTACATGGCACTCTTCCACCCTATGCCCCATGGCACAACAACCCTATGAGGTAGGAAACTATGAGAGAAAGGGGGAATGGCACTGACCTTCATGTCTGAGTACAGATTTGGAAAAACCCTTCATCTCTCTCTGGTCCTGCTCAGGCAAAGAAACTACTATACCTGGCTTGGCGCTGTGGCAAAATATTCAGATGTTGTTCCTTGATGGTAAATGGCACGTAATAGAGAAAATAATCTGCAGAGCTCCCAAATCATCTGCCTGAGGTGCACTGCCCACCCTCAGTCATGCAAGGCACTAACGGTTGGGAGGGATGCTCTTGGGAATAAACCAAAGCCTGAACTTTCTGGAAGGCAGGGAAGCATGTGCGGGGTGTGTGTGTGTGTGTGTGTGTGTGTGTGTGTGTGTGTGTTTGCATGCCATGAATTGCACAGGCCTGACTTTTCTGTCCTGCAGAAAGAGGAAGTCTCCACAGGGTTGGGATTTATGTCCTCTTTCACTTTCTTCTTGCGGAAATGGCATATTCAGTGACTGTACTTGTGACCTCCAAAACGACCTATCCTTTTGAATTCAGCGGATGAAACATTGTGGTTATGAGTTGAGACGCCTGGGATGGAATCCATGCCAATTGCCACCTCCGCCTCACCCACCCTATTCAGAGTTCATTTCCCAAATGAGAAAAAAATGGTTGGCAACCTTCAGTCTCAAAAGACTATGGTATAAGCCTACAGCACCCAGTATTCCCAGGCGGTCTCCCATCCAAGTACTAACCAGGCCTGACCTTGCTTCGCTTCCAAGATCAGACAAGATCAGGCATTAGATGGGGGTCTTAAGTCTGCCTGGCAGTCATACTCTGTAGCCTTAGAAGCCCTTCCTTCTCAGAGCAGAAGTTTCAGGGCTCACTGTGATTTCTCTGTAGAGAGATGAAATTCACTGTGCATATTTTCCAAGGCACTTTTCTCTATATGAGTAAATAAATTTAGACCTGTTCCCTGTGCTCTTGTTTTGTCTCCAATGAAAGCTGCCCCTTCTTTAAATGGAGTCATTCCCAACCTTCTTTCTTAACGGAGCATATTTTGCTGCTGCTCTCAGTTCATTTAAGATTCCTCCTTCCCTACACCAGAATATGAAATAAATGTGAAAAATAAAGAGGTTTCTCCACCTATGCCTCTCATTCGGAGTCCCCATCCATCTCTATATTATTTCTATATGACACTGGCACAACACTGTCAATCCACCTGCAATAACCCATCCGGCCACCCACCCGCATCTCCTAGTCATACCCATCATTCCCGCACAATATGGATGAATACAAACCATTTACTGTTGAAAGCCTAATTTTTCATCACCCCTGCACACGTCCTCTTCCCCACCTTCTTGCTTCTTTCTATTGTTAATTGCCAATTTCTATTGTCATCATCCACCCATCCACCTTCCTCACAAGGGCACAATCCTAACCCCTTACGTCAGTGCTTTCCAGTACTGGCACAAGGGTGCCAATGGGACGTGTGCTGCATCCTGCAGTTGGGTGTCACTCACGGAGGCCTCCTCAAAGTAACGGAATGTTTGTTCCCTTACCTCGGAGCTGGAAAGCACAGTGCTGGAAAGCACTGACATAAGGGGTTTGGATTGCCCCCAAAATCACTTAAGGAAGGCTGAAATGTTAAGTACAGGTATTTGCAACTCCTAGATGTTGTGCTTCAACTGTGGGAAACATCCCCATCTCAGAGGAGGGCAAGGCACCACAAGAACGGGTATGAAGTTTGTAATGGACTTTGAATGAACATGCCAACATATGACCATTTCAGCAACTCTTCATTTCAGCAACTCTTCAGCAACTCTTCATGGACAAAAAAAATCAGCAGCTATATTGCGCATGATACATGAACTATCTTTCTGGATACTTTTAGCAAAATTTCCCCCTAGAATGTTTATATTCCTCATTCAACCTTAAGGGGTATGTTAACCATCTGACATGTAAACCAGTGGTGGACCTTGGGGGAGTCAGGGGGGTAAAAATCCCAGGCACCATGCCTGTGGGCCTTGTGGGGGTGGCACCACCCTGCCTGCCACGGCAGTGCTGCCACTGCTTCTGCATGCCCTCCTGAACTGTTCCAGGGACAGGTGAAGCCCCACACTGTGGTCGTGGGCGCTCCAAAAGCTTCCAAGGACTCTGGAGCATCCTTAAACAGTACTTCTTTGTTGGAAAACCAGAAGTACTGTTCAATGGTGCTCTGGAGGCCTCAGAAGGCTTTGGGAGCACTCAGGAATGTCTCAAGAGGCTCCATACAAAGCTGGGTAAGTATGCCCTGAGGGGGCGTTGTGGGGGGGGCGACATGTTGTGGTCCTGTGCTCCAGGGCAGCACAGGGGCCAGGTCCACAACTGCCTGGCATCACTCTTTGCAACTGGGTGACAAAAGCATTTTTCTTACGAGAGAAAAGTTTCATAGGATTGGCTACAGCTGCCCACTTATGGGAAAAGACATTGGAGAAGCAACTAACTCAGGATCTCTCTCTTGCCATTTTTGTTGTCTACCTGTTATGGCTTAGTTGTCATTTAAATTTGATTTTTATCAAGTCGCACTTTTAGCTGCTAAAATGAGCTGTTATAGCCATAGAGAGAGTTCTGTTCCTTACAGGTATATTAGACAGGGTTGGGACTGATCAAAATCAGATCTGTAGCAAGAGAGCATAGAGACTGGAAATACGTGATTGAAGACAGTCAAGATAGGGTCGGCATGACACAGAATACTGCCTGATGCCGTCTTGGGTCTGTTGCCTTTGCGCTAGTTAAAAAAACCCACCAAAACTCTTACTGTTCCTCACATACTGCTGTGGAATCAGAAGTTCTGCACTCCCAGGTTTGATGGCAACGTGCAAACATCACACTAAGGAGGGGGGTTGATCTGCTTCCCACTCCAGTAAGTGGGAAGAGGAACATGTGGTTTGCATTGGTGGCACACTGGAGAGAAGTGGCAGTGGTGGCAGACTTGGGATGAAAGCCCAATCAGACCCTCAAAATCTGTTGCTGATGCAACCCACATCAGGTGTCCTCATGGATGGGCCAGCCATGTGTCTAAGCAGGAGCAACTGGGCCACTGTAAAAGACAGAGGCAAAGTACAGCAGGCCCTCCTTATCTGTGGTCTCATCACCAGCAGATTTGAATTTGAATGTTGAGCCCATAGCTGAAGGTTCTGAGTGGACCTCCCAGATATGACCGGAAGTGACTTTAGTCATGTCTAGAGATGTTCAGAGGCATGAAAAGGCTTTACACTGCCTCCCCATGCTTTAGAAGGCCTCCCGGACGCTATTGAAAGGCATTTTCAGTCTCTGGTGCAAACCAGAAGCGGTTTCCAGTCCAGATTTAATTATACATGGAATCCTGTGTCCATGGGGGGGTCCTGGAACAGATCACCTTCAGATACTAAGGAGCGCCCTACAGGTAGACCACAGCTGCAATACAAGGACATCTGCAAGAAGGATCTGAAGGCCTTAGGAGTGGACCTCAACAAGTGGGAAACCCTGGCCTCTGAGCAGCCCGCTTGGAGGCAGGCTGTGCAGCATGGTCTTTCCCAGTTTGAAGAGACACTTGGCCAACAGTCTGAGGCAAAGAGGCAAAGAAGGAAGGCCCATAGCCAGGGAGACAGACCAGGGACAGACTGCACTTGCTCCCAGTGTGGAAGGGATTGTCACTCCCGAATTGGCCTTTTCAGCCACACTAGACGCTGTTCCAGAACCACCATTCAGAGTGCGATACCATGGTCTTTCGAGACTGAAGGTTGCCAACATGACATGACTGTATCTCCGTTTGCCTGAAGTTCATCCAAGTGTAGCACTGCAAGCTCTGGTAGCACAGTGTAACATAAAGCCATTTCTGCCCACAGAAAGATACTGGGATGCTGCCACAGCATTAAAAAAAAAAATGAACAACACGAACAAAACTTGACATGATTCATAAACACAGCAGGTCCCCGTGATGCCTCTTTCGCTTTCATGGAGAAGCTGGTTCCTGTGCCTTGTCTTGCACTTGGACAGAAGGCACTTGGCTGATGGAATAGGTCGACTGTGGGAAAAGCTGCCCCTTCCTCCAGCTGTACATGGCCTCAGCCACTATCAGCACCAAAGCAAGCAAGACCAAGCCAGCTACCCCCAGGCGGATGTTGGCCTCCAAAGATGAGGTCCCTGTAAAAGTCGGAGACAGAATCGTCACTAGCATTCGGGGATGCACTGTGCAATTGTAGTAACATACGTATATAGTTCTGGTTATTCCCACTCCTGCCTGAATTACCTGCTAGGCTCTGCCATCTAGTGGTCAGCAGGGAGAACTGTAATCTTGTGATTCCAGGTTGCCTCTTCTCTAGAGCCACAAGGCCATCAAATTTTTAGAGAAACTTTTGGGCAGCTGAGAGTGCTAGGGGCAAACATTGGCAGTGTGGCAGTGTTGGTGTCCTGGATTGATCTGAACCAACCTCATCCTTCCCATTGGGGGGAGAGAAAGACTTGAAGGATTGCTGATCTCTCTCTCTCTCTCTCTCACACACACACACACACACACACACACACACACACACACACACACACACACTTGTTCAGAGCAAAATAGTTTTAAAATTGGAAGTGTACTGCTGCCACCACTGCCCTCCAAAACATTTTCACACATTTGCACTTCCTCCCTGCAAAAAAAAATGGGTGACATGGCCTCTCCATTTACTGCCTGAAAATGGGGCAGTGAATTTGGGGTGGTTATTTTCACTCAGTCCTAACAGCAAGACATCCCCCACCATTCCCAGGGCTTACTTCCATGTCTGTGCCTTCAGATGCCTATCCAGTTTTATTTCAAAAGCATTTGCTGATGACTTCTTTACTCCTGCCATTCCCCATAAGAGTTCCACCTGACGTGGCAATGGAAAATGGGAGGGAATGCCATGTTTGGAACCTTACCGCTCAAAATCAGCTCCACGGGGTCACTCGGCTCTGACCAGACAAATGGACTTCCTCTGAGGCGATACTGACAGGTGTAGTTCCCTGCATCCTCCAACCTCGCAAGGGGGAAAAGGAACTTAGCTGTGATGCTCGCTGGTCCTACCGTTTGTGATGCTGTCTGGTTCTTTGATTTATGCAGGCTGAAGCTCAGACTATGCTCTGGTCCCTGGCACTCAATGGTGACATTCATGCCTGCAGCACTCTGTCCCCTTGGTCTCACCTGGATGGAAGGCTTGGGGAGGCTGGGATCTATGGGTAAGAAAAATGCAATGACATTCAAAGAGGGTCACATTACCCTGTTGAAACAACTTACAGAGAATGTCTTTCAGTTTGGAATACCACATTTGTGAATTATATCCAAGTGTGACATAAAGGTGGGGGGAAAGCCATTTTCAACTCATTTTTTTTGTCATTGGGCATTGCAAAAGTCCATGATGATGTCATCCGTGAAAATGGCATACAACCCAGGCTGCTCTTGAAAGCACCTTAAAAACTGGCAAACCAATTTCTGCTTTTGGAGACTACAGCCCACTTGATTAGTGGACTGGACCCTCGTCCACAAAATCTTATGCCAAAACTAGACTGCGATCTTATACACATTTACCTGGGAGTAAGCTGCATTCAAATCAAAGGGACTTACTTCTGAGTAGACATGCATAGGCTAATGCAGTAAATTTGCCAGTCTTTAAGGAGATTTAAAGGGGATTCAGAGTTGAGTTGTTGGCAACCTTCAGTCTCGAAAGACTATGGTATTGCACTCTGAAAGGTGGTTCTGGAACAGCGTCTAGTGTGGCTGAAAAGGCCAATTCGGGAGTGACAATCCCTTCCACACTGGGAGCAAGTGCAGTCTGTCCCTGGTCTGTCTCCCTGGCTATGGGCCTTCCTTCTTTGCCTCTTTGCCTCAGACTGTTGGCCAAGTGTCTCTTCAAACTGGGAAAGGCCATGCTGCACAGCCTGCCTCCAAGCGGGCTGCTCAGAGGCCAGGGTTTCCCACTTGTTGAGGTCCACTCCTAAGGCCTTCAGATCCCTCTTGCAGATGTCCTTGTATCGCAGCTGTGGTCTACCTATAGGGCGCTTTCAAATATATATGTCTTAGTCAGTGCAGCTTTTCCACCTTGCTTTACAGGTGCAGAAAATATAAAAGCCAAATGTGGTGACTTGTGTAAAAATAGCATGCAAGGCCTGAGCCAGGCCCTCACCTGTTATATTGATATAGACTCTGTCACTTGACTCTGACCACTGTTGCTCACAGGACAATTTGGGGCAATATGTGCACCAGTAGATCCCCCCATCTCTTTGCTCAGCACTGACAATGGGAAACGCCACCTCATCCTTCTCGGCCTCCTGGGTACCGAGAGTATCGATGTACGATGCGTCTGCTTTTTGCAGGTAGAATTCCATTTGCTGGTGGCCTTCGCTCCTGCAGTGGATGGTGACATTTCCTCCCATCACGACCACCTCACTGGGGCTCACCCAGATAGAAGGCTTGAGAAACGGTTGTGCTGAACAAGAAAAAAATCAAACAAGAGTGAGGTTTGGATGGTAAAATGCCAGGTTATAAATGCCCCTTTGTACATTTGCCCTGCTCTGAAGTCTGAAGCACCTGATGCTTCTCAGAGGCTTTCATCTTGCTGCAAGTGTAGGTGCTGGGACCAGGAAACTGGAACAGCACAAGGAGGACAGGGGAAGTACTCAAAGAAGTCACACGAGGGTTTCTGCTTTATCTGCCACTGGATTTTAACAGCCTTGCCAAATGTGCCTCTCCTTTTACTAATCAGTCACTGCCTTTTGTTTCTCCCTTACATTTTCCCCTCCATTGTTTTGATTTTTCAGTCTTTTAATAAACTACTTTGACTTTGACGGCTCAGTTTGCTTAGGAAGGAGCAGGCCATGACAACTCCCAGACCTTCATGCTCCACCACTGTTGGGGACTCTCTGGATTTTAAGGCTCCCGAGTAACCTGGGAGGGAGGTTTCTCCCATGGTGGCCTCCTCCTGCCTGAGCTCTCTGGCTTTGGGTAGTGGCAGCAGAAACTGTTCCCTTCTCCAATCCAATCTTTTATCCAGAGAAAAGGGTGAAGCAGGGGGAGTAGGAAGGGTGGTACCATCATTAAGCACCACTAGATGCTTTATCCTTTATCTTCCTTCTTAGTTCCATCCCTCCTTCCTATTTCTATGACAAACCACAGAGCTGAATGAGAGGGGCATCCATCCCAGCCTCCTTTACAGAGCTCAGCTTGTTTGCATACTCAAGACATGGGAAGTTCATCATGGCCTGGAAGTTCAAGGAAGTTCATCATGGAAGCTCAAGGGCTGATGTGCATGTCAGAGCTTCTGTTGATGTTCACACTACTCCAGCCAGTGAATTATGAGCTCTTTAGTGTTGGCACCAAAAGATGCTTCCCTGCAGGGACGGCAGGGACTGGAGCAGCTGCAAGAGGCCTGATCCAAATCAGAACTTTAGTGGGATCAAAGGGTTACCTTCTCTCTTCCACCCTGCTCCCAATCCAGATTAGGGCCTCGGGCAACTCCTATTAGCATTTTAACCCACTTTTGCCTGGCTCACAGGTATATGCAACGGTGGGCAGAAATGGCTTAAAACAACCACATTGGCCCCGATCACACAGACTACTTATCATCTAGTTTTGGACTTGCACTGAGGTGTATACTAAGTGGAGAGATTTTCCCCAAACTTTTGTCATTCTTCACAGTGGGAGGAAGGGACTCACACACTACTGCAGTGTGAACAATAGCTTGATATTCAGGAATAAATAGATGAAGCAGCTTTTCAAATCACATAAACAATGATCACCACATGCTAGCTACTTCATAGTTAAAAGCACGATTTCGGAGGTCATAGAATATGGAGAAGATGTCCTTGAGGTCATCTAGTCCAACCCCCCTGCTCAGCACAGTGCAGAACATTTGATAAGCCAGCAATTCTGCAAAAGCAGCAACCATCGCATCAAGCACCCCATGCTAGCTAGTGTGCAATTTGGCACTATCATCAGCAGGAGAAGAAGCAGCCCTATAAGCAAGTTAACAGATATGGAGCACCAGGTTAGCATCTCACCTCTTTGAGGTTACTCTGGATCTACCTTTGGGGAAAAACTGGGAATCTATATGGCATTGGCCAGAGGGGACAGGGAATATGGCCCCTGCTTTTGTAATAATGGCACAGAACAAGGGCTTTTAGCAGATGTTGCCATTGTGCAGGGGGAGAAGATATTTGGTGGGAGAAGGCCACAGCATTTTGTTCCCCTTTCACCCCATTCATCACCCCTGGTATTAGTATTCAGTTGTCTTCTGATACTCACTTCCAGACAGCTCCCACTGCCCAGTCAGCCACCATCCTGGAAAGGAGAGGATTACATTAGCGGCAAGTTATCTGAGCAACAGGATTCAATACTGAACCTCCCACATGGTCACTCCACACCGCCTTGTCCCACCTCCCTGCCATTGGGGATACTAACCAAGAAAGAGGATCCTGAAAGAGAAACTCATGGTGAGGGCTATGTGGTGTCCTGGTTGCTTCTGGTTCTCCAGTCTCCAGAACGAAGATCGCAATGAAGGTGGCAGCTTCTGAAATACAGGAGTGCTGTACAACTCTACTCTTGCCCCTCATGTGTAGTAATTTGCAGCCTGACAGCACTGTTGACTCTGATCAGTAGTCCACTATGCTGGCCTTATGCCATCAGAAAGACCACATCCTTTTTCAAGATGTGTATGCAGCAGCAGCCAAAAAAAAAAAAGCTAGAGGAAGTGAACCGTTCTCTCTTTCTCTCAACATCCACATTTACAATTCTGTGAAAGTTCAGCATGTACTAGATCCTGTGTTTCCTGATTCTTTGCCAAGGGGAGGAATTCATCTTTGGGACCAAGGGGGATCTGAATTAACTGAAAGGACTGAGACCTCAAAGCAGAGGTGGCCCAAGAGGTTTTCTCCCCTCAGGTAATGAATTGAATGGTGGCCCCCATTCTCACTGGTTTCCAACTGTGATCTGTGGACCACAGGTGGTCTGTGAGATCCTGAGAAGTGGTCCACAAGGTCTCAGCAGAAAAAAAGATGGCCTTTGATCACTTCCAGCATTTCACTGAGCAAGAGTTCTGCCACGGACCACCAGAGAGAGCAGAGAATTGACCAACCACAGCCAGCACTGAAGTGTCAGCTATGGCTTTGGTTGGTTCATTTCCAACCCTCTCTGGTAGTCTTTGGGGGAGTGCTAACTTGGGAGACAAGTTAATCAATCACCCACAGCCACAAACAAAAGTAGCAACCCACAGATCTTCTCTATCAATAATAACTCTAACAAATCTCTAATAGATCTTCTCTAATTATTACAAATTTAATTGTATTTTTTGTGTGCAGGGGTGTGCGGTGCAGGGTTGCATGTGGTCTATGACAATTCTAATTTTTGCCTCAATGGTCTGCAGGTTCTTAAAAGTTGGGAACCACTGGTCTAAACATAGATGGAACTTTGAGTTAGGGAAATATAGGTAGGTGGAGGAACTCTGTGACAAAGCAGGAAGACATGAGTTGATGGAACAGCAACCAGGAGGTTGTACAACAGCAAAGGGAGAGCAAGAGAGTGCAGGAAGGACATGGAGGAGGTTAAAGAAGCATGCTCATTGCTAAAGAATGTGCTTTATGCAACTCGTGATTGACGCGAAACTGGTAACAAGCACCTCTTGCAACACACAGCATGTTAAAAATAATTTTAGAAGTACTAATTTTGACCATTTGCTACTTCTTGATAACTTAAAATCTGTCTCCGGGGTGGCTACCTCACTCTGCCTAATGAATGAGCCTGCTCTCCACTGGGAATTCCTTCCTTGGTGATAGGAGACATTCTTATGGAAATAAAGTCTGGCATTCCAAGGCAATGGAGTCTGTTTCTTTTGCAAGACATGAGTGATAAATATACACCCAGTTTAGGAGAAAGAGGAACTCTTCTCAGGATCAGCCTTTGTTTTGGTTTTCAGGAAATGGAGTTTAAGTTGCCTAAACCCATGTCTCTTCCCCTTCCCAAGGAAAATGATATACCAGCTGTGACTTTTAAGCTGCATGTTTAAAAGTTCAGATCCTCAAATTGTGCTCAGACCTGCTTCTCCCCCATTGCTTCCTTAAAATCGCTTCTCAATATCATATCTTAATATGTTGGGCTTTGATACAAATTGCTTGCTCCATTCCGTACAGTACGAAGTCAAGTACATTTCAGTCCTTCCTCTATTTACCTCTCCCTCCATCCCTTCCCCCCCACACTGTTGTTTCAATATCTCGAGATTGTAAGCACAATGGGGCAGGGACCTGTCTTTCCATTCTGTACAAACCTCTGGGTACATTGATGGCATGAAATAATAATACTAATAATAGCTGTGAAAGTTTATATAATAAAGCAGAGTAAGGATAGAATTGTTATACACAAAGAAAAGCATTGAAATGAACAGGAGCAGGGGATTCTGGGAAAAAGCAGAAGCAGTACAGAGCAAGAAGTCTGGCCCATCATGCTCACCATAAATAAAGGGAAGGAGAGAGGGATCCAAATCACCTTTCTCTGCCTGCTTGGCATCCTCCCTCCCCCATCCTCCAGCAGCCCTGGGGGGAGAAGGAGGCTGTTGTCATAGTAATCCTCTTCCAACTTACTCTAGCAAGTCGGAAGAGGTATGGAGCCCCCAGAGGAGCTGCAGCTTGGAGAGGATGGCAGAGAGATGGGTTGGTCACCTGTAGATGCCTGATCTTGTCTGATCTCAGAAGCTAAGCAGGGTCAGGCCTGGTTAGTACTTGGATGGGAGACCGCCTGAGAATGCCAGGTGCTGTAGGCTTATACCAAAGTCTTTCGAGACTGAAGGTTGACAACCACCACATGACTATTTCAAGTTGCTGCCTGGCAAAGCCAGTCCTGTACAGACTCATTTCTTAGGAGTCTAAGACCTGTTTCGTGGGTTTTTTCCTCCAGAGAATTAGTATTTCTTTCTCTTCCACCTTCTTTCTGGTGAAAAGACTTGGAGGAACTACTGACTTCCCCACCCCGTGACATCAACCTTTGCTGACTGCTCTGGATCTAGAGCCCACTCCTAAGCTCTTCTGCATTGGTCGTATGAGCATACTGCCAGCACTGGGTTTTGTAACCCTGCCGTAAAGCACACTTATGGCACCATCAGTGCCAGCCCAGTGCCTCTTGGCACTGAGCCCAGCACCGAACAGGCACCACCTGGAGCAAGGGAAGAGCTCTGGGTGGCAGTAAAGTTTGTTGGGGTGGGGAGGAAGGCATTTGGGGAGTGGGGAGAGGGCAGGGGAGGGAAGACAAGGAAGGAACTGGGGTGGGAGAGGGTGGGACCGGCAGAGTCTTGCTCCACCGGATCCAGTGCGCCATGTCAGGCTGAAAAGCCTAACATGGAGCCCCTCCAGTCTGCACCAGCAAAATAGCCAGTGTAGGCCAGAGAAGACCCGCTGAGGGAACTTCAACCTTCAATGAGGAGATGCGGTTGAATAGTCTGGTTTAAGTACTATGACCCTCAGGACTGTGGCCAGTTCTGTCACCCTTTCACTTAGCCACAGCCACCCCTCCTGTGAAATGAGTCTTTTTGGCAATGAGAGGAACAGCAGCTTGGCCTGTCTGGTAACCACAGTGTGTAGTCTGTGTTCTTGCTTCCTCCTCATGACAGACATTTTAGGTCTAATTGTGGTTTTTCTGTGGCACAGGAACACACCCTATAAATGTGCAAAGCACTGTTCTTTATTATTACGTCACATTTCCCAGCTCTGAGCACTGACATGAATGAACCTCAGGCCTGTTCCCTCTGTGTGCATTTTGTGCAGTGGTTCCCAACCTGTGATCCGGTGACCACAAGTGGTCCGTGAGACCCTCAGAAGTGGTCAAATTGAATTGTATTTTTTTGTGTGGTGGGGATGGAGGGGGATTGCATGTGGTCCACAACAACTCTAATGGTGGTCTGTGGGCACCTAAAGGTTGGGAACCACTGATTTTGTGTCAATAGAAAGATTCTCTGACTGAAGATGGAATACATCCCCACATAGCTTTTTTAGCTGAGCACATCCAGCTGTTGCATCCCCTATTGTAGCAACTGAACTGAAAAGACAAGCTGCCTTTACATAAAAGGAGGCCCACAAGGATTATTTCAAGAGCACCTGAAGAGCACAGTCATGCAGGTGACCCTGCCTTTATTTTTTATTTATTTTTATTTTTCACATTTTTATACCGCCCTTCCTCCAAAGAGCTCAGGGCGGTTTACACAGCTGCTCCTCCCCTCTTTCTTGTCCTCACAACAACCCTGTGAGGTAGGTGAGGCTGAGAGAAAGTGACTGGCCCAAGGTCACCCAGGAAGCTTTGTGGCTGAGGGGGGATTTGAACCTGGATCATCCAGGTCTAAGTCCACCTCCCAAACCACTACACCACCCTGGCTCTCTACACCTTTCATGTCCGTCACCCTCTGACATATCCCACACACCCCCAGGTATTTCTCAGTGTGGCTGAAATTGCTTTCAGGGAAGATGGCTGAAGCCCCACACAACCCTCACAGACGACTGAAACCAGAAGCTGCAGAAATAAGATATGCTTGCACTAGGAAAGGAGGCATCTCATTTTACACAAGTCTTTTGTTCTGACATTGTTTCTCAAGGAGCCTGAAGGCAAAAAGCAAGGCCAAGCAGTTCCCTTAACCTCTGCTCTTTCTAAGCAGTGGGAATAATATTGTCAGGAAACTAAGGGCCCAATCCCATCCAACTTTCCAGCACTGATGCAGCCACAATGCAACCCTGAGATAAGGGAGTAAACGTTCCCCTACCTTGAAAGGCTCTGTGACTGACCCCCTCAATGCAGGATACAGCGCACACCCCATTGGCATGGCTGCCTCAGTGCTGGAAAGTTGGATAGGACTGGGCCCTTAGAATGCTGCATGTTAAGTGTTGTGGTCTGCATAAGGGTCTCTTCAAGGCAAAAGGCAGTGGTCTTCAACCTTGGGTTCAGGAACCCAATGAAGTTGTGAAGCCTCAGTTGTGGGGTTGCGGCAACTTGCAGGAAAAAGAAAGGTTGAAGGCCACTGGACTAAAGCACCACCAGGTAAAGGGGAAGGCTTCTGGTGGACGCTTTCCGGTACCAGGAGATGGTGCCCCAGTCCTACTCAGGTTCTTTCCAGTTGTGCTAAAATAGCTTCTACTAGTGCCAGGCTTCCAGGTGACTTTTTCAGTTCTCTCTAATAAGAATATTTCATTACAGTGAACAGTGTTGAGAGGGCATAACAGGGGTGGGGAGTGGGCAGTGACGAGGGCAGGGAGTGGGCAGATAGGGTCCCAGGAGGGGTCAGGACCAACCGAGGGTCCCCAGTCTATTTATTTATTTATAGGGTCTTGGCATGGAAAAGGTTGAAGACCACTGCCGTAAGGCATCTTCAGAATATGATGGAATTCTTTGCATCCGTATTTTAAATGTTAATAGAAACAGAGAGAGCTGCTTTATCCTGAGGCAACTGCTTATTAGTTGTCAAATGCTTGGCAACCTTCAGTCTGGAAAGACTATGGTATAAGCCTACAGCACCCAGTATTCCCAGGCGGTCTCCCATCCAAGTACTAACCAGGCCTGACCCTGCTTAGCTTCCGAGTTCAGATGAGATTAGGCATCTACAAGGTAACAGTTGCTGCTGGTTGTCAAAGAACATTTGATAATTGAGAAAAGACTTTAAAATTACAGGGACAACAATAACAATAACAATAACAATAACAATAACAATAACAATAACAATAACAACAACAACAACAACAACAGGTATTTATATACCGCCTTTCTTGGTCTTTATTCAAGGTGGTTTACATAGGCAGGCTTATCCAAATCCCTTATTAAATAGGGATTTTTACAATTGAAAGAAGGTTCTCTCTTTCAAGAACCACTACATTCAGGTGTTTCAATCTGATCTGGCTTCACATTCTGGCCTCCATCCTCCCACGCTCAGAGCAGATGGAATAGCTCGGTTTCAGCTTGTCAGCTGCTTCAAGGTCGCACGGTGCTGGTGGCCTCAAACTGGCGACCTTGTGGATGTTATCTTCAGGCAGATGGAGGCTCTACCCTCTAGACCAGACCTCCTGCCCTTGGTTCTTGATCCCTGGCTATGCTGATGAACTGGTTAAGGCAGTGATTCTCACACTTTTAGAACCAGGACCCACTTTTTAGGATGAGAATCTGTCAGGGGCCACCAGAAGTGATGTCAGGACCAGAAGTGACATCATCAAACAGGAACATTTCTACCAATCCTAGGCTGTAATCCTACCCACACTTACCCAGGAGTAAGTCCCATTGACTATCATTGTTAAAAGCATAAACACAGTAGCCTGTTCAAAGTACGAGATCTGTCACATTTCCTCAAATGCTGTCACATACCATAGGAGCAGTAACTCTAATATATTAAAAATAAAATATTGAAATGAATGGGGACCCACCTGAAATTGGCTCGCAACCCACCCAGTGGGTCTCGACCCACAGTTTGAGAAACACTGGGTTAAGGGAATTCCACATGTAGGATTTTTTTTTAAAAAATGTGGGATGCTTCCCCCACAACAACCGATCTAGTTAGCGGGCTTTGGATGTTGGCCTCCTGATTACAGTCTAGTAGAATACAATGAACTGGGTGAAGTAACTGAAAAGTTTGTGAAGTTTTGCTAGTGGGAGGTGTTCTCTCTCTTCCCCCCCCCCCAAATCCAACTCATGGCTCCTGCTATAAATAGATCAATCCACTTGAGGGAGCCATCAGTCAGTCTCCCTGAGAGGTAGGGTAGGCAAGGATTAGTTGAAAAACCAGTGATGCAGCAGGAGTCCACTAGATGGCACCGTGCCTTGCTCAATCAACCCCCCCTTATTTTCCCACCATCATTCCCCCCTCCCCAACATCCCAAGCGGAGAAGCCCTGATGTTCTGCACTGCCTCCCTACACACCATTCCCCCACATCCATCCCTGTGTCAGCATGGGTGGCCGGCACCCAGCGCGGTGAGCAACCTTGGGGTGCCAGGTGGCCGGTGTAGGAGTGATGGGGTCCCCCCAGGGGTACCGAGCATCGTGGTGGACGTTCCTTCTGCACCAGGCACCGCACATCAACTTCCAGTTTGAGGCAGTGGGGAGTGAATTTGCCCCAGAGGATTGGGGGTACCAGCAGGTGAGTGCCATGCGGAGGCGGGCACAGACTGGGCACAGAGCTGTGGGTGGTGAGCAAAGAATCAGGCAGACCTCTGGGAGAGATGAAGTCAATGAGAGTGGCAACAGACAGATGCACAGGAGAGGAATGATGGAGGAGAGAGATGAAGGGATCCAGTAACACTGGAGCTGGCGAAGGAAAGGGCAGGGAGAAATTGAATGAAAATGTATCTGTATAGATTGACAGAGGATGGAACACAGGCACCCAGGCAAAGAGATCTGAATGGAAGGATGGGCAAAGGAGTCATGGGGAGAGATGTAAAGATGAAAGATGGACAAGAGGGAGGAAATCCAAGAGTGCCAGAGGTGGGTGGGAAAAGAATCAGGATGGGGAGAGAAAGTCAGGCTCAAAGGAGTGAAAGAGGTCGGTGGAGGAAAAGAGAAGGGCTGAAAGACCTATGGATATAATGCAAAGGGAAGGGGGAGAGATGGTGAGCAGTAGATCATGCAGGACTAAAGCAGGGAGAAGGAATGAAACATGGACCTGGAGAAGGGAGTGATGGAGGCAGAGATGGGAGAAGTGAAGGGGGAGGCAGCAGCGAGACTGAGATGGACAAAAATAGGATGGGAGAGATGGATGAAGGCAAGAGAAAAACCTGACAGGGAGACGGATGCATTAGGGAAGATGGAGGACCAGATTGCGAGAGATAAAGGGAGAGATGGATGGCAATGGAAATGCAGGTGGATGGAAGGGAAAGAAGAGGATAACAAGGCATGGGAGAGATGAATGGAAGGGGAAAGTGATGAGGAGTTCAAAGGAGACTCCCGACACTCAACTGTTGAGGGATCCAATGGATCCAATCTCTGATCAACGTCCCATCTCAGCTTGCAATGTGTCTTCAGAGGACTGTCTCACTTAGGACTTCAACCAACAAGCAGACCTATCTGATCCAGAGTGCACCCTCGTGTAGAGAAATGTAATGTGTGAACCGGCTGACCCTGGATGCGGCTGGCAGCATTGTATAGATTCTTTCAGAGAAAGTGCCGCTGAGATTGTGGAAATCCATGCCAGCCATATCTGGGTTTGGTTGATTCACACATTACATCACTCTACACCACCACCACCACAGACATGTGGGCAGCTGAGGACACGATGAGGTGGTGGTGGCAAAACTGGAATGGTGTTTCGCAACCCTTTGCTCCCCTGATTTAAACACAAATCCAAACCAACTCAATATGAATTGCAGTTGTGGCCTCTCTAATTAAAAGTTAAATTAGAAACATTGGTTCACCCCAGCATCGTTATCTGAATTGCTCAGTAAACCCTAATTCCTACCTCTCACTTCTGCTGGTTTCTCTTCCCTGGTCTATTCAACAGGGAAGGAAACTGTGCAACTGAAGGGACTGATAGATATTCTACTTCCGTCCAAGACAGGAATGGCTTGCAACCAAGTCACAAATGGTTGTCGGCCAAATACTTCCAAATAGGGATTTGGGCACAAATTGTACTAAAGTGTGTATACAATATCTAAACGCCTCTGATGCAGATGTGGTGTGTATACAATATATAAACACCTCTGATGCAGATGTGGCAACAAATGCTGATCGACCTAATTAGCGTGTGCTTGTGGAACTCAACGCCACAAGATTTGGATGGCACGAGCTGGAAAGCGAAATCTAGCAGATAAGTAATATTGGATAAATAGAATCTCCAAGCTATAGAACCAAGAAATTTTTTTTGGAGGGGGGGGAGGGATATCATCCTTCCAAATGAAGCCAAATGCTCTATGTAATTATTAAAAGACCTTAAGAAGAATAGATCATCCCCGTTCAGCATCTCTAGGGGGTTCTTTGCATCATCTTCTTCTGAACAGGCTGGTTGTTTGACATCAGTGGACTTGCTAACCCAGCATCATATCATCAAAGATTAATGTTAACTTTCAAACGATCAAGTAGACAGCTGTTGAATAAGCCACATGATGTCCTTTCTTGTTCCCATCCATCAGAGAGATCCGTCCCTCTGATCATGGTGATGCCCCCCATTTCTTCTCAACAACCACTGATGTTTCCGACCTCATTGCCTCCCTCTCTGCCATCCCACTTCAGAACTGAGTTATCGATTCCAGCATCTCACTGTTATTAGTTTCACTACCCAATCAGCAACAGAGCCAGAGACATTGTTAGATGGGCCCATAGGGTGTCCTCTGGGAAGAAGGAAAGTCAATTCATTCTGGCAGTAACAGGTGAAATCTGGGCTGTTTTCCTGATGTTAAGATGAAGCGATCTGTCGTTATTTAGAATGCTGAAAGCCAACTAGACGTGTGACATTCGATCAACAGGATACCAATCAGGCAGCAGATTTTTTTCCCCCACCTGTTTCTTAATCCAAACATGAAACTTCATGTTTCTCTCCCTGAGAAAGTCTCTCTCGCTGAAGTGTTTGGCTGAAAAAAGCCATCACCTTCACTCACAGCACTGGCAAGACTGTCCTCTCCATTCACGGCTTTGAGAATGCCTCTGGGAGGGGGCACAGTGCATTCCCCCCACTTGGTGAGAACATCCTGTCCTCAGAAGAACTCCAAGAACAAACTGTGGCCTGCTTGACAAGCAGAGCCTTGCTATCAATCGACACATTACGTAAAAGAAGGATGCACAGCTAAGATGGTTGCATTTTGACTGTCCCGCTTCAGAAAACTGGTGGAAGGGGTCATTTTTGTGAATGCTCCCCCATGCAAAAAACTCCCTTCATGTAATAAATGAGTTCATCAGGGAAAGGATTTTGTCATCTTATCATTTGGTGCCATAAACCAAATTTGATGGGGAGAGGCTATAGCATGGGTGGCCATACTCGCTTAACTTAAGAGCCACGTGTGATAAACTTCAAATGTTTGAGAGCCACAATATTTAAGAGGCATTTAAATTCTTAAATATATTTACTCACCATGAACATTAAACTTATGTTTTAATCCAGTGGGCTCTCACTTCATAGATGGTAAATAATTAAAAGCGTGATCATTTTTATTTACCCTTTTATATGAATCGTGATGCAAAAAGGAGCTCAGCCAATGTATTTCTGAGAGCCGAACATTATATGTCAAAGAGCCATATGTGGCTTTTAAGCTGTGGTTTGGCCACCCCTGAGATATAGCTTAGTGGTAGAGCAGCGTTTCTCAATGTTTATCCCCTGCTATATCACTTCACGTGGTCCACCTATTGGAAGTACCACCAGAAGTAACTGGCGATGATCGGGATGCTAGACACAACGTGACAAACACCAGCAAGAGGCCCAGGGCAGATGGGAGGCCATTTTTGAGAGGGTGGAAAAGTGCATGCTGGAGCTCTGCCCACTGAGCTTCCTACTGCTGCTTGTTGAGTTGCATTGCTGGTCTTGCTGCCAGGCATCAGGGGCCATGGATACCATTGGACACCACCTCAAGTACCACTGGTGGTAAACATACCACTGGTTGCGAAACGCTGTGATAGAGTACTCTGCTGGGCTTACAGAATGTTCCAGTTCCTTTTCCTGGCATCTCCAGGCAGGGCTAAACCTTGGTCCAAAAGCCTGCTGGTCAGCACAGTTCAGTACTAACCGAGGTAGACCAAGCGCCTGACTCAGCAGAGAGGCAGCCGCATGTATTCAGTTGCACCACACAAAAATGCGTGTTTCCCCACAGCATCCAGATTGCTCTGTTCTTTTCGCCGCCTCGTTCCCTGACACAGGAATTCCAAATGCTACAAAAACCTTGTACTCCGAAACCATCATGAAGTGTGCTGATTGAAGAAGCTCAGGCAAATCTCTCACTCCATTCGATTAAAGAATTTGGGTTTTCTGGTCACATAAAATATAGGACGCCCTCCACCTCCCTTCATAACCTCCTTTTGGAGATACTCCTGCAGACAGATCTTCACAAAGGCCTTTTTCTTCTCCTGTGCCTTTATTCTTTTTTTTTTCTAACACCCTGCGTTCCCGAGCATCCTTTCGAAAGATGTGGGTGTGAGAACTTGGCACGGGAGAAATACATAATTTATATTTTATGTAGCCCATTATCCTGGCATGTTGCCAGAGCTCTTGACTCCTCCGTGCTATTTTACTCTTGAGCTATAAAGAGCTCCTGCCACCTTGATTTATGCCACACTGTGGCACTGGCAAGGTGTGGCTGTTGCATATTTCCGCTTACCACTTCCCAAGGCCTCAGGAGAGGCAGCTGGCACCTCAACAATCTCTAAACTATCACAACAATCTCTGCATCTCAACAATCTCTAAACCATCCATAAGGGGAGAAAATAGGCTTATTGATTTGCAAGGTATGTCCCCGAAATCATGCTCCCTCCCCTCTGTTGACAACCAAGCATGCATTGTACATGACACTTGCTCCAACCACATCTACCTACTTCCTTCTGAGTACTAATGGTGTCCCTTCTTGGGACACACTTGCAGCAGCACTCAGACACTCGCCTTTACAGCAAGTGACATTTTCTGGTGCTTGGCCCAGTTCTTCTCACACATACTGGAGCTCACCTGCCAATGATATCAATAGATTTGGCTCCTCCAATACAGCCCACTTGAGTAGAGAATTGGTTCCTCCAAGTTGGTAGGCATGCTGAAATTTGAAATTTGAAAATTCTTAGCACATTCGTGGCTGAGACTGGGTAACACCGGGTCAATGCATGGCACCTAGATATGAAAGTCTGTGTTATGGATAGCACAAAATGACTTAGGGCCCAATCCTATATCCAATCCAACTTTCCAACCCCGGTACAGCTGCAGTGCAACCCCTAGGCAAGTGAACAAATAACTCTTCCCTTGTGGAGGCCTCCATAACTACACTCCCACCAAAGGACATAGCGCAAACCCCATTGGCATGGCTACACCAGGGCTGGAAAGTTGGATAAAATGTGGCCCTTATTTGAGATCCTCACCACCAAATGACAAACCTTTCTTTTTCCATTTACTACGGAGATTTCTTTCGGATTAGATGTGCTTGCCAAGTGATGAGAAACATCAACACGTGCATAAAAACCTATCAAGCAGTAGAATTCCCTTTCAAAGAGTTGCCAAGGCCAGTGGTGTTATAATGTGGGTCCTTTGGGTCCTTTCTTAAAATATTCCACCCCACAGCAATTCCGAAAAGACCAAAGAAAGCAGAAGACTTTGCTTAGGACACTGCCCTATCAAAGCAATCTTTCTTAGGTTCTGATTGGCCATCAGCTGAACTTCTTCCTTTGGTTTGGCCAACCAACCAATAAAGCAGACCAATTTCATTTTGAGCTACCTGGCACTACAGTTAATCAGGTTCATTCTCACTGAGATGGGAAGCCTATGCCTGGGTTGCATTACACAGTGTGGATGGAGACTCACATAACTGAATGCTCCTCCATACAAACATTTAAAAATCCTTGCATATAGAAAGCCAGCATGTCAGAGAGGTTAGGCAGAAAACCTCCCTGGTGTCAAGTTTTCAACGTGCAGGAAATGTCAAATACAGCAGACCCCTGCATTACAATGGTAATCCGTTTCGGAGACACCATCATATTGTGAAAATATTATAATGTGAACTCGGTAACGCATTATTTTTTTGGTAATTCATTCCAAGATCTCAAAAGTTGAAGTTCCTGCCACAGCGCTAAACAATTTCACTCTCCAAAAGGTTATTTAAAAGGTTCCCACTGTACTCTTTAGGGGCCGTGGTTATCAGTTTACATAGTGTCATAATGATAAAACACAAATCACAAAGCTGTATTCTTCCCTCACTACACATAGCCAAGATGTTAAAAATGTTACTACCAGCTGAGATGCAACCTGGAAGGCTTACATCAGCATCAGCATTCACATTGGCTATATCCTTCCCTCCAGACACACACGCATAGTGTTAAAAACACTGCTATTGGCTAAGATGCCACCAAATGCTTGCACTCGCGTCCCTGATTGGCTTATCTACCACCCACAAAGTCCTGTTGGCTGCAATCCTGAACCCATTGTAAAGTTAATAAGGGCACAATCCCGACCGATAAGGGTACAATCCAGATGACCCATCGTTGTCACGGAAGTGTCATAAAGCACTTTTCCACCAACGTAAGTGGGGTTAGGCTGGCGCACAGACTTGCACTGGCCTCCCTGTGCCAATGCGGGCCACGGTGAAAGGATGAGTTGTGCCGGCCCAACTCGGCCAACACAGGAGTTTGGGGGGAAGATGGGGAGGAGGCTGGAGGGAGGCATTTCGGGGCAGGGGTGGGGCCAGGACTTTCCTGGGGACAGGTGAGTGGGGAGAGGGGGGTGGGGCCAGGATCCAGCGATTATGCCAGATCTTAACCCCCTTCCCAGGTGGCCCGGGGCGATCCCAGGCTGTTGGGATTTATGCCACCTCTTGGGGTGGCACAGATCCAAGTAGCCCCATTGCGGCTACTGTGGCTATACCTGGGGTAAGGGGAAGCAATTCCCCTTGCCTTGGGTTGAGCCACTTTCAGCCCCAAGCCTGCCTTGGATGCAGCACAGGCCCACTGGTCTGTCTGCTCCAGGGCAGGTTAGCATTGCGCTGCACCTTATTTGAATAGTGAACCATGTTTCATGATGGAAAGTCAATCGTAAAGTGATTTGATCATCTGCTAAACCCATCACAAAGCAAAGGTCCACTGTCTTTCATTGTAGCCTACCCTTCTTCCATGATGCTCAGGGCAGCATACTTGATTCTCTCTTTCCCGCCCCATCTTAGCCTCATGAGTGAAGTGGGTTGGGCTGAGAGGTGGTGCTGTTCCAAGGCCACCTAGTGAGCTTTGTGGCTTGAGTGGAGATCTTACCCCAGGTCTCCACAGTTCTGGTCCAGTCATTCTCCAACCACTAAACCAGTGATTTAGTGTGCTGGGGCACATTGGTTTTGAATGGCCAGCAAGTGTGCGGCAGAGTTTGGGGGAGGGTCATTTATTAGTAGGGCCATTGCAGGATGTGAGCCTGCCACCAGCAGTGCGGTGTGCCTCGTCAATTGTCAAAAAAGCTGATGGTGTGCCTTGATAATTTTAGTGCCTTGTCAGTGTGCTGTGAGATGAAAAAGGTTGAAAATTGCTACACTGCACCATATTGGCTCGCTATTTGCTCAGTGGATGAGTATTCAGTCACATGAGTCTCCATCTGCAGTCCAAAGTGGCACAATCCAGACACAGATCACCACCCAAGCTTATTTCTGGATTATTTCCAGTCCATTTGTCTGCTTCAGTTAGACTCAGCATTTGCCTTCTGTCTTACCTTCACCTACAGCAACATTTCTCAACCAGCGGTACGGGTACCACCAGTGGTACTTGAGGTGGTGTCTGGTGGTACTCGCGGGACCCCTGAACACCTGCCGTTCAGCAGCAAGATCAGGATCATGACACAACAAACAGTGGTAGGAGGCTTGGTTCAGTGGGCAGAGCTCCAAAGCAAGCTTTTCCATGCTCAAAAAAGCCCTCCAGTCCACTCTGAGCCTCTTACTGGTGTTTGTCACATTGCATCTGGCCTCCCAACCCAGAAGGAAATGGCAATGATGTCATCACCAGTTACTTCCAGTGGTACTTTGAATAGGTGGACCTTGTGAAGTGGTGTGGTGGGGGACAAACATTGAGAAACACTGACATAGTATATATGTGGCACATTCCAATTCAAGGCCTGCTTCTCCAATTTTTTGATCTTTACTAGCTACGACAGCTTGAATGACTGCTGGAGAGCAAAGGTGCATACCCCACCTACCTACCCATATCAATACACACTCGGAATTTGGCTTACTTCCATATACTGAATACTATTTCACGTCATTCGTGCATCCCATCTGAGGATGGCAATGGTGGAGTGCCCTTGCTAGATCCAACCTGGACGATTCTCCCCACTTCTGCAGTCTGTTGATTGTGAAGGTTCCACATGGCGCATGTCATCTAAAGCAGGCCTGGACTGGAGGTAGATTGCAGCACACCGACGGACCATTCCTAGCCTTAGTGTGCACACATTTTAGTGATCCTCTGGTAGTGGTAGCTGTTTTGAAAGGTGTGTGTCTTCTTGGGTGATTTGAGCTATTCTCATCAGGTAGTATACAGAAATTTCCAGAATGTGAGTTAAGGTAACTTCTCATGAGAAAAAAAGACCAAGGGTGTTGTGGCATGTTAAAGATTAACAAATTTCGTTGTTAAATAATTTTCTATGGACTACAGTCCATCGTGAACATAAAGTCTTACCCGCAGTTGGTAGGCATCTACCGAGAAATATATGTATGTACTGCATACAGGGGAAAAAAAGTGACCTGAGAGGTCAAATGGCCAGGAAATGTCAGAGGCATCATCTATGACAATTCTATGTACAACTACACTGTATATAAGAGACCCACAATGACAACTCACAACAGACATCAGTGATAGTGAAATCTTCCTAGCCTAGCTGAGTTCATCAGCCACTATAGTATGACAGACTCCATTTTCATGCTGAAGTGTCTCTTTCAAGTTTCTTTGTTGACAAACAAAGACTTTCAAGTCCACAGCAGAGTGTCCTAGCATGATGAGATGTTCTCCCACTGGTCTCTGTATGTTGCTATTTTTCATGCCAAATTTGTGTGCAATGTGAGAAAAAAAGCACTCTCACCAAGCACCTGCTGGTTGCTGGAGTTCTTGTAGGGATGCTGGCTGAGAAAATGGACCTTGTTCTATCCCAGCAAAACACTCATGTTTTGACAGAAGAGCACATACGTACAATAGCTCACTTAGCAGAGACTCACTATAGCTTTGCTCTTAAGAGATCCTGTACATGCACGCTTGGCTTGCATGTGAAAACACGAAATTGGACCATTGGGATTCTTGAAAATGCAGTTGACTGCTCCCTGGCTCCCTGGCTCAAGATCATTTTCCTGGACAGTTTATCAGAGATTCCCCAGAGATATTTGGGACCTTCCAGTATTGACTCCCATATGTTACATGGTTGTTGTACTATGGAACTATAAATAGGGAGGCATGAGAACACTTCAGTAGTAGCGCTCACTCCATACTCATTTCTAACCTGAATATGGGATAGACAGCAAGAATGTGCCCCAGGAGAAGACGTCTCCATGTATCAATTGTCACTGTACAAAAGGTAGCTTCCCCCTCCCTACAAACACACCATTTTGCATTCATGTGATCCCGCATAATGGAGCAGGGTTCACCCCGTGTGGGATCGAGCCCCACTGACGAAAACAATGAAATGAGGCTGGTTCACACCAGCTGAGAGATTTGGCTTTGGGATTAGGAGATTCAAATATTGAAAGTGCTTTTTAAAACAATCAGATCAAATTAGGAGGATTAATGAGTGTCAGGGGATCTGTATATTCAGCCAGAATGTGTGTGTGGGGGGGGGGGGGGGTCTGGGGAGACATAGTTTCTTTTCTCCGCCTATTCTACACTGAGGTTTTATATTGATTGTTTTCCTGCCTGTTCTATTTTTGCTGTTTTATTAAAAGTCTTGTAGTGCACATATTTACTTTCCAATGATTTCTTCTGCTCCCAGTCTGTCCTCCTCATTTTGTCCTTCTCCATTCACAAGTGTCAGTTCCTGCCATCTTTCTCACACAGGAAGAGCAGTCAGGCAGGACTTCAGAATTACACTTCCGCTTCTCTGTTTTGGAAACCAGTGGCTTGCACAGATCCCCAAGTACCACAGGGCTCAACTACAGGGCAGATTGTGATAGACAGCACCCTCGGCCTTACATGCCCCTTCAGTGTGACTTGAGGGGTAGGATGCACAACTATGGATCACGAACAGCCCAAGCCTACCTAACTCCCCATGTGGCAATGCAGTAGGACCAATGTGGCATCCATAGCATTCCACGGGGAAGTTTTGGCCTCCGGAGGCCTCCTTGGGGGAAGGGAACATTTGCTCCCTTCCTCCGGTGTAAGATCCTGCCAGCCCAGTGGGTCAAGTTGAACCTGCACCAGCAATATCACCTGTGCAAGTCTGCGTGGACCCATGAAGATGGATCAAGCCCAGGAAGGGGGTTAGGATTTGGTGGGCATTGCTACCACCAAACCCACCCTCTTCCTGGGCCTGATCCACCTCCTTCCCACCCCATCACCTCCTGCCTACCCCTGTCTCATTCCACCCCTTCCCGCTTCCCTTTTGCCCCTTGTGCAATCCTACCTGGGGCAGCGGGCTTCCAGTGTCCACTGCCATGCAGAGCAAGCCGCTCACTGTTTCTGGCAGTGGCCAGCCTGTATGCTCCTGTGTGTCACCCTTCATAACAGCCAGAAAGCACGTTACACCACCAGAACACTTGTTCCAGCAGTGTAATATGCCGTCAGGATTGGGCCGCTAGACTGCAGTCCTATACACATGGTTGGCAACCTTAAGTCTCGAAAGACTATGGTATAAGCCGACAGCACCCGGTATTCCCAGGCGGCCTCCCATCCAAGCACTAACCAGGCCTGACCCTGCTTAGCTTCCAAGATCAGACAAGATCAGGTATGTGCAGGGTAAAAGTTGGGGCACCTTCCTTATGAGGAAAGGCTACGGTGTTTGGGCCTCTTCAGCCTAGAAAAGAGGTGCCTGAGGGGGGACATGATTGAGACATACAAAATTATGCAGGGGATGGACAGAGTGGACAGGGAGATGCTCTTTACACTCTCACATAACACCAGAACCAGGGGACATCCACTAAAATTGAGTGTTGGGAGAGTTAGAACAGAGAAAAGAAAATATTTCTTTTCTCAGCTTGTGGTTGGTCTGTGGAACTCCTTGCCACAGGATGTGGTGGTGGCGTCTAGCCTGGACGCCTTTAAAAGGGGATTGGACAAGTTTCTGGAGGAAAAATCCATTACGGGGTACAAGCCATGATGTGTATGCGCAACCTCCTGATTTTAGAAATGGGTTATGTCAGAATGCCAGATGCAAGGGAGGGCACCAGGATGAGGTCTCTTGTTATCTGGTGTGCTCCTTGGGGCATTTGGTGGGCCGCTGTGAGATACAGGAAGCTGGACTAGATGGGCCTATGGCCTGATCCAGTGGGGCTGTTCTTATGTTCTTATGTTATGTAACAGTTGCTGTATCCTCTACACATATCCATGGGAATAAGTCTCACTGAACTCTGAGTAGAAATGCATGGGATTGCCTTGTTACTGTTGCCTGATTACATCCCAGAATTTTGCTGCTGATCCTGCTGCTTTCCCACCACCTGCTGTAGGTTAAAGGTGGAGTCCTGTTTCCTGTTAACAGGTGGGGAGGAGAGTGGGTGAAAGCACCAGTGGAGAAAGAGGGTCCTAAGTTTAGTCCTGGAATCTCCACTTAAAATAATCAGGTGACGAGAGAGACCTCTGCCAGATACCCTGGAGAGCTGCTGCTGGTCAAACTTACACAATAAAGCTGAGATGACCCAATGGTCTGACTCAGCCAAGCAGTTTCATATGTCCAAATGGGATGAGTGGCAGTCCCACTGAGTAGCAGTCCCTACTGCTGATAGAATTCACTGTAGCACAGTGGACACCATTTCTTTCAGTACACTTGCTCCAGAGGAACAGGGTGGCTGAGTACATTGGCTCATCTTAATTACTGACTGTTCGTTTTTTAAACAAGTGGCATGCCCTCATTGTGGTGAAGATACGCCGAACAAAGCCTGTTGACCATTTCAGCTAAAAGCTTAAAGACATTATTTGAATAAGGGTGGGAGAGTGTTCCCTCACCTTTTGTGATGGCCTCCTTAGTTGCTACATAAGAACATAAGAACAGCCCCACTGGATCAGGCCATAGGCCCATCTAGTCCAGCTTCCTGTATCTCACAGCGGCCCACCAAATGCCCCAGGGAGCACACCAGATAACAAGAGACCTCATCCTGGTGCCCTCCCTTGCATCTGGCATTCTGACATAACCCATTTCTAAAATCAGGAGGTTGCACATACACATCATGGCTTGTAACCCATAATGCATTTTTCCTCCAGAAACTTGTCCAATCCCCTTTTAAAGGCATCCAGGCCAGACACCGTCACCACATCATGTGGCAAGGAGTTCCACAGACCGACCACACGCTGAGTAAAGAAATATTTTCTCTTGTCTGTTCTAACTCTTCCAACACTCAATTTTAGTGGATGTCCCCTGGTTCTGGTGTTATGTGAGAGTGTAAAGAGCATCTCCCTGTCCACTCTGTCCATCCCCTGCATAATTTTGTGGTTGTACCCATGTGGTACCCATGTGTACCCATGGATTGTACCCAAAGTTGTACCCAAAGTTGTACCCAATGTACCCAAAGTTGTACAACCCAAAGTTGTACCCACGTAGCCTTCCTCTGTGCCTGCAGTTGGCAAATTTGTGGCCATTGTGCACCAAAAAAAGCAGTCCCCATTCGGACGGGAGCTTAGCGTTCCGCCTCTGCACTGCGTGTTTTCCCATTGGGCACTGGGACGCAAGGGACAGTTGCATCTGTTGCCCAGTGTCCCAGAAGGCTGTGCTACAGGGTGTCTGGGCAGATGCAATTGCCCAGAGCGTCCCAATGCCCACATCTACTGGGGAGACACATGGCACAGAGGCGGAACGGTAAGCTCCACTCACAGAGCAGAGGGCTTTCCCCAAACCTTGGATCCAGCCCCTGGGCTGGGGTTTGGAAAACCCTACTCTGTGTGATCTGGAACTCTGCTAAAGTCTGTCTTCCTAATAACATAAACAACGGAACACACAGGGGGAGTATGAGGCCAATGTGTGCAATCTCACCTCCTTCTGCCCACATCCTCCATATCCATCTTCATGTGTCACATGAACAGGGCTTCGGTCTGGCTGAGGAAGGGAGAACAGCATCCTGAGACATTCCCTGTTTGCGTGTTTGGGGCACAAGTGCTAGTGCTGGCCTTCCAGACTTTGGATAAGGGTCAAACTAGATATTCATGTGAATGTGCTTAGCAGGTATGCTTCCAACTGGAAGTGTCTCTTTTTCCCCCACAAAGGAGGGAAATTGAGATCAGGACCATGGCACATGGGAAGGGGAGGGTATGCGCTTGATCCTTAAGGCTCAGAGATCATGTTATGTTTCCACTTGTGTCATCCTTCCCCCCCCTCCAATTGCTAGTTGCTGCCAACACAGATATTGGCAGCAACTAACCAACTGAGGGACAAACAGCAGTTTTGGTGAACAGTTTTCTATAGGAAAAACACACAAGGAGAAAGAGTTGTGTGTCTCCTCCTCTCCCCATACCAAGCTCTGGCTGTTGAACAGACAATGTTGGATATGGACCCGGGAGACGTGATTTTGAATTCCTCGTCGGGCCAAGAAGCTCCACCAGAGACTTTGGGCCAGTCATTCTTTTCCAAACTAATATACCCTGGTTGCATCAGCGGTGGATTGCGGGGTGGGATGAGCGGGTGGTGCATTTGAAGAGCCTTTCACACTGAGTCCACCACTGCGGCCTCTTTCCAGCCCGTCGCAGATGCAAGTCCCATTGATCCACCTTCCACCCACTAAAAACAAATGGCAAGCTGATCATCCATCTCCTTACCATGCCCACAGAAGAGCGGGGCTTCTGGTTTTATTCACAGGGACTGTGCAAACAAAGAAGTTCCACTGTTTGAGTAGCTCCTTTCAATAAAACCGGAAGTCTTGCACTTCCATATTTGAAGAAACAATGTGCAGAGCATGGTAAGGGATTATTCCCCCCTGCAGAGGTGGCATTGGGTGGTGTTCCAGGTTGTACCACCCTTGAATGCACCTCACAAGGTTGTTGTGGAGAATAACTGTGTGGGGGGGGGGGGTCCCATCCATGAGATCCTTGGAAAAAGGATGGGATATAAATAAGAGGAATCGATAACCAAATGCATTGGGTATGTGCTCAAGGTTCATGTTCCATATTGAATCTGCTAGCTCTGGGTCCGGCTCATGTGTCATTAATTGCTCCCATCACGGATGCCTCCAGCGCTGGGGAAACACCGCCATAGGGGCAGAGGAATGTAAATGTATGGTATGGTGAAGACTGAGGAGCACTGTGAGGTGGGGGCAAAGGAGTCATGGGAACCTGCAGAAATCTGGAGCTTCTGCTCCCATTTGGCTGCAGAAGTGGTGGGTGGGAAGCGGTGGGTGACTGTGGGACAGAGCAGCGCCATCCCACCCTGCGGGTGAGGGGGCGGGAGTTTGTGGCAGCAGATTCCCTCACAGCGCCAGTGCTGAGGCGAGCACTCTAACTATTGATATGTAGGTCAGGCTGAGCCTCACAGCTGCAGCTGATCCAATTTACTCAGAGTGTGTGTGTGTGTGTGTGTGTGTGTGTGAGAGAGAGAGAGAGGGGGGGGGATGAAAGACTCAAAGAACTGATGGAACATAGAGATTCGTGTTCATCTCACTGTTTCTGTCCCCATTATCTCTATCTGCCCCTCTGTCCATCCTTAGTAGGGGCTCAGGCACAAACCCTGCGGAGAAGCTGATCTAGAATCCTAGATCTAAAGGAGCAGGGTGTGCATATTTCATGCAGCACTCTGTATATTCTCAGTGGTTCTCTCTTCTCATCCACATTATTGCTTCATATGTTCAAGGGTGGAAGCCCAGCACTGAAAACTACCCCTCCAGAGGAGTTCTGACTCATAAGACCTTGATCTTTTCCCTATAAGCCCAAAGCATTCCAAATTAAACGGATTTCCCCGCCATCAAATATTTCTATCCAACTCACCCCTCTTTTGCTACTGCATTTTTATCCCAGGGGAGTTCAGGACAAGATTTTCTCCTCCCCCCATTATTCTCAACAACAACTGTGAAAGGTAGGTTAGATTAAGAAATAGCAACTGACCCAATATCACCTAGATCACAGTAGAATTTGAACCTAGTTCACTGTGGGCCACCCTAGCCTGACAGTTAACAGTAAGACCAGTGATTTTCAACCTTTTCCATCTCATAGCACACTGGCAAGGCACTAAAATGGTTAAGGCACACCATCGGTTTTTTGACAACTGACAAGGCACGCTGTGCTACCAATGGGGGGCTCACATCCCCAATGGCCCTACTAAAAAATGACCCTCTCCCAAATTCCTACTGCATACCCGGGGACCATTCATGGCGCACCAATGTGCCATGGCGCAGTGGTTGAAAATAGCTGGATCAGACTCTAACCACAACAGTAGCTAGTTAATGGTTAGAATGTAGAGTGTAGTGGTTAGACTTTAACCACTGCAATACACCAGCTTACACTGGATAGAGGAAATAAGAGAAGAAAATGATAAATATTTCATGGTGAAAATCTGCATAACAAGTATAATTATTACATTAATTTAAATCTAACTCGTTCGAAAGCCATTCCAAGTTTACCCCAAAGTCACCCCAAATGCCAGTACCAAAAGGAAAAAGTTGTGTGGCATGATAAAAATAGAAGAAATGACATTTAATAACCACATTATACAGCATCAATACAGGGTTAAAATCAATGATGAAAATGTTTCAGATATTCTAGCTTCACATAATGAGATTTAGCACCTCAAGCTTTAGCACCTCCTGCAAACTATCAGGAACTTTCTTATGTTTTACCTTATGTTTTACCTTATTTCCCATGAGCTTTTTCACCTCCTGCTGTTCTTTATTTACAATAATTTGTAGAAACACAGCACAAAAACAGATACAGTCGGACCTCGGCATTGCGAGGGTTCTGTTCTCGAAACCCCCAGGGGTGCAAAAAACCGTGGATAATGAAATCCACGGTCGGCCCACAGGGGACCTCTGAATGCGTCCATCTGTAAGAAGCTCTGCTGTTCTTTGAATGAGTGCAACAGTGCAGAAAGAGCTGATCGGTTCCTTACAAATCCTGGCAGTGAACCCACCCACCCGGCCACCCCCGTTCACAACTTGGCTCCCAAATCTGCCCTCAGAAGGGGCACCAGGGAGGACCAACAGCTTGGCAAGGGGGTCCCAGCTTGGCAAGGCAGAGGGAACGGGCAATGCAAGCAAGGGGACAGAAGCAGCAGACAGGTGGGCGGGCGGGCAGCGGGAGGGAGGGAGGAAGAGTCACCCTCGGCAGCCAGGAGGAAGCACGCACAGAGAGACAACAAGCAGAGTTTCCAAGTCTCCACTTGTTCCCGAAAAAACTCTCAAGTCCCAAATCACTTCCGGTTTCAACCATGTGTAACGATAGTCCATACGAGCCACTGAAAATGCGTGTTTGGCGACTCGAGTCCAGAGTCATTCAAGTCTCTGTCCCATCCCTGGTGTGTGGCCAGATACAGGTTATCAGGTCAGAAGGATATGTTTGAAGTGTGCATGTGAATTGGAATGGAAAGAGGAATAGCTTCCTCATTTGCGTGAATGGAGACTTAGGCAGACGAACGTGAGGAACAGGGGCGTGGAGCACCGATTGAGAAGACATGGCACCCTTCCGCTTTGAAAATCCATTTTGCTTGGCAAAGCAGTATGCACATATTATCATAATAAATACTGCATTAAGTAAGTGAATGGTGAACTTCCCCCCAGGGCCAAATAGCAGTTGTGGGTGCAGGGGAATATGGATCCGCACTGTGGCCAGGGTGAAGAGTAAAAAAATACTCCCTTGTTGTGGTCCCAATCCAGATGGAACCGGTCCCCCCCCCCCCAGCTGCTTCTGACATTTTTAACAACATTGAGAGTTAGGAGAGTTAGGACAGGCAAAAGAAAATATTTCTTTACCCGGCGTGTAATTAATCTGTGGAACACCTTGCCACAGGAAGTAGTGATGGCATCTTGTCTAGATGCCTTTAAGAGGGAATTGGATGAATTTTTAGAGGAAAAGTCCATCACGGGTTACAAGTCAAGATAGGCATGTGCCAGCTCCTGGTTTCTGAGGTAGGCTACCTCAGAGTGCCAGATACAGGGGAGGGCACCAGGACGCAGGTTGTGTCTTACTGTCTTGTGTGCTCCCTGAAGCATTTGGTGGGCCACTGTGAGATACAGGAAGCTGGACTGGATGGGCCTTTGGCCTGATTCAGCAGGGCTCTTCTTAACAAACACACAAGACCCATCGCACAACCTGCGTAAGGTCTAGTTTGCCTAGATGGGAGTGAGAGGAAGATTCGGGGGATGGATGGTGACCAGGGAACAGGTGAAGTAATGCATGGATGTGCAGATGACTGGACAGAGGGGGTACTTTGCAGGCAGTGTGAGGACCTGGGGGACCCAAGAAAGCATGGCAATGTGTAGTGGACAGGACAGATACAAGAACTGAGTTGTGTGGTTGGCTGGTGGTGTCTGCACATTCAGTGACTCTGTGCAAAGATGGATATTTTCGTATGCGGGGGAGGTGCTTGGATGCATCCTTGTTCTCATGACCGGTGATGCTTTCAGGCCTTGAAAGGCCAGAGAGTGTAACGGACTAACTCCTGCCCCCTCCAGCCACTCCCCTTGGCCCTGCCAGCTGCTGTGGGCGCAGATTGTGGTGCGTCTAAGCCTGAGGCGAATTGTCAGATTGCCTGTAATCTGTTTGTTTGTATGCTTGCAGGGGGGAGTGCGGGCAGGCACATGAGGCAGAGAAACACTTCCACCCAGCCGCATCTCTTGTGGTGATGCCTCAGGCAGTACCAGCAAATCAGGGGAGGCTGTTACCTGCTGTGTGCTGAGCATCGGTGTCATCCAGAACATCTGTGAAGAACTCTTTGTTTATGTGTGTGTTTGCGTGTGAGAGATCCTGTTGCACCTTCTCTTGCAAAGGAGGATGTGGGCTTGGGTGTACCTCTGGGAACCTTCAAGGATTGTAATGATTCTTCACACTTTGTGTGACGAGATTCTGGGACCAGGGCCCAACACGCAAAAGTGCCAAACTCTTTGTAGTTGTGTGCCAATAAAAGATCCCATCCTTGGCACTTACAGTCTCTCAAATGTTGAGGAATGAATAAATAAAAGTCAGGCATCTTGCTTGTTTTACATAAACAATCAGTCCAAATCTAATGCACATTTCATCAGACGTTCGACCGAGTTCATTGAGGATTACTCTCGGGTAAATGCACAGGATTGCAACCTTATGCTCCCAGAGAGGTCAGTAAAGTTAATATCTCTAGTAAATGTCTTAGGGCCCAATCCTATTCAACTTTCCAGTGCTGGTGCAGTTGTGTGAGTAGGATGTGCACTGCATCCTGGGGTGAAGGGCCATCACTGGGGCCTTCTTAAAGTATGGGAATATGTGTTCACTTACCACAGGGCTGCATTGAGGCTATACTGGAAAATTGGATTGGATTGGGCCCTTAGGCTACAATCCTATGCACACTTCCCTAAGAGTAAGCCCCATTGAATTTCCTGAGCCTCACTTCTGAGCAGACATGCCTAAGATTGCTAGTTTTGTTAGTTAGAATTGTTAGTTTACATGTTTTATTCTGAGCCTAATAACTGCAGAACAGGGGATATTATTGTTAATGAATTAATTTAGATCCCAATGTACCAGACAGTCTCTTTCCCATTTTAACAACGACAGCATGAAAATACAATTAACATAAAGTCACCGTTTTTAAACAAATTCACAAAGAAACACTTGTCCCAACGCCAGAAGATCACAGTCAAGTGTGAGGTGCTCAGTGAGGCAGTGGGCTCATAAAAATTCACCAACATGCCTTCCTGAGCAGAAAAGTCTTTCATGTTTTCTGAAGGATTGGAAGCTCTGGCTGACATGGCCCTCTTGATGCATTTTGAATATGCAGCACTCACCTTTCCTTTAACAAAAAAAAAAAAAATCTACATACTACACAATACAACTGCAGAGTGAGGCCTGTCTCCATTTTTTCTGCTTGTTAGCACAAAAGGGTAACAGGGTAAGAAAAATCATTGGCCTGAATTTGGTTTTTTTTTGCCAAGAAAGGATGAGGAAAAAACTTCGTCCCAGCTGCTCCAAGGAAGGAAGGGCTCCGAACTTGGTTGATGGGGGAGAGGGACACAGATATGAGTACTGTGGTAGGATAAAAAGTGAACTGCGAAAAAGGGGTATGAAAGAGATTCTGGAGGCTTTGTGGGATGATGAATACACAAGGCATAACTGTTCTGCTTTTGTATGCTTTCCAACACTATAGTAATGAGAACTAGAAACTTGACAAAGGAAGTTGAGATTTCAGATCATGTTTGATGTGGGCAGCATGAATTTAACGTGTTTTCCCAGCTATGGGCCAAAGACCCTTCATTTGACTGGATTTTTTTATTTCTACTTGCCCTTTAGGCACTGCTGTTCCTAGCTAGCATCTCGGGCCTATGCTTTGCCATCAGTCTAGTCCTCATCTGTGTCTACCTGATCCGCTTTTGCTGCTGTAGCCACGAAGATGACGAGGAAACCAAGACGCAACGGGTTTGCTGCGTCACCTGGAGCTGCGTGGCAGCCGTTATCGTCTGCTGGTAAAGAAAGGCTTCCGTTTTCCCAAACGCAGTCAGCCCTAGTCTAGTCAGCCCTAGTCTAGCCCTAGTCTACTTTTGGGGAGAGAGGGAGGGAGTGTAGGCACTGGGGGGGTCTCAAATCTCCAGCTTAAGTATCCGCTGCTTTGCAGGTAGGATGGCTTGTGGGTGTGCTGTAGCCTTTTGACCCATGGGATTAGTTGGAGACAATAGTCTTACTTAGCCCTATACAGTCTAACAATTGTCTCTGGGCTGGATATAGACAACCTGAGTCTACTAAATTGTTATTCTGCCTTCTGATTCCCAACCTTGTGCCCTGTTTACCACACTTTATTTTATTCATCATGGTTTGTTTGTTTTTTTAAAAAAAAAAAAAACAGAAACAAAATCCTTCCAGCAAATTGCTCAGGGCAGCATCTCCCACTTTTTATTCTCACCATGCTGTTCGACTGAGAAAGATGTCTGGTCCAAGTTTAGGTTGATTGGTCAAAAGTCACCTAGTAAGCTAAGCGTGAATTTGAACCCAGGTCGCTAAAGTAAATCCAAACATTACAACCACTACATCATGATGCCCCCACACAACCCCCTTAAATCAATAGGGATTGGAGGTGGTGCCCCCCCAGTGGTCCCCAAACTTTTTCAACTGGTGATTCCCTTGTCCTACTGGGCCATTGGCCACGGCTCCCCATTAGGGCTACAATCTTATACATTGTATAGGGCAGCAGATTTTCAGGAAGATTCGGCTGCTCTCCTGGCTGGTGTCTGCGGCTCCCTAGGCAGCCAAGGTTCACAATTTGGGAACCACTGCAAGGCAAAGGTTGCACACTCAATGTATCTTCTTCTTAACCATCAGTACAGCCATTTTCAACCACTGTGCCGTGGTGCACTGGTGTGCCGCGAATGGTTCCCAAGTGTGCCGCAGGAATTTGGGATAGGGTCATTTATCAATAGGACCACTGGGGGATGTGAGCCCCCACTGACAGCAAAGTGTGCCTTGTCAATTGTCAAAAAGCTGACTATGTGCCTTGACCATTTTATTGCCTTGCCAGTGTGCTGAAAGATGAAAAAGGTTGGAAATCACTGCATCAGTACCTAACACAGAATTTGGCCCCTGCCTCCAGATGCCATCACCTGTCTTTT